>NC_056741.1:1074065473-1074222973 GCF_019279795.1 Protopterus annectens
CACCAGCAACTTTCACAGTGTAAAACAGAAATATTGCACATATGGCCCTGTGTTCCAGCCACTGTCCTCCACCTATATACCAGGCTTTATCCATATGTCATGCAGTAAGAGGTTAAGTAGTGGCCTATCATTATGTAGTGCTGGCATTCCTGCCATAATTTCAGTAATGTTGCGGACTCCCACACATATTGTGGTATAAGGTCCATATATATGTGGGCTACAGCTGGACAAAGCGTGTGTGACCTTGTACAATCCAGAGGTCAGTGTATGTAACACTGTTATATGCCCTTGTAAGTCATTATATGAGGGAGAGGTATGCACCATTTATAACCTAGGCTGTTAACAACATGTGAGGGATATCAGTAGTATGACACATTAAGGTATATGGCTGTACATTTTCATGCATTTCACCATAGGAACAGTGGTGGACTAGTGCTTTACTGTCTTACAGGCAGTTCTGTTTGTCAGTGTAATACTGATGTTTTAAGTTAAGGATTGTTATGTAACAGATACATTTTCATTGTGACAACTTGATTCTTTTCCCCCTAGGGGTTGAGTACAGAGTGTAATTGGAGGCTGCTGAACTGCATCTAAAATTAATTAGTGTTGATTGATTCTTATCTTTCATGCCAGTGTCTCTTTACTGTTGTACTACTTGAAGGTCTTGGCCTGGACAGCAACATATGTTATGCATTCACATTACTGTATCATGACTTTTGCTTGAGAGTTGTATTACTCAGTTATTATATATTTTATATTTCAAACACCTAACTGCTATATGAAATGGCATATACAACTGAAATAGTATACAAATAAACATTTCTATGTATGCAAACTTGTGTGTGGTGTCATATCCTTTGACTTCTCTGTGGGTATATGTTTCATGCAATAATTGTCTTTTGTATGAAAGAATCAAACAATGGCCATTTTAAAAGGTGGCAACTATAGGAATACTGGTTGTTCAATATGTTGTGCACCCTCTAAATATGTATCTTCTTATACATATCTATACATAGTCGTGTATGTATATGTGCATGTATCTGTATATATATATATATATATATATATATATATATATATATATATATATATATATATATATATATATATATATATATATATATATATATATGTATGTGTGTGTGTGTGTGTGTGTGTGTGTATGTATCATAGGAATGTTTACTGCTTCCACATTGTACATTCCCTATGGTAGACAGACTGGTCTGCATGATATGTTATTGATATCATCCTGACATTGTACAGCTGAGATGGGTTACTGTTAACTTGTTGTGGCTATGTTGTGTAGGGTCCTGGGTATGAGACTTGCAAGTGTTGGTTATTGTGTTGCATGGCAGATCTGTTCAGCTGTGGAGGAGGGGATGATAACAATAATTACAAGAGGTACTTAATTTGTGCCCCCTCATCCCCATATATATATATATATATATATATATATATATATATATATATATATATATATATATATATATATATATATATATATATATATATATATTTATATATATATATATATATATATATATATATATATATATGTATATATATTTATACATACATACAGACATCTACATATATAAATACATCTCCCTTACTGTTGAATGACTGTGCTGGATGAAATGTTTGTGAAAACATCAGATTTATTTACATCTGACATGGCTTAGTGACAAATCACTTTGGCTATAGTGTGCAGGGTCTTAGGTTTGAGACTTGCAAGGGCTGTTTATTTTGTTGCTGGGCAGAACAGGTGGTGTTGGAGACAGAGTAATTAAGGCACTTTAAAGCATTTGTAAGCAGGTTTGCGCTGAGCTAAATGATGTTTACGTGAGCTTAGCTTTGCTTATGGCCACTTAAACCCACACTAATTTCAAATAATGAAAAGAAAAAAAGGGAGATAGGAAAGTGATGAAATTGGGGCAAACAGGAGGACAAACAAGAGGAGAAACAAGTAGGGATGTGCAGGCCAGGTATAGGAAAGGACCATAGCTCTGCATTTCTTTTGCAGCAACAGCTGCTTTCAATGTGGGCAATTTAGAATTTGGAGCCTCACACCCTACAGGGACGTGTGTGGGCATCATACAATATGGATGATTGGTAGGGTTAGATTGTGTACTGGGTACATGTCCCTGGGTGAAATGCAGAGCTATGTATGAGCATTGATGGGAGTAACTCATTACAAAAGTAACACGTTACTGTAATACCTTACATTTTTGTAGTAACTAGTAATACTAGGCGTTACTTTTCAATATAGCAACACAGTAATAGTAATAAGTTACTTTTTTTAGTAACTATAATGCAAATGTGCATTACTTTTTGAGTTACTCAGTTTTTGGGTCCAAATTCTGATTTTTTTCTCTTTGTTTTTTATTTTTCACGCTTTGTACTTTGTGAGCTGATGTCATTACATGCGCGATGACATCAGCTCTGTCAGGGCTACCAGCCTGTCGGAATTGAGCTCAAGGAGCTCATGTCTTGCATGCATTTCCAGCTGTTCAAATGTTCTGTGAGCAGGAACGGCACTCTGAACAGATTTAACTGAATGAAATTCGAGCAGGGTAAAGAAACCTTTTTATTTTTTTCTGAAACAGGAATTATGTTCAGGGAAGGGCGTTTGTGTGTGTGATCGTGTGTTTGTGGGTGTGTGTGTGTGTGTGTGTGTGTGTGTGTGTGTGTGTGTGTGTGTGTGTGTGTGTGTGTGTGTGTGTGTGTTTTGTGGAGGGCAGTAGAAGCACATTTGCAATCCCTGTTAGATCTGCAAACAAGCACTCATTAAACAAAGTCAGCCCTTTGACTCTCAAATCAATGTTATCATGGTTGGATGTACTGTGATCCTATCTTTGTTTAGACTGTAATGAGTACCTTCTGACATAAATCTATACTGCAAACTTCATTGGCAGAAGCTATATAGCAAACCTCATTTAACAAGGATCAAAAGTTGGTCATATTTTTAGAATTTCATGTTTAGTATTGTATTTCCAATAAAAAATTGTGTTTCACCTTTACTTTATTAATCTGTACGCATATATTAAAACATTTTTAAATAAGATTTATCTAGTACATCAGAGCGAAATATATTTGTAAAGATTTGCAAACGTTAAGTTTCAGAAGTAGAATTATTTGACATCAGGCACTACATGCACTCCACGGTTGACTTAGTAAATAGAAAGGGCAGGACTCATGAACCCTTTACGCCAAGCACAAAGTGTTGACTCCATGTTTGCATTACACATAAAGAATAAATCGTCAGGTTTGAGTTACCAGTGTTCAGGCCTATAGGCCAACTTGGGACACAGACTCCAGGAATTTGTACTGAAGCTTTTTAATACCCGTGCATAAATCCAATTTATTTTTAAACAAGTTTAATGTTTTAGATGTCTGAATGTCATTGGGGACTTTATCTCACAGTATGAGAATAAACTGAGTTCAAAAAATACTTTCCTTACTAGTCCTATTGAAATGGATAGCAAACATAGAATGTACATGCTTAAATATCCTAGAATACATTTTCAGACATAAAATTAATGTCAGTATCTCATCACTGAATACCTTGTAAACCAGGAAGCGTCTTCCCCTTATACATCTGTAGTTGATATTGTGAAGGTTCAGTTAATGTAACCTTGCTGCATAATGCTAGTCCACACATAATAGTATTCTCTTAGTAAATTTTCATTGAATGAGTTCAAGCCTTTTGTTTGAGTAGTTGAGTATACCAGAACAGAGCAATGAACATATTAATGATATTGCTAGTTAATGGCAATCGTGTATGCAGAGCCATGACTAGTGCTGGGCAAAAGGATGACTGCCCTGGGTACAAACTGTTAGGAAGTGCAATTCGGAGCTCCCAGATTGGGTGAAAATGTAATAGACTGATTTAAGACACCACTGGTGATATTATGGCTCCCTAAATAAATGGGTTTAGTAGCTCAGGGTGTTAGTAATTGTAGCAAGGAGCGTATGCAAACTCTTTGATGCAGTTCCAAGTCCATTTTCTGAGGATCATTTTTATTATTTATTTTTTTGGTCCTCATCTTTGGGATGAGGGGTTGTCAGTCTGAACACACCCCAGTGAGCTGACCTAGATACAGATCTGCTGACATACATGTTTCCCGGTATTGATTTATTTACTTTAATTCACGTTATCACACTTCATGCAGATTTGGGCTTGCCGACTTAATTAGCATCCTGATGGGGCTCACAGTTAAGAGTTTGGCAAGGGGGATGCTGTTCCCCTGCACCCCTTGCTATACGTACTTTTAAGTGCATTGCAGTCATGGGGGGGGGGATGTAAAGGCTTTTTCAAAATAGTGACTAAAGGTTGATGATCAGTGTCTGTTTGATCAAGTCTACCATAAATGTAGTCATTGAACTTAGAACATGTGAAAACAACTGCTGAAAGTTCTTTTAATGTAATATCAGCAATTTAATTCTTCAAGGGCAGCAGGCACTGGATTTGTAGATGTAAAGTTCTTTGCTCGTAGCAACCTCTTCATTAGTTACAGTTCTCTTTAATGTGGAAATATTCAGATGATTTTTACTTCCACAGATAATGTGCTTATTGTTGCCTGATATTGGTGGATTGTAATGAAATGATAGATGACTGAGTGGCCTTTTATTGTTGAAAGTTTTAGCAGATTAGCCTAATGTATGTTGTTGAATATTTGATAGGCTGTAACTTGTTATAGGTCTTGTGTTGCTGGCTGTATGTACTTTGGTTTAAGTATTAAATTGTGACTCTGACTATAAAGACTAATCTGTGGGACTTTGTAAATTGCAAAATCCTACTCATCATTATTGTAACACTGTGTATACAACTTTAATACACTCGTATTCATGTGCAGTAAGCATGTATTCCTCACACACAAGTACTGTTTGAGTAAATCTGTATATGAGAATTGATAAACTATACTTATGTAAAAGTAACTCAAAAGTAACTAAAAGTAACTAGTTATTTTAGTTAGTTACTAGTAATAGTAATATATTACTTTTTTAGAAATGTAATAAGTAATAGTAATATATTACTTTTGCTTAAAAGTAACTAGCAGTAGAAACTATTATTTTTAAAAGTAACTAGCACAACACTATGTATGAGACATGCTTTTTTTGTGGGATAGATCCCCTTTTTTAAGATGAGAGTGGGATGTTAAGAAAGGATTATTGATAAGTGTGGTAAGAGAGGTTTGGTAAGAGAGGTTGCATTTGAAGACAGACAAGACAGCAGACAGTGATGGTGTATGACACATGAGGGGGGTAAACACCTTGACATGAAGGGTGGTTGGGAATTTGAGGCTCATGAGCCCCACAGATGGTAGTAGTGGCACTGTTGTCCCCATCTGATGGCAGTCACCGCTACTCCTTCATAGCCCCGAAGGTGGCTATGCTAGGGGCTGGGCCACCTGCCCCTCTATCTGCGACAGCCTGCCCTCCACCTGGTGCAGGGAGTCATCCAGCTCCATCTGGAGGACACTGCACACCATTTCACAGACCTCATCCTTTGTGATAATGTCCTCACCATGCTCACTTGCAGGGGGAGCTGAGCCCCATCCCCTGCAATGGTTCCACCCGAGGGTGGTGCAGGACCAGCAGATGAGGGAGGTCTGGGTTGGGTCCCAGACATGCTGGGACCCAGTGCCTTGTCCAGGTGGTGTGGGAGAGACAGATCCACTGGGATCTGCCTTCCCATATGTGCTATGGTGTGGAAATTAACAATGAATATTGGTTAATCAAGCACAACACATTACAACATTAGTCAAAATAGCATGCATGGGTAGCTCCATTTACCCAAAACAGTGCAATTATAGCAGTGCCATAGCAAACAGAACCCATGCATACATGGAATGGCATTCAGGGTTGCAACAGCATGTCAGTTATTATTCAACAGGGAATATTAGTATGCGCACAGTTTAAACAATGATAAACCAAATGGAACAACAGTCCCAACAGTAGAGGTTTATTTAAGAACATACCCATGTTAGTTTCAGTAAAATTGTTGGATCAGTTGAGTGGTGGGGGAAGGGAACAGATTCAATTGACAACTGCTATCAAGTATATTTGTCAGTGCACTACTATTCACTACTCTACATTCTGACCACACTTACACTGTACCTGCGCCATGGGGCTGCTACAGCACACCAAAAGCTGTAGATATCAACAGAGCAAGTATACCCTTATTTTCATTAAACAAATCAGACCTGTTTCTATATGAATTTCTTTACCTGTGGGCCTGTGCAGATGAACTGTGTGCACATTACATTGCTGTTTCTACACATATTTCAGATTTACATATTAGTTGCAGCCCCTGGAATGTATGTTGTGTCTTTCACATACATCTACTGTGACATTCTCTGTATGCAGGTTTCTTGGCAATTAGGGAAACTATCCGTGACAATGTGACACTTGAGGAGCGTGTCTGATCCAGACTGCCGAGTGTGGATGTCTAGCTTGCATCTATTTGCAGGACTGGGGCTGATCAAGACAGCAATTGTACTCCTTTCATAGTTATACACATCATACTAGTATTTCTACTCAGATTTCTTTACCTGTGTGCCCTGTATGGAAAATGCATGCGTTGCAGTGCATTCTTTTTTCTATTCAGATTGCAGTTTAACACTGTATAACCAGACTGAGATGTTAGTGACACTCTCTGGATTCGAACCATGCTGTGTGCAAAATTGAACTACAGGCCTAGTCCTTATCAGACTGAGCTACTGGAGAGGTGTTGTGTGTTTTATGTGACATTTCTATCTAGTACATATTTTTGTGCACAGTACCTTTATTATGACATGTTGCATTATTTCTTTCCCATTTTCAGTACAAATTATGCATACACAACAGACATTTGTATCACTGTTTGTGAAACGTGCACATTAGCTGAATTGCACATTTGACTGTTTTACAACTACATACTGCAATTTAGATTCTTGAGTACACAGTGTAGGTTTTAAGTCTGCACCTGTTAGCCTTATACATTTCTCAGTACATTCACAGCTACATACGGCTGAAATTAAAAGATTAACACAGCACAATGCTGGCAGACAAACAGGTAAAACACATTCTGATGGGAATGTGTACTGTTGCTTTTTCCAGTTATTTGGCATGCCCATTCTAAAGTATGCAGACAAGCAGTGCTAAATCAGTTCACCTCAGTTAATGCATTCTGCATGACATAGAAATTTCTATTTATCAGGTACAAGTGAGATGACACACACCAGTGTTTGGGATCACCTTTATTAGTTTTGACATACATATCTGTGTACGACTCAGAACTCCACAATTACTATGCCTGCATGATCTGCACAGGGGAATGCTTTGCATTTCTAACTGTTACAGTAGCTCTGACATGGCACTTTCTTGGCAGATTCAGTCAGACACACTCATACATATTTTAATATTCCGCTCCTGCATATTGTACCTTGTTTGCTACTGATATCTGTATTACAGAGCATCTGAGAATACTCCATTGCAACACTGGCATCCTGAAACAGGCATTTATTCCTGACTTTTACAGTACAATTATATGTACAGGCAGTACTACCATTACTATAATTTTGATTTCTTACTGCTAATAGTAGGGAGTATTCTGTACTCACCATACTGCCAATGTAGCTGGGCCAGTCGCTGGGCATGAGCCTGCACATTCTGAGACCTCTCCACAGCAGCTGTATAGGGAGACATCACACATTAATCACACATGCACAGTCACAAGTTGAACTTTTTCCATACTTAGTTAGAGATACATAAGACTGCATACTTACAGACAGGTGGGACATCCTGTGCTAGGGCTTCTTGGATCCACTGGTCCTAGAGTGCACCCCTCCTCCACTTCAGGTCATTATGGTGATGACATACCTGCTCACCAGTCCGGGGTATGCCAGTGGCACTGGTGAGATCACTTGCAAGCTAGTCTCAGGCCTCTGCTTTGTACTGCAAGCCCTGGTACTGGCCCTGCAGAAGCCTGCCATCATGGTTTTTAACTAGATGCCCAACCATGACCCTGGACTCCTGGATGCCCCAACATTGAGCTTGGAAGTGCACACCTTCTCTAACACCAGCCATTATGGTCCTGCTGTGTGCAATCCCAAATGGTTACGGCTATATTCCTGCCTGTGCAGTTTAAATAGGGCAGTTTTCCCACACTTTTTCTTGATTGGCCAGTTTTAATATGCTGCACTATGCTTAGCTCCATGCAAATCCACATAGCAATGCTTACACCAGCTGAGCAGAGCTGAATGCAGGTAAGCAATGCTTACACTAGCAAAGCATTGCTTAAATCTATTTTTTTCATTAAATTTATAAATTATTTTTTGCATTTGTATTTACATATTCCCACCCCCACTGTGCTATACGTGAGCCATATGATTGACATCTATCATTAACATTCATTAAAAGTTTATTAAATAATTTGCTAGAGGGGGATTCAAACCGAGCATGTTTGACATGCTATACCATGAGTAGTACCACTACACTACAACAGCTTGATGATGTTTTCTATCATAGTAGCACTTGTCTATCATTTTCAGGATTTCAGCCAGGCTAAAAATAGTGGCGCTCTGTGCAAATAAGCTGCACAGCACTTACACTTCAGATTTATTTCATGAAAAATATATATATATATTATTACTTTTTTATTTTTTATCCCTTTCCTCTTGCCCTGCTTCGTCCATGCATGTAGGGCAAGAGTGCATACATTTGGGGGTGTGCACTTAAAGGCTGCTGCCTACTAGGTGTTTGTGTTATTTTTTTTTCAGTGTCTATTTACATTTCAGTGTCTGCGGACACTTGTGTACTATATAATATTAGAGCCAGGCTCTGATATTATATAGTTTGACACTCATCTGTGTCAGAAACTGCCATGCAGCACTTTCAGAGTGAAGGGAGTGTGTTTCAGGTGCTGGCACTGCTGACACATGCCTCATGCACTCGTTCCTGGTCCTTGTCCATTTAGTTTAGATAGCAGTGAACCTTCATGCATATGCAAGGAGTGCTGCCATCCTAAATGGAAACGAACCACTCCATGCAAGAATAGCCTACACACACGTACAAATATTTATATTTTAGTATATTGATTTTTAGCAGGGTGGCCACGGTGGTGCAGCGGATAGCGTTGCTGCCTCACAGCAAAAGGTTCTCTGGTTCAATCCTTGACTGGTGTGTCTTCTGTGTGGAGTCTGCATGTTCTCCCTATGGTCACATGGGTTTCCTCCAAGTGCTCTAGTTTCCTTCCACATCCCAAAGATATGCTGTAGGTGGATTGGGCACTCTAAATTGGCCCAAGGTGTGAGTATGTGCCTTCTGTGGAAGGTTGGGTGCTGGGCTGGCAACTTGACACTGCAAAACTCCACTGCCAATCATGAGCAAACAGGTGATCCACTGTAATGACCACTAACTGAGAAAAGCCAGAAGAAGAAGTGTATTGCTTTTTGGCAAGTTGACATGGATGTTTGTGTGAGTGTATATCTATATGATAGATAGCCATATATAGAAAGATGAAAGATAGATATAGATTAACACTTGCATATACATATATATATATATATATATATATATATATATATATATATATATAATATAATATATATATATATATATATATATATATATATATATATATATATATATATATATATATATATATATATATATATATATATATATATATATATATACACACACTTTATAATTCTGAAATATTGAAGTTCAGTATCTCAAGACTATAAAGACAAAAACTCACAAACCCAAAACGTCAAAACCACGAAATTTAAAACCACGAACATCACAAACACAATACACCACACAAACAACACAAATACACCTACCTCCTACACAACAACAAACCAAACCAGTGCACACGAATGCAACAAAACTAACACAGACACACACCCTTGCTATAAGCAGGGGGGCAAGCCCCCCTGTGCCCCCAACTCCCTACTTATATATACTAACTCCAAGGTCGCACTAAAAACGGAAGACAGCAAACCCACTACCACACACTCTACACTCTACTTATACATACAAACATGACAACCCTCAACACTTACACACTCACACTCTTACCTACCTATCCTAACCCACACATATAACTCCCCGACACACACACATAAACCCTTAAAAAACATTACACTTACCAAATGTGCCATCACCACTGCAGGTTTGAGATTTCTGTAAGCGACATTCTGAAGATTCACGCAACTGCAGATTCGATACTTTGGTCTCAAGATACTGAAATTCCATATTTCAGTATTTCAAGATTCCAAAGTGAACCTATAAATATATATATATATATATATATATATATATATATATATATATACACACATATATAATATACACATTTATTTCAGTTATGTATTTATTTGTTTATTTGTTGCACATATATTTGCCAAAACTGTAACCACATGCTATAGTTTTAGAATAAGCCATTACTGAATTAATTATGTTAATTTCTCTAAACGTAGCGTGCTCATTTTGCAGTTATCAGTTCACTTCTATTTAGGTGAGGTTAACTGATCTAATTTTAGGTTTCTCTGAGGGCATCTCAGGGTAAAAGTGGCAGAAGTGAAATTTGTCGAAAAAGTTTACTGTTTGTGAGCTTTGGCTTTCAGTGATGTATGTAATTTCTAATAAAAAGGACACAAACCCATAGTCTGACATGGTGCTATATACAAAGCTTACAAAATGTACCAGAACAATGAATAAAAAGTGAACAAGATATGCATATCATTTCACATGCTATGATTGTCTTCATTCCGTCCATGAAGTTACTCCTTAATAGCCCAACAAACTGCATGATGTTACAGTGACACAATGTGCTTCATCTTACAAATTTCACCAGTAAGATGGGTAATGTAGTGTACTAATCAGGTTTTAAAATACTCTTAAAGATACCTCTCAAACATTCCACTGTCAAAATACAAGAACAGGTTGTTATGCCCTTAGTTATTTACACGCACACACACACACACACACACACACACACACACACACACACACACACACACACACACACACACACACAAACACACACACACACACACAAACAAAATCTCTACAAAGCATGTTTTAATAGTTTCCTCTAATTACACACTCTATAAAAGGTAATATAAATAATCTTCAATAATAAGGCTAGCAAGATTAATTGCACATCCACCCTCCCATATGAGTATACCAGCTGGACCCAAAGCTGCATGAGACTCATTTTACTATGGTCATTACTATCATCAGCCAAGTAACTACATACAGTTTTATGTTTTCATCTGAACTCATGCATAGAAAAGTTGTTTTCGGATATGAAACATACAAGAAAATGCAGAAACATTAGCCAAGGACCAGTAGATGTGTTAAACTTAGGAGTGATTTCAGTTATCTAATAATATTTTGCATAAAATAAGAACATCATATGCCTTTGGCAAGTATTATAATTATATAGAATGCACTTTGCTCACCTGCACATAGCAGAAAATGTTGTAGCACTTTAAAATAGCATTTCCACTGCCATAACAGTGAATATTATTTGTTAACGTATAAAATATCAAGTCAAAAAATCTGTAGGGCATTCACAAATGAGGGACAGGACATTACAGGAATGTGAAAATAATGGACTTAATGCTAAATGCATTAAAATGCAGATAGCTAAACCCAATAAAGACTATCATATGAAGCCCTTTAAGCCTCATTACCATGATATTAGCAAATTCATAAGGTCGTTTTCAAGGCCAGCTGCAAATGACATAAGCCAAACACAAGTAATATACTTGAGTCATTTTCATTTCTTTTTCAGTTTGAAAACTCTCTTCTATTTTAAACAAAGTAAAGAAAGAAAAATATTTGCTCATTTATATCTAATATTTATGTAATTATCAGTTTCAAAAAGGGCTTGCTAACTAAAAATGACACAAATAATAACTGATCTCTTTGCACTACTATTAAAACAAGTGATATTTGGTAAAAAAAAGTGTCTCATAGCTTAAACAGGAAAATCAAATTCTAGAATGTTAGGATATTCTAGACCATTATTAAACATATTATATTAAAGCTTTGGCATTATAGCTGAGAAGTGAAATGCTGAGCTTCTCCTTATATAGAGTTGCATTGTATTTCTAACTTTAACTAATGAAACAAAATGCCACAAAGTACAATCATGCAGGTAAACGTACTATAACAGTAGAAGATTGAATGATCTCTGCTGCAGAAGGCAAAGCTGTATGGGTTGTATCCTGTGCAAGGTACAATAGCTGGCCAGCTTCCAAAACATTCAAGGCACCTTCTACATGAACAAACTGTTAGCTCAAGTTGAGATAAATGTCAGGTTTGTGCACAAAGCCCTTCAGAGCTGTCATACAGACAGAAGGAGGCTAAAGCCCCGAGAGGACAAGAATACAAAATTTGATCCCAAGGAGGAGCCACCTGTTTCCTGGGCTTTGTATGCAACACCCCTATCAAAAACAATTTCATATGTGGATGCATTAAAAGAGGGGGTTCCATGGCAGACATGCTGAAATGGCCAAAACTAAATCTTAACTGAGGTGTAAGAGAGGCCATAGGATAATAGCTCACACAAACACTGTAGAACCTGAAAAACACTAGCCCTGGACAGGTGCTAATTCTTTTGGTGTCACCATCTGCAAAACATTTACTGCTTGCTGTATGTGATTTTCTAATAACAGCTTTCTTGCCTCCATTAATAGCTGCTACACATCCTCAGAAAAAAAGGATCCCAAATGGTATTAAAATTAATTGATCCATTAAATCAGCTGTAGTTGTTTGGGGCTGGAATGTATCAAACACCCCTTATCTTGTGTGAGTAAATCCAATCTGTGAGGAAGTTTGTGGTAATTGCCCCTGGCCATTTCTAAAAGAAGGAAGAACCACTTTTACCTGAGCCAGAAGGAAGTCACCACAATTATCTTTGGTAGTCATCCTAAATCTTCAGAATGATATTGGATATTAGTGGAATGGGTGGAAAAGCATACAGAAACATTTCTGTCTAGGGAAAATAAAATGTATCTGTTTCCCAGGTCTTCTTCTATCCAGTCCTTAATCCTTAAACAGAATTATGCCACTTGATTGTTGTGAGTGGAGGAAAAGAGATATATTTGAGGTGTTCCCCAAAGATGGAACAATTCTTGGAAGACCCTCTGATTCAATTTTCATTTGCCAGGGTCTGTCCTGGTCCTGCTCTGTTTACCTGACACAAAACTTTACTCTCACAGTATGTAAGATACCTCTAGAGTGAGATTTTGCTGAAAAGCTATATCCCAGGTTACCATATCTAGTCTGCATAGAGGGTAAGATCTGTTTTCCCCTTTCTTGTTTATGAACCACATTACTATAGTGTTGTCTGTAAAGACTTGAGGAAGTCCTGCAAAAAACAGGTGGTTAAAAGAAATGAGAGCATTTATAAGAGCTAACATTTCTTTTATCTTTATGTGTTTTGATCTGTCTTTTTTATTCCAAAGATTCTGCACTTTTATCCCATAGAAACTGCTCCCCAACCAAAGGCTGGGGTGTCTGTTGTGACTGGCTGTAATGGAGCAAGGAAAATAGGAGACCTGGATTCTGAGAAATATGTTGTCTGCACCATGAAATCTCCCTTTCTAAAAATCCCAAAACTGGAATTTGAAATGTCAGGGAATGTTGACGCTAGGACCATAATGATTTCAGGTACCATTGGATTTTTCCCATGCAGAGATTTGCAGGAGTTATCACAAGTGTTATAATTGACACAAGATCCAGAAACCTGAGGAATTCCCTTCCTGAGATGGTAGTCTAAGTGGAAAAACTCAGGAATAGGTCTAAATGCAGATCTATTTTTCCTGAGAAAGAAAAGCTCTTTGAACGCAGCTGTCCAGGAATTACACCAGGAAAACAATTCTGAGGCGTCAGACAAGAATTCTCTACTTTTACCTTGGAATATCAGCCTGTGTAGGAATTCATTTACCCAAATAAGAGATTTCTGACAGTGAAAAAGACACAGCAAAGATAAGCAAGTCATCCAAATATGGAAAAATGTGAACACCATGCTGTCTACAGTAGAATATCTCAGAAGCCAGACACTATGTGAAGACCTTTGGATGAATAGCTAGATCAAAGGGTAATGCACAGAATTGATAGTGTGATCCAGACGCAAAAAAATTAAGAAAGGATTGGAATATGAATACATAGGAATGTAATGATATGCACCTTTTAGATCTAAGGTCACAGGAAAACTCAAATGGGGAAATAGAAGTAACAAGCTATGAAGAGACTGCATTTTGAACTTGTAAACTATCACAAGTTAATTCAGAAAGGAAAGATCCAGAAGTTGTCCCCAACAATCTTCTTTCTTTGGCACCAGAAATCCTGGAATAAAATCCTTTTTCTAACTGAGGAGACAGGACAGCTTCTGTTACCCCACTGAGAAAATGCATATTAAGTGAGAGGAGGGGAAAAAAGGGTCTTGTCTGGTGGGTGATGAGGAATTCTATGAAAAGGAGGAAGAGTCTCCCACTGCCATCTGTAACCTTGATTGATTACTCTCAGACCCCATTTCTCTAAAATGATTTGTTGCCAAAAACAGAAATGAAGGTTTAGACTTCCTGGAAGGATTAAAGGACTGTAAGAGTGAGAGAGTGATGATGAATCCCAGCATGTGCATAAGGAACATAGTGAAGTGCAGATCCTACAAAAGCCTGGATTGAGAGAGAGCCTGAAGAAATAGGTCATTCAGATATGGGAAAATCTGGATACCCATTTGTTCTGTTTTCCTCCAAGCAGGGTTTTAAATAACTGATTTGTTTGCTGTTTAAAGCATTCTTTAGTGTCTCCTTGCTGTTTTTCTGCTGTTTAAAACTATTTTAGTGTCTCACTGCTGTTTTTTTTGCTGTTTGAAACAATTCTTTAGTAATGAAATGAGTGTAGCTAGTAGCTGTAGCATAGTCCAGATACAGGTTTGCTGCATCTGGGTCTGTTTGTAGTGGCTGTTGTATTCTGAGCACATTTTCCAAGTCGTCATTGATTGGAAGGGGCCCTTCTGCACCCTTGTGGGAGAGGTGTGCTGATTGGAACCTGTCTGGTGAAGGGTGATTGGTCTATGGATTGGGGAAGCACCCTCATTGGTTCTTTTGAGTTTTTTAAACTTTTTAAGTTTTTAGCCTCTGGTATTAAAGACTCATATTTGAATGTGTTTCTGCTTGTTTTGTGCATCATGCAGCACCACACAAAGCATTACTGTGTAATTGTGCACCATAGTCAGACAGATAATTTTGACAATTTTTTCCCTTAGATACAGTTGTAGTGCATTAGTGTAGTCCTCATGTTTAGTACATCTCTGGTCTAAGAAGTATTGCTAGTGTGCAGTGACTTATTAAACTACCAACTAAAAACCCGTCAAAAATACCAATCTACAGAATACCTCCTAGATCAGTCCTGAAAGTACCCGCTTTGTGATAACAGTTCTTCAAACCTAGCATTATGGACAGTTGGACTACCCTTGTTTCTCCTGCCAGCCTTGTTGACTTTGGTCTCCTGAGGCAGTGTAGCAACTGGCTCATATACACACATACCCACTAATAATAACTCACTGTAGTACAGAATGAGAGATATGTATCTACACCAAGAATCTTGAATATCTGTTCTCTCACACTCAAAACAATAACACTGAAGAGGTTGTCAACCCACCCACCATTATTCATGCACATAGTACTAATACTCATACACATAGTATGCATCCAACACATAAATCAACATAAATGGAGGTTCTCTTAAAAAAATGAACAAAACTCCAGATACCTCCAAAACAAAAGACTGCTACAACTAACACAGTTCCTACAGCACCCAAAACACATAGCAAAACCAGTGTCTCACCTACCAAGCCCTTAAGGGGTAACCCTCAGAAACCAAATGTTGTTGTCATTGGAGACTCCAAAGTGAGACACAGCTGCCCCACTCACCAGGTTAGATAAAGAGAAAGTCACAGTCAGCTGCCTGTCCAGTGCTAAGATTAATCAGATCATTCATGCACTCAGGTCTCCCGGCAACAAGTGCCATTTTGACTCAGTCATAGCTTATGTTGGACTGAATGACCTGAGACTTACCTCACTGGACTATATGAAGAGAGATATGATTGAGCTCTCCAAATATGTGTCCCAGGCAGGTATGTCCCTAGCCTTGAGCAGCATACTACCCTTACCTAGAATGATGCCACAGTGTAAACAAAATGTGATAGTTTTCAATAATTGGCTTAGTGTTTGGTGTCATTCAAAGGGGATCTAGTTTTGGTCAGCTTGGGATGACATGATCCACAAACCTCGCTGCTTTGCCAGAGATAGTTTGCACCTGGCACCATTAGGCTTTCAGCTGTGGGGAAAGACTCTTGCCTCCCTCCACAGTGCCTTTTTCAGGCAAGGTTTCAAAAACAAAATTGCAGATGTGAAAATTGCTAACCCTAAAAAAATAAGGTTTATGTTGCTAAATCTAGGAGCTTAAACCAAAAACTGCAAACCCTGGAAGCAGTTCTGTCACTGGAAGATGTAGATGTCTGTGCAGTCACAGAAACCTGGTCCAAGGCCTCAGAGAGATCCCTGGTCTTGCAAAGGCTACAATGCCTTCCACACCTTCAGACCACAAAACGAACATGTGAGAACCAAAGTAGGCAGTATTTCTATCTATATTAGAGATGAATTCACCTCCCAAGTCATTAGACTAGACAACTCCATGGAGTTACTCCAAGTTCAGATTACTGTAGGTAAGACCCCCATTCAAATCATAGCTAGTTATAGATCTCCCTGCATGAACATGAGGCACAAGGCCTACCTGATCATACTGGAGTCAATCCAAATATTGTCAGACACTCTGGTCATGGGGGATTTCAATTATCCCACTATCAACTGGGAAACCTACTCTAGCCCCAACTCACTAGTGAAAAAGTTCCTTGACTTTGTTAACTCAAATGCCCTGGAGTAAATTGTTCAAACCCCAACAAGAGGAAACAACATACTAGATCTGGTCCTCAGTAACAGTATCACACACACTGATCCCACAGAGATAGCAAACCTGCTAGTGGACAGAGTTAGTGAAAATTTCACTCCCTTATCCCCTCCAAATGTATCACAGACCTTGCCCCAACTTCTCCTCACCCTACATATCCAAACAAGAGGTCATTAAAGCCTTTTCTAAGGCAAAAACAACCTCTATGGGAACAGATGGCATTCCAGGCTGTCTTCTAAACAAACTAAAACATGAACTAGCATCACCATAAGTACCCTATTCAATCACAGCGTAACAATTGACTTTGTTCCTGTGGAATGGAGAACAGCAACAATTACTCTCCTCCACAAAGGTGGCTTAGCAACAGACCCAGGGAATTATAGACCCCTAAGTCTGACCAGCTTCATCTGTAAAGAAATCAAACGTATCATCACGGACCTCATAAATAAAGACATAGGTGACTTCCAAATCCTGAATCCTACCCAATTCATCTTTGTCAAGGGCAAATCCTGCCTGTTAAACCTGGTGGATTTCTTTAAAAATGTGACCAGGCCCATTGGTGAGGGCAAATCTGTGCACACAGCATACTTTGAGTTGGAAAAGACCTTTGACACAATCCTACACTCAGGCATTACTGATAAACTTAGCAAACTGAATGTAAACCCCTTAGTTGTAAGATGGGTTGCCAAATGGCTCACACACTGGTCACACACTGTTAGACTGAGTGACTCGACATCAACCAGCAGACCTGTTACAAGTGGGGTGCCACAAGGGTAATTGCTGAACCCCCTACTGTTTGGTATATACGTCTCAAATGTTCAGGACAAAACTAAGGGGCTGTGGCTTACCAGGTTTGCAGATGACTGCAAACTGGGTGCAATTATTGAGTCCCCACATGGTGTCAGTATACTTCAGGAAAGTGTTACACAGACCAAGAACTAGTGTCTTAGTCACAGTGTCAAAATGAATGCAAAGCAATATATCATCATTTCCTCTGGTAAAAACAATGTCCCTTCACACTATCAGATTAACAACAATACCCTATGTACCTACGAAGTGATAAGACATCCAGGATCACAAGTAGACTGCAACCTTAACTTTGACCAGCATATGTCTACTATAGTATGGAAGAATTCTATGTAGTACATACTTTGACAGTGTGTGGCTAGTTTGTGAGTCAGTTGGCAACCCATCTTACAACAAAGGGGTTTACATTCAGTTTGCTAAGTTTATCAGTAATGCCTAGTGTGGGATTGTGTCAAAGGTCTTTGCCAAGTCGAAGTATGTTGTGTGCACAGATTTGCCCTCACCAATGGACCTAGTCACATTTTCAAAGAAATCCACCAGGTTTAACAGGTAGGATTTGCTCTTGACAAAGATGAATTGGGTTGGATCCAGGATTTGTAAGTCGCCTATGTCTTTGATTAGTAAAGGCATCACCTCTAGAGCAAAGGAGATTCTAATCCCTCTATACTCATCATTAATCAGGTCTTTAATTGAGTACAACGCCCCTTTCAGCATGTACAGTACAAAGTACCTGCAGCAACTGAAGAGAATTCAGAAGTATCTAATTAAAAAGATCAAGGGACTCCAGCACATGCTTTAGACAGACCAACTAAAGTCCCTGTCACTATACTCAGTATTGTATAGACTTCTATGGGGGAGACTTATGCCTGGCTTACAGAGTAATCTCTGACCTAAACCTAATGAGTTTGCTGCACATCTTTAAATCAAACAGGACTAGAGCTCCCCATTCCAGGGACCTAAGTATGGCATGTGACTTGAATAGGACATGCTGGAGAGACAGATTTGTTTCCCAGTGACTGTTGCATCTTTGGAATAGGCTGCCAGTTCATGTAAAGCAGAGCACTTCTATGTCACTATTCAAAAGGAACTTGGACGAGTGGATGGGGCACCATGAAATTCTTACCAGGGATAGTACCCACCACCCTTCTGGATGTTGGCAGTCATTACTAAATACAATTCTGGGTATTGACTAGACTATCTATGGTATTACATTGGGATGAAACAGCTAGGCTTGAAATGACCTTCATGTCGATAGGCTCGTAACTTTCTATGATCCTATGATCCTGCTGAAGACTATGACAGGAGGCAGACATTTAGTAAACACCCTTGGGGCCATATAAATACCAAAGGACACAGCAGAGAACTGAAAATGAGAGGAAGAAACAGAGAAATGTAAAACCTTCCTGGATAGAGGTTGAATGAGAATATGAAGATACTGCAGATATCCTTTAGCTCTAGGATGACCAGACAATTCTGTGGGGCTAAGAGGGTGAAGAGAGTGTGGAGGGAAAGCATTCAAAAAGAAGGAATTTTTAGAAAGGTATTTAGAAAGGAAATGTCTAAGACCAATCTCTAAGAGCTTTCTTTTTTTCTGGGAACCAGAAACATTCGGGAGTAAAACATCATTCTTCTTTGGGATTCTGGAAGGGGTTGAAAG
The DNA here is from genome assembly GCF_019279795.1 of Protopterus annectens. NCBI lineage: Eukaryota > Metazoa > Chordata > Ceratodontiformes > Protopteridae > Protopterus > Protopterus annectens. Next base: position 1,074,084,915 of record NC_056741.1, read on the forward strand.
GTGACTTGATCTAATAAATTCTGCAGAATTCCAGAAAAATATGGAAGTTGGTCTGGAAGAAGTTGAAGAAGACCTGAGAAAGGGTGAAGGGATTTCCATACTTTAAAACAGTCATGATGGTTAACGAACAGAACCCAGGAATCTGAAGTAGTCTTTTGCCAAACAGGGACAGATGGGGAAACCTGGCTGAGGGGAGGATGAGAAAGTATGTCTGATGGAGGCAGATTTGTCCTGAAAGTGGGTCTTTTGAGTTTTATAAGTCTGAGTGGGTTTATCAAAGGACATATACTTAGGAAACATCTTCACCCTGGAAGGCTGATGAGGCTGAATACATACAAAGGCAGACTTAGAAAGATAGCTTCCCTAAAATGTGGATATAGGAGAAACAAAGATTTGTTTAAAAGCCTGCATCACTTTACCTTTTTCTTGTTGAGTCTTAAACAGATCAACAACAGCCATACCAAAGAGATTCTGATTTTTCAAAGGAGCATCTATTAATTTGGCCTCAATATCATACAGTAAAGCCTGAAGACAAAGCCAAAAGTATCTTCTCAAAACTAAACCTGATGCAGCAGCACAACAGGATGCATTAGCTGCATCATAATTGCATTTTATGGAGTGGCAGGCAACCTGAGAAGTAAAGAGAGGGTAGTAGTCTTACCTTCAGAGTCAGGAAGATTAGACATCCCTGAAGTTGGGATAAAAGGTCCAAAACATACTTAATCATGTGGGATTATAATTAATGGCCCTGAAGACCAGAGCAGAAGTGAACACATTTTCCCCAGCATCTCCATAGCCCCATTATCTTTATCAGAAGTAAGAAGTTTGGAATAGGCAAAAGCTTGGATGGTTTGTCACCTTAAAAAGAATCCACAGCAGGGTGGGAAGAAGGACACTTGCAGAGGTACTTGACCTCAGGCACCTTATAAAAATGGTCAGACTTTTTAGGGACTGGAGGTTGGGAATCGGGAGTGAAATAGGCAGCTGCAAATGTATCCAACAAGGCATCCAACACAGGAAATGGCAGACTGTTTAGAAGATCCATCTGCAGAAGCTCATAATATCTCTTTTGAATACCAGAGACTTGTGAGCAAATCCTCTTAAAATGCTCCATCATGAGAACTACTGTGTCCCCAAAGAACAAATCATCAATGGGAGTGTCAGGACTCAATGAATCTTGTTCCTCATACCCATAGTCGAAAGGAGAGGTAATTTATGAGGAGTAGGCCAGTGACTCATCCCCTTAATCTACCTCCTCATCTGAAGAATCAGTGCCCAAGTCCTTTTGTCTGCAGTATGGTACTAAAGAAATGCAAAAACAGATACCCACTGAGATGGTCTTAAGATCATGAGGGCATTAAATAAGCCATAAGTAAAATCCTTCCACTCCCTCTGAGGAACCTTAACAATAAGTGGAATGTGCTTAATGTTCTGATTCTTCATTAGTGGGACGTCAACTTTGGCCATCCTAGGAGACTCTGAGCAATACCTAGAATCTATAAGGATACTATGGAACTCTTCTATAACCAGAATCTGGGAAATCCCCCAAGACCCTTCAGAAATGATCAGCCATGACTCCCCTCAACATCAGTAGTGGACATTTCCATTACCTCAGAGGACTTGAAAGAAGTCAGTTCAGAGCCTCTAACAGGGTTGCTGCAGAGGTAACCTTGTGCCGGTACTGGATGGTCTTTGGAGTCTTCACTCACCTCAAGAGAGACATCTAGCAGAGAGTGGACTGTGGTAGAGCCAGACCTAGACTTTTTGGACTTCTTTTTAAGAGATGACTGTACCTTGGGGTAGGGGACTCAGCCATGGTACCCTGGGTCAGAAGTTTCAGTCGCTGGTTCTCAAAAAAAATGGACAAAGAGGATAGATGGTTGCAAAGCATTTTGGGAACTAAAGCCTGACAAAGGGTTCACTGTGAATTAATGTGTGAAGGACCTTGACAGAATAAACACTTCTTGTGATGGTCTTTATGGGCAATCTGCCACCCACACTGACATTTTCCCTTCCTGGATGAAATAAAGGAAGAAAAAAAAATGAACCCCAATGGGGAATTTATCTGTAAATGGCTTGGTAGAAACCAGTGAAGGGTGTTCAGATCAATGTTCAACTGTGGTGTTTGGACTGGCAACAAAAATGTTCTGAGTATGGAGCATATGTATGTCAGCTTTATGCTCTATGCATCTGCAGGAAGCATGTATGACACTGGGAGGATATAAAAGTTTTGAACACTCACTGGATGTTGAGTTATCCTTGGCAGGAAATCCCACACATTATAAATACTGCATCATCTAATAATACTGCATGTGAAATCATGATGACTATTAATAACACAAAGGCAGAATCATTCAGGTACACATTTTAGAAAGCACATCTAATAAGACATAATGCAAGCAGATTTACAATTGAAACTGACAGAAATCATTCTTCTGCTGTCAGGTATTAGGTGAAGATGTAACCTCTATCAAGGATTCAGTATGTAAAACAAAGAATTCATGCCTTAGTCCCACCTACAACAAAAAGCAATGAGTCATACTGTTTTATAGCCATAACAACCAAGGCAAGTGTGTGCTTCGGCAATGACTATTATTCACCAGCAACCATACAACTCATTATTAGTCAGCATTTTCCCTTATTTGAAAACCAGGCAATACTGTCCGTCTCTGTTTATTGTATTCTGTTTGTCTGACTCTTGCTCAGGTATATGACCTGAACCAAATATAACTTTTCTGCCATTCCTTAAAAATACATCAAGACAAAAAACAGAGATAGCATGAGCACACCTTTTGGCAGGTTTGTACAAAATTACACTCAGGTTTAAACTTAGGAATCAGTTCACTCCTTATTTTGATAACACTGAAATGAATTAGGTATACACTTAGCCGCTGTCTTCATGAGCTTCTGTAGTGCATTAATATCCATCTCATATGTTTGAGTCAGATGCAGTGGAATACAGTGATGCTACACAAGTCAAACAATGTGACTCAACAACTAGGCTATCAGAGGCAGTGAAATACACTGCGGCTCTGCTTATCTGTCTGCAATATGCTTAGCTAGCAGGGGTGTGGTATTCAGCACTTATGTAACCTGTTGATAGAATAGATGTATGATGTAAGAAACATAACATTTGTCATTTTAAACTCATGAAACCAAACATAAATGTCTAATTCAATAAGTATAAATATAATAAATTCATGTAGCTGTATATAATATTTCTTGTAGGTGTTGTTTTTCATAGATTCATAGCATTGGAGTTTGTTTGTTTTTGTTTTTTTTTTGGGAGGATCTCCATTTTAACTTGGTTTAAGGTCATATCTTGAAACACGTGCATCAAGATAAGTGATTGCCTCAGAGTCTCATAATAATATGGAAAGCTTCAGCCAAGGCTATGACTCCGTGAGAGCATTGTGGTATAGTGAGGTGATGTTCAGTTTTCATATGTTTAACTTTAAATTTTGTAGATTTTTTCTATTTTTTATCTTCCTTGCTAGCAATTTATTCAGCAATGGTGTCAGGTAGGTTAATCTGGGGAAGAGAGGGTGTTACTTATATATTTGTATTTACTACATTATATTTACTGTGATTTTTATGTTTTTTTCATTCCTCAGGCTATCTTTTTAGGTGCTGGTTTATGGACTGTATTATGACTTGACATTTTTTCTTTTAAAAATGGAATGCCTTACATACTATTTTTGTGAGTTGTGCATATGAGAGAGAGAGTGTCTTCTTCATTTTTTCTAATGTAAAGAAAAACTTCACCCTAGAACTAAAAAAACTGGGTTTTTTTCACTATATCTTTGTTCCCTGACCTACTTTAACACATCAAAATCACTCTAAGTGTTTTATTTGTAATTTTACCCTGTTAACACAACATGGCTACCAATGAGGCTTGATTTATCAATGTGATCCTGTACTCTGTCAACCCTTTCTCTTTCCCATAGTACTTTGTCTGACTTATGCCAGACATGAGGAAGTAACTTTGAATTCCCATGCCATTGACATATAATGGGATTTGGGACAGCCACTGTTATTTTCTTTACCTTCTGTAAAAGAACTGCTTCTTTTATGCCTCTAATCACTCTCATTTTTGTTTGGCTCAGACCTTCTTTTACACTATATTTAGAAGTTATCCAGCTACAGCCAGAAAAGTAACTAAATTCCAGGTCTTTGCACAGTGTTTTCTTTTGTAGTTCAAGAGGAATTGAGAGTCTCCTCCCCTCACACTACTGCAGAGGTGTTAAACTGTCACTGCACAGAGAGACCCTTGCAGAATCAATTCCTCAGACTAGAGAACAACTCTAAGATGACTTCTCTGCTTAATCTAGCAGAAGCATATTAGCATCAAGCAGGAATGGAAATCAAACCAGAAGTAGACAAAAATCAGTCAGCAACTGAATGTGCCAAAAAAGAAAGAATATAAGGTGAAGGGCCAGATGAGAAGGCAAGAATTGTGCAAAATGCATAAATATAATTGCAAGTATAGAAAACTTCTGGAAGCACCTCATGTTGATCCAGAATGAATGCAGGAATGGTTAAGGAGAGGCAAATTCAAACCAAGAGATGAAAGGTTAATATTGGCGGCCCAAGATAGTGGGCTGTGTACACAGTGGTTTACAAAATTTATTGAACTTGTGGCAGAAACAGACAAATATAGGTTTTGTAAAACCAAATTGGAAACAGTTGCACACCTCGTTGCTGGTTGTGACATACTAATGGCAGAAGGACTGTATACTGAAAGGCATAATAATGTAGCATAACTGTTGCACTTGGAATTGTGCAAATATTATGGTACTGAAGTGCCTGAAAAACACTGGAAACATGAACCACAAAGCATCTTAGAAAATGATGAAGTTTACATCACAAGGGATCACCCATTACCAACAGTTCAAAAGACAGATGCTAGAAAACCAGGTACAGTGGTCCATGAAAAGAAGTTAAAAGTAGCATTGATCATTGAAATCATCACACCCAGTGACTACAGTGTCTTGTGTACAGAGAAACACAAAGTCATGAAATATCATGATCTGCAGGCAGAAACAAAGGCAATGTGGAAGAAAGATGCCCAGACAGTTCCAATAGTAGTAGGAGCAACAGATCTTATAAAAAAGAATCTACAATTGTATTTAGATATGTTACCAATACATGTAATTCCATACGAATTGCAGAAGGAGTCATTACTGGGCACATTGCGGGTGCTGCAAAGATCACTTTTGGCTGACATCAAAGATTGAAGCAATATTAATTTCATGAACTTTAATCATACTTTGACTTAGGAATGGGGTCCATTCCCATCATGGTATTAGAAACCCAAAAGATTTGGAGAAATTAAAAAAGGTAGAGTTGTGGTCCTATGTGTAGTAGGACCTGAGTTTGAATTCATAAAAGGCAGAATATTACTGTAAATAAATGTAATATATATAGATATATATTTTTAATTTTATGAAACTATTGTAAGTTTTGGCACTGCTGGCCTCTGCTAAGTACTGCTCCTTCATGCTAAGTAATGTATAAACATGTTAATGGCTACCAATGTTTGTGCAGTGTTAAGCCTTGCTAAAACCATGGTTCTGCAAGTTTTCCCACTGCTTGGCTTCACTTGGCTGGTTTGTGCACTGCTAAGAGACGCACCACTTTTTTGAATGTTGCTGAATGATGTGTAAGGGTGGGGAAACAGCCTATATTAAGCCCAATAGGTGGGAATTCTGCAACAGTCATTGGAGTTCAATCAACGGTTGCTATGGCTGGCAGTGTTGGTGAAGTTGTGCACTTCTGGGTGCAGAGGTGGGGAATTCAGGAGTCCAGGGTCATGGTCAGGCTCCTTGTTATAAACCATGAACCTTGGCTGATGCACGGTAGATTCCAGGGCTCAGAGTATAAGGCGGAGGCCTCGGACCATTTGGCCAGGGAACTCACAAATGTTACTGGTATCCCTACACTGGTGAGCAGTGTCATCACCATTATGATGATCTGAAGCAGAAGAAGTGGGGAACCCTGAACCCCTGGCTCCAGGAAGCTTGAGATGGGAATGCCCCACAAGTATGTAAGTATGTCTTCCTCTGTCTTATAACAAAAAGCAGGCCAGCAATTGTGTGCTGTGTATATTAATTTATTCTTTCATAAAACACAAGAAAAAACAGACCGGTTTTGGCTAAGGAATTAACCTAGCCTTCATCAGTGACACTTATGAAGGCTAGGTTAAATCCTTAGTCGAAACTGGTCTGTTTTTTCTTGTGTTTTATGTAAGAATAAATTAATATACATAACACACAGTTGCTGGCCTGTTTTTTGTTATTTGATGGTACTTTTTTGGCCATGCAACTACTTCTGTGCAGGGGGATTTCTTTTCTTGATTCCTCTGTCTTACCAAAATGTAAGCTGAATGTCTGCAAAACTGGTATGCATAAATGTGTGCTTCCCTCCCAACAGCTGCAGCTGAGAGGGCTCACAATGTCGAGTCCCATGCCGGCCACATGGCCAGGTTATGCTGTGAGTGTGGTAAGTACAGATTTAGTATGCCAACTGTAGATGCAATAAGCAGAAAATAGTAAAGCATTTACTGCAATAAAGTATGCACAAGAAAAAATGTAGTGCAATAAATGGGCAAGTAGAACTGCAGTGCAATAAATGGGCAATTAGAGCTGTAGAGCTGTAGTGCAATATATGAACAATAAGAACTGCATTACTATAAAACAATAACAATGTCAATAACAGTAAGTACAATGCTGTTCAGCAGGATTGTGTTGTCAAAACCATTGAAGAAGAGATGTATGCATTGATTGTCTATGGTAAGGTTGCTGCAGTCAAGTGTAACACTGTAATAGCTGTAGCCAGCAAATCTAATGGCCTGCAAACTGTATTGCTTAACTCAAAGTACTGTCCAAGGCTGTCTCCAGGCCAATACGGGTCACATAATGCTCTCTCTTCCTCAGACATCAGGTAATAAAGGTATATATGTAAGGTAGCCCAGTCCATGGGCAGATATTGTGTATGGACATCACAGATATTTCAAACCAATAGCAGTAAAATGTGCTCACTAGCATTGTTGATTCTAAAATACAGCTTTTTAATATATGCAGTATGGTTGCAGTCCTTGCATGCATGTTCTACTGTCACTGCAGTGTAGTATAACACTGCAATAGAAATAGAATGCTAGAGGAATGTCCTGTAACTTGTATTGGTCAGTTCATAGTGTAGTTCCAGGTGATCTCCAGGCAAGTATCAGTCACTCAGTACTCTGCAGTGACTCAGTAGTTCAGTCTGCTAAATGCTTTGTATGTAGTTCATTTTGCCACACAGTCCTGGGTTCGAATCCAGTGGTATATAGCACTAAAGTTTCAGTATCAGTCACATAATGCTCACATTTTCTCTCTCGCCAGGAACACAACAAATATATTGGTGAGGTAGCCAATATTATGAGCAGATATTATATTTAGATTTCACAGAATGTTGACATCAATACCAAGAATGTGTTCATCCACATTGTCGATTCATAAATAAAGCTGTGTAATCCCAGTATGGCTGTATCCCTTGCATGTCTGTACTAAGTTGCTGCAGGCAATTATTACATTATTTGCACACGTCCTCTGCAGTCACAGCTATTGGGTTCTACTCCTACACCTGCCAACTAAGGCATGACGACTGTCTAGTTTACTTACTGTATACAAACAGACTGATCAAGTGTCACAATTTTTCATAATGTAATTAAAACTGCCTAATCCATCTGTCACATGATTAGCAGATAAATTATTACCTGGAACGCAATGTATTACCAAATCTATTTACAGAACACCTGGGTAGTTATATAAGTCCACATTATGTGAAACTGTTCTGTGCAGTGGTGTACGTGCATTTGTTATTGCTTGGCCTATACTGACCCATGCTAACAGCTTGAGAGGTATGTATGTGCTATATCAGCTATAGCAGAATTGTAGTCACTGTACTCAAAACTGACAATACACACCTGTAGAGTATTTATTATCACTGTTTTCAGAGATATAATCTGTAATATCAGTAATGAAATGTTTCTCTCTCTCTCTCCACCCATTATCTTAATTTATTTTTTACTGTCATTTACTATTATGAGTTAATATTAACATATTTTGTTAAACTAACTATATTTTGGAAAAATGTGGTTGATTATCGATATGTTTTATTATGATTTAATAATATATTTTGTTTAACTATATTTTGGAAATGTGGTTGATTATTGTTATGTTTTATTATGATGCAATATTAACATATTTGGTAAACTAACTGTTTTGTTGGCCCTATGGTTTGCTTCATAATGGCATAATACTGACTGTTATGTTGCTTAATGTTGCGTTGCACATAATATACCTTAATATGTATTTGGATGAATAAATATGATGTTCAATTCTGTTAATACCAACAATGGCTTGGTTATTACTAACTGTAACTTATTGCTATACCTCATTTACCGCAGCATATCAAGGTAGGCTGGTTCCAGCTGATCCCTCTACCTTGCCTCAACTGGCCATGGCACGGGGTCTCAGTAAGTCTAAGAACCAGATCAGTGGTGCCCCCTCTGCCGCTCCTGCACTATCTTTGGCATTGGGATGGGGGCAGGCTCCCCTCTGGGATTGGTAGCAGAGGGGAATTGTCACTCAGGCAAAGCTGCTAGTCTTGGTGTGTAGGATCATCTACCATGGCTATGACCACCACCTGAACCAGATTCAGGGCATGCTGGCCAACCAGGTGGAGCAGTGTCATACTGGTGCCCAGCCTCCAGCACAGCCACCCTCAGGGCAGTGATGGACTAGTGCTGTCAGCCCCATGAGTGGGGATGTAAGTCACACTGCTGCGGTCTGGAGGCACATGGGACTTAGATTCAACAATACCCTCCTTATCCAAGGTGTTCACCCCCTCATGTGTCACACAAAACCACTGTCTTCTGTCCTGTCTGTCTTGTCTGTTTGCAAATTCATCCTCACATACCCAACTTACCTTCTCCACATGTACATATTTCCCTTTCCCAACATTCTACTCTCTCCTTAAAAAAAAAAAAAAAAAAAAAAAAAAAAAAACTGGGCACCTGTCCCAAAACAAATATTGTCCCATACATAGCTCTCCATTTCACACACGAGTCCACTGGACACACATAATTCAGTCCAATTGGCTTCACAAAGCAGTTATGTTGTCCTCACCCCTCTCTCTGGGGTTTGAGAATCCAAATTCATCTACAAATTCTGTCAAAGTGCACAGTTGTTGCTGTACACGAAATGGATGGCTATGGTTCTTTCCTACACCTTTCCTGCACATCCCTCCCAGCCTTTCACTATGTTTTTTCCCCTTGCATGTCCCCATTTTACCACTTTCCTATCTCCCCTTTTTTCTTTTCTTTATATTTTTTTAGAGTGGTGCTGTGTGATGTGCCGGGTCACTCAGCTTCGCTCAGCTTAGCTAAATAGAGCTATAATGGGTATATGTGTTTCTAATATTGTAAGACACTTGTACAAAATAAACCCCTCTGCTATGTTTCAAATCCAAGCCCATCACACTTTCAGCACACAGCATTAACCCGCCATGCCATGCAACTCTTAATTAAAACAGGTGGTTTAAACAAAACATAGTAATTACCAATTACTGTTATTAGGTGTGTTTCAGCAGAGGTGCATGCCATGCCACATCTAGAAACTGGAATAAAAAAGTAATGGAAAAATGGGAGGGCACCTTGGACTCTGGTGCAATAGTACACCTCTAGATATCCAAAGACATGATAATGGATGTAACTGAGGCCTGTGGTAGCAGGTAAATGTTCCCTTTTATCAGCAGCATGTAGAAAGCCACCTGCTAAGGCATTCATGGCAAAATATATATTCAGCTGGGACTCTGGTGCAGAAATACATCCATATAAAGTCATGCACATACTGATAGATGTAGAAAATTATTGTCACAGCCTGTATGTGTTCACATGTATCTTGCAAATACACCTACTGTAGCAGTGACTCAGTAGTTCAGTCTGTTAAATGCCTTGTATACAGTACATTTTCCCACACATAGTCCTGGGTTCAAATCAAGTGTTGTGTTGCATTTCAATTACATTATTGTGAAAACAACAATTAATGAATGACTCATCCACTCATTATCCACAAAAAGCATTGAAAATTAAATAACTGCTTTTCAGTACATGAAGTCACAGGCCTGCAGGTAGGGACACAATTTACATATCCATATAGCATTACTATATAGGGGGGGTATCCATATTCATCAAAGACACCCACACCTCAAGACTGGTGGCAACGCACGATGCATCGGAGACCATCCAGGTGCAATTAACCATAGGCAAGACTGCTCTGCAAATTGTAGCATGTTACAGGCCACCCTCACAAACTCAGGAACCTCACATGGCCTTCCTGAAAACACTAGAGGGGATAAATGTATCACCAAACACCATCATACTAGGTGACTTCAATTACCCTAATATAGACTGGGAACACTACTCAAGCCCAAACACCCTAGCCCAAAAGTTCCTGGAATTCATAAACTCAAATGCCATGGAACAACTAGTCACCATCCCACAGGAAAACATACTTGATCTCATCATCACGAACATGGGAGCACAATGTTCAACACCGAAGTATACCCTCACTGGTGAGATCAGATCACAAACTAATCTCGCTGGAGGTCCTCATCCCACCCCACCTGAAATAAAAAGACCACAGTAAAGAACTTCTCGGCCGACTTCACACTTCTAAAGACTAGTGTGGTCTCCTTTAAGGCCCCAAACAGTACTCAAGCCGCTGAATCACTTACAAATGCCTTCTACCAGCACCTGCAGGACTGCATGGATAAGGCAATCCCAAGCAAAACAAAGACTCTTTGTACCAAAGGCAAGCGTCCAGTCTGGTGGACCCCAGCCATAAACAAACTCTACAACAAAAGGAGGAAGCTACTACAAGATAGAGCAAAATCCTTAAAGGTAAGACACCCTTGATCACTATAAGTAAAAACTAAGAGCTCTTATAAAATCATCCAAAGCAAATTTTGAGAGAAAAATAGCTAAAGACTCAAAGACAATCATAAGGCCTTCTTTAGCTATGTTAGAAACCTGGGAGGAACCTCCCAGATATGCTCAGAACTAGTTCAAAATGATGTGAAGATTACTGATCCTACAGACATTGCCAACATACTGGCTGACAGGTTCAGTGCAAACTTCTCCCCCTCCCAAAAGGAGATATCTATACCAAGTGATTGCAGCCCCAAACATCTCCAACGCCCAAGTGAGAACTGCTCTCTCAAAGCAAAAACACAGCATCCATGGGACCTGATGGTGTGCCCCGCTGTGTGCTCCACGAACTCAATGAGGAATTAAACCCACAGCTACGACACCTGTGTAATCATAGTCCTACCTCTGGATACGTACCCAGGGGTGGCGCACTGCAACTGTGGTCCCACTTCACAAAGGTGCCTCCACCGACCCTGGAAATTACCGGCCCATTAGCTTGACAAGCCTTATCTGCAAAGCCATGGAGAGGATCATAATGGACCTCATAAATAAAGACATAGGAATTTGCAGACTTTGGATCCATCCCAGTTTGGCTTTGTCAAAGGCAGATCATGCCTTCTAAACTTGGTTGACTTTTTGAAACAGTCACCAAAGCCATTGATGAGGAAAGGCAGTCCATACAGCCTACCTCGATCTGGCGAAGGCCTTGATACAATACCCCACTCGGGTATCATTGAAAAACTCATCAGCTTAAATGTTAACCCATACATCACAAGATGGGTTGCAAACTGGCTGAGTGACAGAACCCACAGGGTCAGAGTTGCTGGCGCCATGTCAGACTCAAAGCCTGTCACAAGTGGTGTACCACAGGGCTCAGTCCTGGGCCCACTCTTGTTTGGCATCTACTTTTCAGTACAAGCAAACACAGGAGGGTTATGGCTGACAAAGTTTGCAGATGACTGCAAACTGGGCGCCATAGAAAACACATCTGACACAGATATCCTTCAGAAGGGTCTCACAGAACGGATAACTGGTGCCAGAGCCATGGCCTAAAGTTAAATGCCAAAATGCATAGTCATACCCTTCGAAAAACAAGGTTACCCTATCTACCAAATAGGTGGCAATCCACTGAGCATAGAAGAAGTTATCAGGGACCTGGGGACCCAGGTTGATAGTAGTCTGTCATTCGACACCCATGTAGCTAAAGTAGTTAGGAAGACCTTCTACATTGCCCACCTTATCATGAAGGGATTCTCATCTAGATCAAGGGAGGTCATAGTCTCCTATACTCATCACTCATCAGACCAATGATTGAGTACAATGCCCCATTCGGAATGTATCTGACCCGACACTTGCAGCAGCTGGAGAGGCCACAAAGTTCCTCACCAAAAGGATAAAGGGTCTCAAACATCTGTCCTATGCTGCCCGACTGAAAGAACTCCAGCTCTATTCAGTAAACGCTACCGCTTGCTCAGAGGTGACCTTTGCCTAACATACAAGGCCATGTCAAACCCAGATTTGATGAATATGCTTCACCTCAAAAATCTAGATCCGTCAGAGCCACAAGGCGGAGACTTAAACCTCGACACGGCTAATAGGACGCTGGAGGGATAGATTCATCACCCAAAGACTCCCTATGCTGTGGAATAAAATCGGTATATGTGAGGCAGAGCACCTCGCTGGCCTTGTTCAAGAGAAATCTTGACCAATGGATGGGAGATCGCAGATATACCCCAGGGATTACCTCAGTGTCACTGCTCAACAGAGGCACAGCAAAATAATCGGTATAGTTCCCCATACTAAAGGGGTGCAAAACTATGGGCTAGGCTTGTAAATGCCCTCGGGCAGATAGCCTAGTATGAACCTATGAACCTATGAACTATATGTCACCTAGTACTCTGTTATTGACACAGTTGCCTATCATACATACCGTGAACACATGCCGTAATTGGAGTATAAAGGATACTCTCACCCTGGCTCTGCCTTTACAACATGCCTGACACAGCTGACACAGATACACCTACAGCTTGTTGTCCTCCAAAGTGTTTACACTCTCTGTCTATGTCTATTACTTGCAACAGCAGCTGCAACCTGTGTTACACACAGCTCTAAGTAAAGGTTTCTGCTACAGACCTACCCTCTGTGATAATGTAGTCTCCTCACCCCAGTAATGTCCAGCTCAACAGCTAAGAAAGGGGCCCTGTTCTACATTAAGGCCTTATATATTGCACAGTGGTTGCATATCATTGGCTAATGATAGTGCAAGTCAGTTGTTTTGGCTGCAATTAGAATATCAGAGTCACAAATTGGTTTGGAGGAAATTACCTGCTAATGAAAAGCATGTTAAAATGCATGCAGCTGGTTATGGAGAAATAGTCTGTATGAAACTTTCCTCACACAGAGCACACCTTTGTGAAACATTACTAGTACCACATTTCAACTGAGAAGTACTGCACTCCATCGGGTATGCAACTGTTTTTTGTGTATAACAGGAAGCAGATGGGAGAATAGAGGTATGTGGAAAAGGAATTACAGTAGTAAGCCTGTCTTAGACCTGTAGTAATGACATGTCATTGATACCCTGCTGTCTTACACATACAGGGGACGTACAGTATATCAGGGTTGCATTACCTTTTGTCATTGTGGCACACTTGTGTTGTTGCACTGTCCCTATATAGTGGTCATAATAACACACTGCTGTTTGTCTGGCACTTATCTTATGACATATTATTGGGTGGCTGGCCTTAGGGGACACACCACAGTGGACTGGATCATACAGTAGAATATCTCATGGCACACAGGGAACTACCTCAGTAATGATACTATCTTGGTTGTATCCACACATGTAGTATGTTGCCACACTGTGGAGTGTGACATGTGTGAGCAAGCAATGGATATTGCCAGCCATTTTGTTCTTGCTGTATCTGTACATAGTGGTCATCTATGTATTTGATCCTGTCCTGTAATGTGTTTCCTTTTTGGTGTCTTTCAGGACTAATGTATCATAGATGCCATGCTCCCTTCTCAGAGAATGAACTAATACTTCAAGGACTATGGCAGCATAATCACATCCTCCTATCCAGGGGGAAGCATAACAGGGAAAGCAGGCTGCATTGTGGGCAGATCTTGTTCGGGATGTGAATGACAGTGACCACCAGGACAGGACATATGAGCAGGTTTGACATTGAACTACAGACATGGTGAATGCTACCTGATGAAAGCAAGCTGATGTAACCAGGGATTGTGCTATCACCAGTGGAGGGCCTGCAACAGAACAACCACTCACGACCATTGAGGAATTTCTGGTGAATCTTGGGACACATGACAGCTCCCAGGCAACCATCACACCATACATTGTGAGGTGGGTGCCATAGTGTCCACAGCAGGGCAGCAGGCAGGTAAGCTTACTGTGATCACCACTGTAATACTATAGCAGTCATTCTGTCAGGCTGTACATACCTTTACCTGGGTGTCAGGTCTATGTGCTGTGGGGGGGTAAGTTCAGTTATACGCTCAAACTCAGAATGTCACCAATACATCAAGTAACACAGTAGCTACTGTACATGTGAGAAATATGCAGATATTACCTTATGCTGTAACATGCGATGGTACTGAAATTGCCTCACCCTCACCTTTTTACAGGCCCATCAGGAGTTGTCCAAGGCCATTGCCCTGCTCCTGGTAAGCTTGATACTGTTTTGTTATGGAACATATATATGTTATTAAAGTTAAGAGCCAGGATAATTCCCTATGTACACTTAATGTTGTGTGCAACCAGAGAAGAATGTTTTTATTTTCCAAACTGGAACAGTTACCTAAGCTTCCTAGAGTGGGTAATCACAGGAGTGTAGTTGAACAAGCAGAAACACTTTTGTTTTATCAGTTATAGTGTCATATTGCATACCTAAAAGGTACATTATACTGGGCAAGTATCATGTGATGTACTTGAAGTGCTTGTTATAAAGACCTTGAGTCAAATGTGTATTTTGTTCTGAGGAAGTCTGTTGTACATGAAGGTGGAGATGAGAAGATGTGAGACTGGTAATGTGGTTGTGGATCCTCATTATTATGGCTCTTTGTGGGTCTTCCATGCATAATAGTGCAGGTAGTAATCTACTACTTTTGTCTTGGTTTCCACAGGTGACTGGGGGGTTGGGTCTCTCCCCCACACAACCTGATGCCAGTGTCTCTTCAGACTCTGATGATGATGATGGAAGTGAGGCACTGGTGGGGTTGTCGGGGGCTGAATCTGTTCCAGAGGTTGTCATCCTTCTTCTTCCCCATTTCACTGCACACAGTCAGTATGCCCACACATACCCAGTCCCCACAGCCCTCAAATATTGGACAGGCAGAGGGTGGAAACATTTAACAGGCCAGTGAGGCAACTATGGCTTCAGTGAGTGTAGACACTGGACATAGCTATAGAGCTGGTGTAGACACTAGACATAGCTAGAGAGCTGGTGAGGTCCCACACATGCGGATTGACAGGGTGCTCATGGGAGAACTGCTCTCCTTCTACCACCTGTTGCAGGTGTCACATCATGGGTCACTTGGCACATGTTTTGGGCCATCATGGAGGCACAAGCACATTCGTGAATGGAACAACAGATGTATGCCTACAGTTATGGATGCAGCACTGTCTGATATCCATGACTGACTCCACTGCATTTGGGACACCCTGTATCAGTTCACTGATGCAGTGGACAGATGGTGGGCTGAGACAGTGTCTGTCTTGGACCGCACAGTCTTTGCTGGAATGTGTGGTTGGAGTTGAGCGTTGGACCCATGGATGTAGATCAGCAACACCATTTGCTGAGAGTCCATGTGGCTGTGCACACTTATGTTTCTGTAGTGGCAGTACATCCAGCGCTACAGGGGGAGTGTGCTGTTGACACCACGATATGGCAGGCCATGGGGCACATGGTCCTACATGGTCCCAGCAGACAGCAATCACCATCAGGTACTAGCACTGCATCTGACCTTGGGCATGGTGGTGCCAGTGCATCTCCTGGCAGAGCTAATTCCCATGTTCAGGGCCTGAAAACTGTGAACTGTCAACTTTACCATGTACAGTCCAAAGCTGTCCAACATGCACAATCTGTAGGGCTAGCACTGAGCTTGACTGTGTACACACACACTCACACACCACTGTCACATGCAGGTCACCTACAGACACACACAGCACCTCTCCATGGTCCATCTAACCCACCCCCATTCCTGAGTCACACACATGCTGTCAACCTATTGGGCCAGCCTAGGCCTCCAGCACCCCCACACATCACCCTGTGCAAGTGATGATAACTGTGCCACATCCCTGTCTTCCTTCCCATTGATGCATGGGAATGAAGCTATGTGTCTGATGCACAGGGTGACTATATTACTTGACATGTACTTGTGTAATGCAGTATTGTTTTGCCATGCTACTTATAGTGGTCACCAACATACACTGTATGCTGGCATGTGTCATGAGTACTCAACATACTTTTGTGGACCTTATATTGTATGATGTTGTACTGGCATTATTGCTACACAATGACAGGTATGTCATGGACATGTGTATGTTTCTGTTCCAGGAGTCTGAGGGGATAACGTATGGACACATGATGGCAGTGAAGCAGCACAGCATGGCATGGCAGCACAGCAGAAATATGACTTCAGCAAGGTACAGCAGTATACGTGCATGGCTCCATAGGTTCACATCTGTATGATAGTCTATCAAGGACAATGGTGGCAGTCAGTGTACTCATGCATTCATAATTTGTGATAAGGTCTGGTACAGAGCAACATGTGACCTTGCTGCAGTGTGTATGCTGCCTAGCTGTAGGGAGCATAGTAGATGGATGACTCACTTTAAGGACATTAATCTACTATTTGACGTTAGTACTACATGCTTGTGGGAGAAATCTGTCTAGCAGACATAAACACACCCTTGAAACAGACCTTGCCTTATGGTACACAGAGCACCTCAGTATACCTCAACACATGCCATCTGTTTGATCGGATGGGCAGCCGTCATCTTAACACACAGCAGATAATATGTGTTGGTCCTGTACTAAGGGGCATACAGATGTCTCTGATTTTGAGATCTGTACTGCCATTATGCTAGTTAAGTTCACATGTCCTATGGCTCCATAACATGATATATACTGCTGTAACAGCCTCACACACAAACATGGCCACATTCAGGCTAGCACCACTTCCACTCTCTGTATACAGGACATGCCAAGCCACACACATACTGCAAGTTGGCTGTATGTAGATTAGAACACTTACCTATGTACTGGTGCACACTACAGATCGCAGTATGTGATGCATGCAATACTACACGTCTTCTAGTACTATCAGTTTAGAACATATAATGCTTGTTGATATCAGCAAGCCTTGTTGTGGTCAATCAATAGCGGGGGGACATCACCCGCTACAAATAACATGATGCAAAACTTAACGATGTCTAGGTTACAAAGGTTATCATATGCATGTCATATGGATATACACATGCAGAATGTTGGGTGGAGTGATATTAGACCCCCTACCTATCTAGGATTATACACTATAGATCACAGTACTTATTGCATGTGCCATGGCTTACATCTGATGCTATACTGTCAGCTGGTAGTCTTAAGGTGGCTGACATCATCAGAGGTTGTAGAAGAGGGCAGTTTGGAAGCCAACTGCAAGTTACCGGCCCAAAAAGTGCATAACTATTGAGGATGGATAGCCCATGAGGGCATGTTTGTGGTTTTATAGAGGTACACACACACACACACACAAAATAACACACACACACACACACACACACACACACACACACACACACACACACACACACACACACACACACACACACACACAGGTTTGCAGTGAGATTAGAACCCCAACCTATCTAGGTTTACACACCATAGATCACAGTACTTGTCACATGTGCCACAGCTTTTGTCTGATATTATGCTGTCAGCTGGTAGTCTTAAGGTGGCTGATATCCTCAGGCCTTGTAGAATAGAGCAGTTTGGAAGCCAGCAGCAAGTTATGGGCCCAAAAATTGCATAACCATTGCTGCTGAATAGCCCATGAGGGCATGTCCATTGTTTTGCAAGAGTATACACATACATGCACCAAGTGGGCTGCAGTGAAATTAGAACCCCTAGCTGTCTAGGTTTATACACTATAGATCACAATATTTATCGCATGGACCACAGGTTAGGTTTGCTGTATATGAGATTACAGACTCAGTACTTGTGCATTACAAAAACTAGGCTTGTGTTGAAGAGCATCTGTAGCCTGCAGAGTGTTATTGGTTCATACTGTATCTGCATTTAGTTTTCTAGCAGTGAGATAACTGTTTTTATCCTAGCTATGTGTTTACAGTTTACAGTTAACAGTATGGCCATATGTGGCTACTTGCAGTTAGATATACGACACTGTGGGCAGGGACAATGTGCCCTGTCCATACATGCGTTGACACCATTATACATTACACCACCTGCTCACCTGTGTCTGTCTATGTGGTGACATCCAGTAGACATAGAGGTCTGTAGGTAATGGCATTATGTACTGTTGCACCCTTAGTTTGGAACCCTTGAGCAACATTATGGTGTGATAGTGCAGTTTACTCACCATTATTAGAGTATGTCGGACAATGCAGACATCCACACACATAGTTCTGTATATAACAGGGATATATATATATATATATATATATATATATATATATATATATATATATATATATGTGTGTGTGTGTGTGTGTGTGTGTGTGTGTGTGTGTGTGTGTGATATGTAGATATAGGGGAGACTCTATGTATCATTTTAATATATATAGCTATATATATCAGTATATATCTATATAACACTACATAGCGATAGATATACTATGCATGTGAGAGAGAGAGATACTGACAGACAGATATGTATACATATATGTCTGTATGTATAGACATTTATACATAACAGGTCATTTCAATGAAGGGCCAACAGAATTTCGTTCATTTTTACTAAGTGTACGTGCATACCCAGTGGGACTGTTAGAACTTATACTGTGACTCCAGGCCACACCTATCTGTATTCCAGTCTGGGATTTTGTATGTTACACACATTACCATCCGCCCCTGTTTCTGCAGTACAGCATTTCACTCAAAATGTCCACAGCATTCCCCAGCTGTCTGCTGTACTAAATATGTGATTTAGGTCAGTTATGTTACACGACTAATAGACTGACAGTCTGCATACCTCTCAACTGTCCTAATTTTCACAGAATGTCCAGAGTTTTGTCTCATATATTTGGTCTGTTCCTCACACATTTGTGGTCTTCTGGTGCTTTACTGAATGTTGACATCAATACATTCTGCTAACTACAGACAAATAATTAGATGTCAGAATTTATATCCATCAGAAAGTGTATACCACTGTACCACCTTTAATTCCAGCAAGTGTCTAGGTTTATGTGACCAATATAATATTTAAAATCTGTCCCTATGTTTGGCCCTTTGTCCCCCAGTCTTTCTGGCTTTGTCCAGATGTCTAGCATTAAGAGGTTGAGAGGTATTACATTCTGTGAAAACATTAACATACTACTACGTCACATGCAAAAGATGTGAGTAACTTCACATTAGAACCATCAACACCATCACCCATGCTAGCTACCCTAGTCCACTGAGCCTCACAGGTCGCTAGACATAGAGGGGGCATTCATCACACAGTCAATAGCATACATATGTACATTCTTATCCTGTGTGAAGAGAAACATACAATGTGTGAGCGCTATCTATGTTACAGCCCTGAGATTGCTTGATCCACTGCTATACCATAGCTGATTTTCTGTTAAAGTAGTTATATGTGTACACTGCTGTGTTGGTGGTGGGGAAACAACAGCACATGATCAGTTTGGATAGACAGTAGTCCAAATATCATGTGTGCCCACTGTTTAACATCTCCCTTGCCTGATGTTATGAATATTCTACCATGAGGCCTACTGAATATTGAGGAACACATGCTATTGGACTGGGTATCAGTTGTCCCATGTGGATGTTAAATCTCACCAAATAGCCCACTATATTTCCTTGTGTAACAGCATCAGATCCATACGTACAATACCTCATTATAGTAATCCTTACAATTAGTGTATAGGTTAAAGACTTACCTTGAGAATGCAGCAGTTGACAGAACTGTAGTTCAGGGCTGACTCTGTGTGAAACATGCAGTACCCAGCCAATACATGGATAGGGACAGGTTGTGTGGGTTGCCTGGCATCAGCTGTTTGAATATATGCATGTGAGTAGGAGTATGGTGTCAGTCCCTAGGACCCTAGGTTGTCAGTTGATGTGTTATTCATTGTCTCTTAGCCAATGCCAGGGTGTACTGGGCATGGATACATCTGCCTACAGGGACATCATCAGGGGACTCCTCCTCTGAATCCTCCTGTGAGTGTGACTGTGGTGACCTAGGCACTGGTGGGGGGCTATGTATCCCTTCCCTATGCTGATCCTGCTGCAGCTGCTTCCACAGGATCATATTGTGTAGCATTGCACATACTATGAACATACATGCACATGTGGCTGGAGAGTACTGCAAGACTGTATGATGTTCCTAGTTTGTGCATGTGCCTCATTATGGTGTTCTTCCATGGGTGTGTGTGCATTTCTGATGGGTGTCATCATCCATGGTTCCAGTTCATAGCCAGCATCCCCCACTAAAAGGCTGTGTGAGATGTCCACCCTAGCAAACATCTGGTACAGTTTTGATGCATGCCAGATATGGGAGCCATGACAGATGCCAGAGCTGCCAGCATACACATTCATGATAATGCCCTGGGCATTGCACATGATCTGGCAGTTGATGGAATGGTACCCCCTGTGTTGATGTAGATTCTACCCTCCTCACTAGGTGGTGTCCTGATGTGTAGATGAGTGCAATCTATGGCACCCAGTACCTCAGGGTAGTGTGCTACATGGTAGAAGTGTTGCATATTGCTGGCCCTCACCTCAGGGGTGAGGGGAAAATATACGTGTTCACTGGCATGTGGTAAAATGGCATCCAGGAACTGGTGGAGTACCCTGGAACCTGATGCCTGTGAGACCCCCATCATGTGCCCAGCTTGTCTTTGGAAGGCACCTGTGATTATTATGCTAAGGGCTACACATACCTTTCTTTCCACTGGGATGGGTTCTCCTCTGTTGGCTTTGGGTCTGAGTTGAAAGTGCAGAGCTCAGAGAGTTCTTGTAGTATGTCCCTGTTCACCCTGTAGTGCTCTACAATCTCCAGCTCATGTAGCTCCTGGATGGTTACCCTGGGCCCCAACAATCTTTTCCTTCTCTGCCTAGGCATATTGTCAGCAGCAGCAACATTGTCTTCAGCATCTAACAAAAAAAAATGTAACAGACCTGCAGCCCCTAGCATTCTTTCAGTTAAAATTCCTAAGTCTGTACTCCAATGGTGCAGAGCATGAGAGAAAATCAGATTGTAGGTTGCATGCATACTTTATAGTGCTCTACTGTAGGTGCTGCCTGTGTGATTAGCTACCTATGATGCATTGCACCTGCCTAGTATATCATTGACGGTTTACCTTCATATCGTCGATCACATATGATCGACCAGCCATATCGTCGATCTGTTGCTGCGAAAGCAGAACCGCAAAACTTTTAAAAAGTCAAATAAATGTTGAATTTTGACATTTCCTGCCATGCCACACCTCCAAAACGGTGCTACCATGGGTCAAAACGGGGGCAAGATTTTGCCATTCAGATATGTGGAATTCGACGTTCAGGACGTTCGCACTTCGGTATTCGCGGAAGAAGGGTCAACCATAGTGAGATCGGCATTATGAAGGTAAACCATCATTGACATAATTTAATGGCCCTAGTTTAAGTTAAGCAAGGATCAACACTAATTAATACATCATTAGCCTTTTAGATACTCTGAACACTGTGGTGCACTGCGCAAACACATGCCCTGTAGGTAAACTATGCTTAGCAGTTAGTTGACATACCCCCAAACTTGTACGTTAAGCATTGTGGCACACAATTCAAATAGGAGCAATGCTCCAATCAGCTCAGACGTTAGTGGATACACCTTCTCCTAATGTCAGCTACCTCCTTTGTAGACACCATCATGGTTCTCTGCCTACTCAGAGGGGATCTGCGGACACAATTACCCCATTGTGCTATTCAGTAACTACATCTCATTTCCATAGGGATCCGTGCTCACAGCCTGGGTACTACACACTTCCAAGCCCTACCACATTAGCAACAGCACCAATGCACCATTGTATCTACTACATGCAGGGTCCTGTAATACATTTCTGTCTCATGATATTAATATTTGATTTTTCCACTTTTTTTTTTTTTTTTTTAAGGCATGTTTGCACATTGCAGCATGCCACGCAAACATGTTAAGATTATTAAAAAAATATTTGAACATATTTCCTGTAAATTTTGGAACACACAGAAGATATTTTCACTCATATCTGTGTGTGCCATGCCATTTCTGTCCATCTACCTACATTTTACAGCCCATTTTGTCTGTCTGCGGTCCTGTACATGGAATTTTTCCATGTAAACTAAGGACACTAACCCAGGGTTTGCAGGGCTGCCTATCTGCTTGCTGGATCACTCTACTTGCCCCATTTGCATGAGATTCACCTGTATATGAGGTGATTTGCATGCCACAGAAGTTTTTGTGTTGACACGCTCATGCAAGCCGCTCAGCAGCACTTACTGAATCTAAAAATGTTTGCGGCTGTGTTAGCAGTGCAGTGCAATGCCTGGGTGAGAGGTTGGCATAATGGTTAAGTGTTTATAGTTAAGGTGTTTACCTTACATATACAAGGTGCAGGGTTTGATTCTCACATGGGGTAATTGGCTAGGCTTAAAATGGCCCACAATGGCAGCTAGCCTAGTATGAACATATAACATATGAACCTATAGATGGAAAAAAATGTGTGGGCTTTATTAAATTCCCCCAAATATTTTTCAGTATTTTCCATTCATTTTTGTCAGTAAAACCAATTCATAAACACACATTTTACTATAGTCTGGATTATTCTTTCAGAAGTAGCTGTTAAATTATTTATTTTTGTTAAATCTACTGATTATCTACCCCTGACAGCTCAGACATATTGAATAATTTGGAACTGTTCATATTAGTAACTCTGTGTCTAGCTTCAAGCTCCTGTACACTTTTATTGACTACTTCTTCAGCTACAAAAAATGACCTAATAATTTTATTTTGAATTTGATGCAGGTACCCTTCCTTATTCACTGACTGGCAACATATCAGCATGATGTAGCAGACAACGGAACAAACATCAAAAAGAAGTCACCTAACCTTTTCATGTAACAAAAATGTTACCCACAGAGACTGCTGCATCAATTAAATTAAGGAAATAGAGGTACAGATAGATATTCCAAGTTTTCTTTACATGTAGCTCTATTTAAATTGAGTTAAATAAAGTAAAAATCACACTGCAATAATAAATATGTGATATTTTGGTTGATGTATCCAGTAAGTAAACTCAGATTCTGACTTGTATGAGCAGATTTTTATTATATGAAACAGCAGCAGTCAGCTCTTTCCATTATACCATTATAGCTTTCTAACTTCCATTTTTCATAATACAGACTAAACCTTTGGTGGTATGATAAAATACTTTTTGACTATGAAATGCAACACCAGCCAGATTCTAACATATACATGATGGCATTATAACATTAGAATGCCTTCATTTTTCATGCTGGCATTCTAATGTTATAATTCACGCTAGATATGGCCATTCTTTTCTCCTGAACATAGTTAGTCCTTTCCCTGGTAGGTTGTGTATACTTTCCTGTGGACCACTGGTAAGCTCAGTGTGGTGCTGTCTTATTGCATGTTCACTTCTTTTTCAAAATTAATTTTTTTATCAACTCAAGTTCTATTCCTATTTATTTCTCCTTCCTTTGTTTCATAATTACAACCAGAATGTAATTCCTCCAGCTTGTTAGCCATTCCCAAGCTAAAAATGCCCAGTCCTACATCTTACACCATCATTTCTCTCTGTCTTCCCACATTCTGGATCTTTTATCATACCCAGTAGAGTTTCTTCCATTTCTTTGAACTTGAGTCTTACAAATACTGAATTAGGTTCATCAGTTCATAGGTTGGTACTAGGCTATTGGCCCTAGGGTCTATACAAGCCTAGCCATAACAATTGCCTGGCTATTTCTTCCCACAGCATTTACTTCCCTGGGTACTACATGCTTTCAAGCCTTACCACATTAGCAACAGCACCAATGCACCATTGTATCTACTACATGCAGGGTCCTGTAATACATTTCTGTCTCATGATATTAATATTTGATTTTTCCACTTTTTAACAGAATTATAAATGTGCACCATATAAATGCTCCTAAAGCCAATCAGTTTTGAATCAACTGTTTCCAGATGACATCTCACATTTTTGTTTATTTAATTTTATATATTTTGACCCATGTAAGTGAATGTGTTGTTTTTTTTACTCTTTTCAGCCAAGGCATTGACCACAAAGGCAAGAGTAAATGTAACACGTCTGGACAAGTTAATATATTTTCTCAGCCAGCATGTTCTTGGAGGTAAGTAGAATGTGGAGTTCCCACAGAAAATGCAGACATGGAGAAAACTGCAAAACACTACAGAAACAGTGAATGGAGGTCAGCACTGAGCACCAGACACTGGAGTCATACTGAAACATCGTTACCACTGAGTGACCATTCTGTCTAAAGACCAGTAGAATTAAAGGCTTAATTGAATGTCTAGTGATCCAGACTGCCCTCCTACATGCATTGTAATATACTCTCAACCAGCTTCATTAAGGCTATAGTGCCATTTTTCCTTGGCATTCTTGACAAAATTTCACTTTTCCCCATTTCTTTTATTAGTACCGTGTATTCCATTTGTATATATATCAGAGATATAATGCATACTTCTTTGTTTACATTTTGTATTGATTTCATATTGAAATAGCTAATACCTAAAAATATAAAGGAAATATACATGCCAAATATTATATTGTATGCCAATGGCTATCACCCAAATAATTTACTAGAGTCTAAACATTGTGTAAAATTTCTTTGTATGAAAATGAAAGGATATGATAAAGAAGATTTTTTTATAAAATGTAGTAGACAGTGTTGAATGATAAAATCAAGTAATTAAACCAATGAACAGCATTCAACAGCAAAAAAGTAAAAATAAGGGAATACAAGAGTCAGATACACAACATGTAGCTTTTGGCCTTCATTATGCCCAAGATAACCCAAGTTTGACTAGTGACCCAGGACTGCTGCAGAAGATAACAAGAGAGGGATAAGTGTAAGCTTCTAAAGATATCTCATCCATCCTGGAGTGAGTTACATGGCAAATGCCTGCCATAGGAACATCATCGGGAGAAGTCTAGGTGGTTGCAAACCTTGCAATAGGGACATCTGCAGGGTGTGATTTTGCCCAAGAGTGCGCAGTATTCCAATAGTGAGAGTATGTGGAAGTTTGAATCCTCATTGGTTTAGAGTTGCATGTATTGCATGGTGCTGTCAAGCCAACTGAAAAATTGTTGGGAGCATATAAAAAAAGTCTCCTGACTCCAACTGAATGATGACTACAATGTCCAGCTCTGTTTCCTCTCTCAGGTCCTAGGATTTATGAAGTTGGATAAACAAATGGGCCAAAGGGGTGGTAGAGGTTTAACTGTCACAGAGGTAGGAGCAGAGGTGCACAGCTATAAATAAATAAATGATAATAAATATTTAGCATTTTCTGACAGAAACCAAGCTGATTGAAGAAGGGTCTATCTGTAGTATGATCAGAATATTATAATTTTTGTAATAAAATATTACTATCTGGTAGAACAATTGAGGTCTGTTACATACAAGTACTGGAATACTTTAGCAAATAATGGAAGTTAAGGAAATATGATCTCATTTTTCCTAGAAGAACTTTCTCCAGTTATTATCCATTAAGTTATGTGAGTTCATTGCCACTTTGAGATCATCATTATCTTTCGGCTGTTCCCATTAGGGGTCACCACAGCAGATCATCTGTTTCCATTTCTTCCTGTCCTCTGCATCATGCTCTGTCACACCAACCACCTGCATGTCCTCTCTCACAACATCCATAAACCTTATCTTAGGCCTTCCTCTTTTCCTGTTACCTGGTAGCTTCATCCTTAGCATCTTTTTCCCAATATACTCAGCATCCCTCCTCAGCACATGTCCAAACCAATGTAATCTTGCCTCTCTGGCTTTGTCTTCAAACCTTCCAACCTGGGCTGACCCTCTAATATACTTATTCCTAATCCTGTCCACCCTCGTCACACCCAGTGCAAATCTTAACATCTTTAACTCTGCCAC
Organism: Protopterus annectens; assembly: GCF_019279795.1. Classification (NCBI taxonomy): domain Eukaryota; kingdom Metazoa; phylum Chordata; order Ceratodontiformes; family Protopteridae; genus Protopterus; species Protopterus annectens. The sequence continues at coordinate 1,074,111,240 of NC_056741.1, forward strand.
ATCCAGCTCTAACTCCTGCCTTTTTGTCAATGCCACTGTCTCCAATCCATATAACATAACACGTCTCACTACCCTCTTGTAGACCTTCCCTTCACTCTTACTGGTACTCGTCTGTCACAAATCACTCCTGACACTCTTTTTCACCCACCCCATCCTGCCTGTACTCTCGTCTTCACCTCTCTTCTACACTCACCATTACTCTGAACTATTGATCTCAAGAATTTAAACTCATCCACCTTCGCCACCTCTACTCCCTGCATCCTCACCATTCCTCTATCCTCCCTCTCATTCACACACATATATTCTGTCTTAGTCCTGCTGATCTTCATTCCACTTCTCTCTAGAGCATATATCCATCACTCCAGGGTCTCCTCCACCTGTTCCCTACTCTCACTACAGATCACAATATCATCTGCAAACATCATAGTCCACAGGGACTCCTGTCTGATCTCGTCTGTCAACCTGTCCATCACCATTGCAAATAAGAAAGGGCTCAGAGCTGATCCTTGATGTAATCCCACCTCCACCTTAAACGCATCTGTCACTCCCACCGCAGACCTCACCCCTGTCACACTACCCTCGTACATATCCTGTACCACTCTTACATACTTCTCTGACGCTCCTGACTTCCACAACTCCTCTCTAGGCACCCTGTCATATGCTTTCTCTAAGTCTACAAAAACACAATGCAACTCCTTCTGACCTTCTCTGTACTTCTCCATTAACACTCTCAGAGCAAACATTGCATCTGTAGTGCTCTTTCCCGGCATGAAATCATATTGCTGATCACTAATCATCATGTCCCTTCTTAACCTAGCTTCCACTACTCTTTCCCATAACTTCATGCTGTGACTGATCAATTTAAAATCAAAATGCCTAAATGTGAGAAGTTTCTAATTGTAAGTAGGAATGCCTCATTTTAAAAAACATAGTAATTGTAAGTTCTCACCTAGAATTAAAACTATTGTTCCATTTCTAAATAGCCAAGTTTTTTTAATTAGTTTTTGAGGGGTAGGACATAGCATGTCTCCAAAGAGCAGGTCATAACTGCACACTCCATGGCCAAAAACACAGCCTCTTTGGGCTTGGATAACATCCCAGACTGCCTACTAAATGGTCTAAAACAGGACCTGGTGGAACCACTTGGCACTCTCTTCAACCACAGTCTAAGTATGGCTTTGTCCCAGCAGAGTGGAAAACAGCAGTTGTAATTCCCTTGCACAAAGGGGGGCCATCAACCGACGCTGGGAACTATATACCCATAAGCCTAACCAGACATATCTGCAAGGCTATGGAGAGAGAATAACCATGGACCTTATCAATAAAGAAATAGGTGTCTTTCAAACTCTTGACCCAATCCACTTTGGCTTCATTAAGGATAGATCATGCTTATTAAACCTGGTGGGCTTCTTCGAGAATGTCACCAAAGCCCTGGATGAAGGCAAAACAGTGCATACAGCCTATCTTGACTTAGCCAAGGCTTTTGACACAATCTCTACTTGGTCATCATTGAGAAACTCACCCAGCTGAGAATTAACCCATATGTCACTAGATGGGTAGCCATCTGGCAGAGCGCATACAGTCAAAGTTGGGGATTCCACCTCTACCAGCAGACTAGTTACCAGTGGTGTACCAAAGGATCTGTGCTGGGCCCCCTACTGTTTGGAATCTATTTCTCAGAAGTCCAGGTGAAAATAGATGGCCTGTGGCTTACCAAGTTCACTGATGACTGCAAACTGGGTGCAACTGAGTTCTCCCAACAATGTTGACATACTACAAAAAGGGCTTACACGGACAAATGATTGGAGCCAAAGCCACAGACTTAAACTAAACACAAAAATACGCATTATCATCCCTTTCAGCAAAGAGGAAGTCCCTGCAAATTAGAATATTAACAGTACCCCCTTAGCTCAAACCCTGTGGTGAGAGATTTTGGAATACAGGTTGATAGCAACCTTAACTTTGATCACCATGTGTCCACAGTGGTAAGGAAGGCCTTCTATATTGCACATCTCACAAGTAACGGCATCACATTCAGAGCTAAGGATGTTATAACTCCCTTGTACTCATCCCTCATCAGGCCACTAATAGAGCACAATGCTCCCTTCTGTATGTACCTCATTAGACACCTGCAGCAGCTGGAGAGACCTCGGAGGTTTCTCACCAAGAAAATTCAGGGCTTCAACGTATGACCTACATGGACAGACTGAAGGCCCTGTCATTGTAATCTGTATCTTATAGGGTGCTGAGAGGTGTCTTGTGCCTGGCCTATAGAGCAGTCTCAGACCTAATGGAAATGCAAGTCAAATGGGACAAGATTCACTCACTCTAGGGATATTAACCTAGCCTGCGACATTAGCAGGACATGCTGGAGAGACAGATATGTCTCCCAGAGATCATCACTCTTCTGAAACAAACTCCCAATTCATCTAAAACAGAGCTCCTCAATGACCCTATTTAAGTGTAACTTAGACAACTGGATGGAAGACCGCAAATTTACCCCAGGGGTGTCACCTATGTCCCTCGGGATAAGGCCAGATAGTGCTGATCATAGACACGTGCTGCAAGTATAGGGCATACAGCTTGGTCAGTAAGGGAACAAGGGTATAACATGGCTAGGATTATAAAGGGCCTAGTGCCAATAGCCTAGTAACCTCCTATGAACCTTAGAAACTATGAACCTATTTGAAACATCTTATGTCTTTGTTCAGAGACATATATTGGACAAGCCTCATCTACTTCTAAGGAAATAAAGGCAGGCACATTAAGTGGCTTAATACATGGGAGAAGCTCTAGCAAAAAGTAAAACATTTTAAAATGTGCTAGCAGCATAAATAAATGAATTTTATTCTGTCCCTATGTTTTTATTCAGAGGAGTATATGAAGTGAAGAATATGCTTATGATTACTGAAAGTTGAAGCTTCAGTGATCGTCATCCTTATTTCTATCTTCTTGGTATCTCAAGCTACTCCTTTTGATATCCAAAAGGCATTTATTCCAAAGATAGGTGATGTACTAGGTCAGGAACCTACTGCACCAACAAAAGCTGTTAACTCTAAGATGGAGATTATGGTCTTTAGAGTGGGTGCTTCTAAGATTGCTGTTTTTTCGGAATGAGGAAGAGATTGAAAAAGACAGGATCTTTCACTGAGAAGTATGTTAAAGAGAAGTTTCCCCTCAGCAATCTGTACAATAAAGAGTAGGGGGAAATGATTTTAACATAGTTGGGTAGCTTAGGTTGGCAAAGATCGTTTTTGGATAAGAATCTTTGGGGTCTTTGAAATTGAGAAAAATGTTTAAATTGGTACATTCCAAAGCTGGCATTGTATTCAATGATAGCTCTGATCAGGTAAAAATATAGTGGGTTCAAGAACTCCTTGGCTCTAGTTGAGATACCCACACAAATAAGCTATATATGGTAGAAGGACTTTCTCACCATGAAAGGAGCATGGTGGTAAAAAAAAAAAAAAGCTTGCAGCCAGCATAGGTTTCCAAATCCCTAATAATTGCATCTATTTTAAGGGGGTACTAGGGATGTGGTAAGAGTACAGAGTGGTGGTATACTATATTATAGTACAGTTTTGGGCATGCAGAGGGAGGCAATGACTGATGCACCAAGTGTTGGTCTGGTCCAGGCTCTACTTAAGAACCTGAATATCAGAAGAAGATTTGACAACTACACCAAACCTGCAGTCACCTACATAATTTGTAAGACAATGTCAGCTTTCACTCCTGTGAAGTAGATTCAAAATAAGACAGGGTTTAGGATGGAACCCTTTAGAATACCATAAGCCACATTCCTCCTATTAGAAGAGTTGCTTACCAACTTCACATTGTGGGTTCTGTCAGTGAGGCAATTTACGATCCAGAGAACAACATAGGATCAATGTTTGCTTGTAAGAGTTTAGCTATTTTACTTGTATGGATAATGCTGTTGAAAGCCTTAGACAAGTCAAAGTATAAGGTATAGATGGACAGACCCCTCCCTTGAACTTCAGTGAGTCTGTCAAAGAAATCAACCAGGTTGTCTAGGCAATACCTGCATTTCTTCATCCAGACTGGTTAAGGTCATGGGTGTAAAGAGTAATTATGTCATTATTTATTAGCTCAACAGTTATACTTTCTATAACCTTGCCAACAGTAATGTTCTTGATTTACTTGTGAAGCCTCCCTTGCGCAGTGACACAGCAATGATTGTTCTCCGTGTCTCCAGGATGTAACATGTGGTGATGCTTAGGTTTAACCCATGATTGAAGCAATGCTTAGAAGTGTTCATGATCCAGGAGAATGAGATTTTATTGCTGGCCCATCTCACACATGTCATGCACATTCTGGGCCAAAGTAATATGGACAAGGATTTTCTTTAGAAGGTGTGGCAATGAGTGGTGCAGGTGATTAGTGCTGTGGGCAGCTATAATAGCTCTCTGTGACAGGTGCAGTGAAGGATATATATAGTGCGGTATTACATGTCAAGAACAAAGCATGGGCAGCAGTGTCATCTTTGCAATGCTCTCAGCTTTAAAAGGCACCTGACAGGAATCTGATCATTTGCACCTGGCCAGTTTTGTATTAAACATAAGTTGCCAATATAACTCACGTTCTTCTAGTTCAAGCTGCCAAGGGCCACCCCGTTCACCAAGTATTACCTTTTCCATGACTGTGAACTTAAACTCATGATCTGGATGTTCTATTGAATGTTTTGCTAGGGCATTATTTATTTTTTTTATGTGATATAAATGCTCAGCAACTCTCTCTTTAAACTTGTGTGCATTTTTTCCAATGTAGAAACCTGAACAGTGTTGGCAAGATGCCACATATACTATCCTGCTAGTTAAGCAGTTAAATGCCTCTTTTATGTTAAATGCAAAAGTCTTTATAATTACTTGCTATCCCACCATAAATAGGGGCAAATGGAGCAACAACCACACTTCGACATACGATGCAATTTTTTTAAGGTTACAACCCTTTCTATATGTAATGTGTGGTGTGTCCCCCACCTTTTCAATAACAGCCCTGTCTTCCCTTAAAATAGCCCAGTTTTTCAGAATTATGCTCCTGATTGTCATACTATCAATGTTATAGCTTGTGATAAAGGAGCTAGTGAAATATTTATTTTGTACACCGTGATGTATAGATGTGAGGGGGACAGACTCGCCAGAAGGGGTAGTGTTGTTGACCATAAATTCACCTATTTCTACAACACCAACTGATGTTTTATGATGACTTAAAATTGACTTGAAAAAAAAACTTTTATCTTTTGTTTATTACTTCATACATGAGATGGTTAACAAAAGCATGGGGGTAACCTCTAGCCAGGAACATTCCCTTAATTTTCTCACATTTGTCTAGAAAATTGTCAAACCTTGACACCATTAGTGCTGATCTTATAAACTGGCCCTTGACCACAACATGTTTTTGGTGGAGGATATAAACTTTAATAATGCAGACAGGGATATTTTTAAGGGAATACAGAAATGTTATTGAAAAGGTGGGGGACATACTATGCATTACATATGATAGAAGGGGTTGTAACCTTAAAAATATAACTGAACACTCTAGTAAAACATCAAAATTCACCGGTCATAAAACGCATCTTATGTCCAAGTGTGATTGTTACTCCATTTGCTCCTGTATTATGATGGGAGAACAAGTAATTATAAAGAATTTTACATTTAACATAAAAGAAGCACTTAACTGCTTAACTAGTGGGGTAGTATATATGGCATGTTGCCAGCACTGTTCAGTTTTCAACATAAGGAAAACCGAATGCAAGTTTAAAGAAAGAGTTGCTGAGCACTTATATGACATCAAAAAAGAAAAATAAATAATGCCCTAGCAAAACAGTCAATAGAACACCTAGATCATGAGTTTAAGTTCACAGTCAAGGAAAAGGTAATACTTGGTGAACGTGGTGGCCCTTGGCAGCTTAAACTAGAAGAATGTGAGTTATACTGGCGACTTATGTTTAATGCAAATTCCTAACCAGGTATTAATTATCAGATTTCTGTCGGATGCCTTTTAAAACTGAGAACATTGCAAAGATGACACTGCTCCCATTATTTACCAACAAATGTATTTCTTTATTCATTCATGATTAAGTACTTTTTATCAAAATGTTTCTAACTATAGTTTTGTGTGCATTCAGATTAAGTGACAAGAGTTTAAAATTATTTAAAATTATTTAAAACTATCTACTTAGGTGTTCAGGTTGCTATTGTATATATTTACTTTTTTAACTTGGTGATTTTTAATGTCTTTGACTTAGGATTTGCACAGAGGTTTGGCTTTCACATGATTTTAAGTTGCTCACATGATTCAGCTGTCACGTGATTTTAAGTTGCTCACATGATCTGAAAATGTTGGTCATATGATATTTTGAAAGTGTATTTAAATGCTGTCAGGCCATTTTTTGTTTATCTGATGAAGTTTTATTTTTGAATAAAATGAAAGCTCTTATCAACAAGTTTTGGATTGCTGGAGCTGGTTTGGCAGAATCTCTGCTGCCTTGCGTGTGTGGTTTTATCAATTTTTTTTTTTTTTTTGCATTTAGTCAGCAATATCCATATTTATGGGGACATGATAAAATGAAATATTTAGGAGTATGGATTAAAATAATTCTGGTGTGGCAGCTAAGAATATGAGGGAAGAGGCTAAAAAGATAATACAAAAACTGATAAAATGTAAGCTTTGTTATATGGATATGAATAGTAAGATGCAAGTAGTTAAAATGCTTTTAGTCCCATTAGTCTTATACACAGGTCAGGCATATTTTTATCAACCAGAGGAGAAGTTGTGGATAGCAATTAATAAAGAGCTGAAGGACTTTATCTGGGAGGGGAAGACGGCAAAAGTCAAGTAGGATAAGTTGATTCTTCCAGAACAGGGAAGATTGGGATTACCCAATTTGAAGGAATATTGCAGAACTACACAGTTAAGGCTCCTATAAATAGCACAAGCAGAAAACTATAATTCAAAGTGGAATGGGATGATGGTAAAACAGGAGGAAACTCAAGAAATTAGGAGAAACTGGGATTTTTGATGCAATGCAGGCCTTTAAGGAGAATAACAATAATCATACAGAATATTATATCTATAAAGTAGCGGAAGGTATCCTAAGAACTAAGCCAGCACAAGAATGGAGAAAGGAGATTCTGATGATATGGATGACTGCAATATAGGATATAGACAACAGGCAAGAGGGGCTGAAATTTATTGGAGAAAACTGGCAAAGGAACCAAGGTATTGGGAGCAAATAACTAGAGAGGGAAAGATGATAGAATGGGAATACAATGAATTTATTTGGACTGCATGTTAGAGATTGCCTTCCCTATCAAGGATTGATATCAATGTATAAGCAAAGTGAAAGAAGTAAGGGGTCCTAAACAAACAACCAGCACTGGTAAAGTTTTCAGTAAAATCTAGAGCAGAAGCTGCCATTAAAAAAGAATAAATAGTAGAGAATATAACATATTGCATGTTATCTATAAGAATCAATCGGAGAAGGTTAGAAAGAATTGGGAAGAGAGACTGGATAAGCAATTCACAAAGAGACAATGAGATGATATATGTATGTCTCCCAAATGTATAACACAATCTAGAAACCTTAGGATTTTTGCTAGGAAATGTTTAAATAGATATTTTTATACCCCATGTAGACTCTAGAGAAATTTTCCTCAGCTAGACAGCAAATATTGGAGGTATGAGAGGGAAGAAAGATGTAATTGGGAGCATATTTTCTGGGAGTGTGGCGAGTTGGTGGACTTTAAGGATTCCCTGCAGGATGCACTGTCAAAGATGCAGGGTGGGCAGATTGATGTGATGAGGGAGATGATTTTTCTGAGCTATGATACAGAATCAGAATTGCCCAGACATGGTAAGGCCTTGATTTTTCTAATTATGGTGGCTGCTAAAACAGCAATTACTAGAAAACGGAAATCAGAATCTAAACCAACTATAGTAGATGTGGTTACTATAGTAACAGAGATAAAACAACCGGAACTGAGATCTTTAGAAAAGGATAGGCGCAAACTACATAGGAAAAAATGGGAATTGTGAGAACAATAATACAGAGGAGAAATGAGGTTTAAAAGCAGGCAGGACTTAAATGAGCTATGTAATGTTTGACTGAAATAACTGGGTAGATTATAAGTGATATTTAATGTTTGCAACTGGAAATGTGTCAGTATGGTTTGTGATGTAAAATGCTTGCAACTAGGACTGAGTCTGTGTTTTTTTTTTAATTTATATAAATGTATGATTTCCTATGTCATAAATGATAGTTTAATAAAGATGTTTCTTGTTTAAAAAAACATTATCTTTGGCATGCTACATGCTTTCATGATAAATGTACATACTTGGCTTTGTACCCACTTTTGTGTGCACCCACCAACTAGATAACCAATTGAAAAATCCCCATCAACACACAAATCACTGGTGTATGTGATTCATTTTCTAGCCACCAACAAGAAAGTCACTTCTGAGAAATGTCCACCTTAAATTTATTGCCCTACAGATAAAGTCGATCAGTCTTAATTTTTCTCACTCTTGCATTATTTTTGTTCAAACTAGAGATTATGACCAAGCTGTGCTTGCTGAATTTTCCAGAGGTAGGTAGCCTGCAACATTGCCCCATCATGTCCAACTTAAGACCCAGGAATTGTGATTTCACTCATAAACTCTCCATCATACTTGGTTCTAGGGAACACTGTTTTCAATGCTGTGTGTCCTGAAAGTCTACATGTGCTCCTTACAATATATAGTACAGTGTCATGTTAAAAAAATACCATAAGGTTAGTATGCATGCAGGTTATTATGTGGTTCTTTCTTACCTTTGAGTTACTGCCATATTAGCAAAGAATGTAGACACATCCAGCCTCTACCTCTGAAGGTTGTTTTTTACTATCATATCTGAAAAGCTATTATACATACAAATCACCCAACATCACATGATGGCAGAAGATCTGGTGACATAGAGGGATAGTCCTGACTACGGCCCAGCCAATCCAGGTTTAATTAGCATTTTGGGTAAATGACAGAGATGCAGGGTCGAAATGGATGTGCCCATCCAAAATAGGAAGGTGCTCATTAATATGATCCCTAAGGGGAGGCGTGGTCTAAGTAGGGAAATTTCTCTTTCCCTCAGATGTAATCAATGAGTGTAGGGGGAGGGGAAAGGAAGTGGATAGGTCATAAAAAGCCCCCCCCCACCCACCCATATGGAAGCAGAGATTGGATTTACAGGCAAAACTGGAGTAAATCCAGGGGAGGCTGGGACAATAAAATATGAGGTCAGAGGGGTAAAAATGAATTAAAAAAAAAAATCACATGATATCACAGCACAAATCAGGATATGGTATTTACTGAGACATTTGTCTTTTATTGAGATTTAGGCAAGCAGTGGATAGATGACTCAAAGGCATATCTTTCATTTCCACTCTGTAAAGATTACCAAAGAAAAGAGCAAAGAAACTGTCATTATTACTGCGATGTAACCAGAAAATTTCACTTACACAGTTGAGCATGCCCTAAAATGCTGTCAGCATGAAACTGAGCAAATATGTTTTAACTCTAAGTCCTACAAACAATGATGAATTAAAGTAGTTTAGAAAAGCTAATACTACAATGAATCAAATAAGCCATAACTCAGCAAACAAAGCCTGCATTTATTTGTTTTTTCAGGTGAAAAGAGTATTTTCCTTTGGAATCCAGTTAACATTCTTGACTTTACACAGCCCTTAAACTTAACCATCATCTTCTGTGTATAGCTGAATCAATCACCATTTCATCCATATTACTACCGACTCTAAAAGCAATGTTGATACTCCAGAGCAGTTTGGCAGAAAACAAGAAGCGATTGTTGTTGAAGTTTGATATTTACAGTACTGTTTTTGGTATAGCTGAAAAAGGAAAAACAACCAGCTCAAAACTTCCCTTTGCTTTGCTGGAGATGGTGTCATTAAATTATTTAATATGTTCAGTCTTATTACAAACTAAGAAACTAATTTGGTTGTAATTAAACACAACTGTAAACAGTACTGTGAGCTGATAAAGAACTAGCTATATATTTGCCTTTTGTTTTATTCTTGAAATCAGGATTCGCAAGAGTCTATTGATGCCTATATAAATGAAATAAGATACAGAGCTAAAGAATATCAGTTTAGTTGGTTGAATGATTTGTTGCTGAAATAATATTACCTATGGTTTTAAAATGCAAAGTAAAAGCAAAACTAAAAGACTTTGATTTAACTTTGGACGTATGAGTACACCAATTTTACAAAGGGATTACTAAGGATCAGGGTGTGTGTAAAATTAGAATTAAGCTAAAATCTTCTAATACCAGACAGATTAATTCTGTCAATGCACAGTGCAATGTGAACATAGATCACATTGTATGGTAACATAGATTCACTGTTATGTATAAGCTTGATGGTATGGCTAAACTTGAAAAGTTCAGTTTAGCAACTGCTTATTTTGCTCAAGGTATGGTTACGAGCATGAAAAGAAAGTTTGGCCAACACTCAGCACAGAATGCAGGGAAAATGGACTGCCTAATCATCTTTCTCTAGTTTGCAAGTCTACAGAAAAGAACACAAAGTAGGACATGTTTTGCAGGTGAATGATGGAACAAAATAAAGAAACAAAACTAAAGACTGTTAAGGTTTTGATTTAAATGACTCAGTCAAACTCAAACAATTTACTTGATACATCAGATTTGTTTGTGAATGCAGCTGGTATGTCTGTTGAGACTGTATGTGCTGTACTATCCCTTCACTGGATATATTAATACATTACCGCTGCCACTGTAAAACTCACAAGACTGAGAAGCTGTTTATTAATGGGAATAGTCTCTCATTTAACCTTGATAATGGATCAAAGTACATTATCAAAACAGAGAGTGCAGTTAGGAAACCGGGAATGAAGGGCTTATTAACAAAGGGTAAAACTTTATTACTGACTTATTTTGGTCATAAATTAGAACAATTGGATCAGGTAGAATGCTGTTGTTATAAAAACAGAAAACAATTTAGTGTTCAAAGATTGTTTCCTCCCCATGAAATAACGCAGGCAGATAGCTTGTAAACAATTTTGATAAAGTGAATTTAAACTGAGTAGAGGATGCCATGCAGTCAGTCAATATGACTTACAGACTTGCACATTTGCAGAGCTGAACAGAAAAGTGATCTATGTGTTGCTGAAGCAGATTATTGGCAAATTAGCAAAGGTATTGTTTGCAGATTCTTGAGACACAATGGCTGCAGATTCATACAGTTGCCTGTTATCCCTAACAAGCAAACTGCAATAAGTTCATAGATTCATAGGGGTTTGCTAGGTTAATGACCACAAGGGCCTTTTTAAGTCCAAACACACTTCCCAAATCTCTGTCATGTTCTGATACCCTTGACCAGTGTAAGCAGGGGCTTGGAAGATGCAACATTTAAAGGCTGCCTATGTCCATTAGAGACACAGGTGTCAAACTAGGTATACATTTCCTGTTCTCCATCCAATTGTCTTGAACTGGGTTGGGGGGAACTCTACTTCACATGGATGGGGACCCCGTTCCAGAGAAGGGGTAGTTTCTGGGATACATACCTGTTTCTCCAGCATGGCCTATTTATATCACAGTCAAGGTTTAAATCTTTAGAATGGATAATTCTGTTGCTGTTTGTTTTGCAGATATGCCGGAGGTCCATCGGGGTGAGGTCTGACAATGTCTTGTATGCCAGGCATAGATCTCTCCTTAACAGCATGTAGGAGACAGAATACAAGGATAGAGGCTTGAAGGTGTATGTTTAGGACATGTTATTTACGCCCTGAATTCTATTAGTGAGGAACCCCTATGGACATTCCAACTGTTGGATGTGCCTGGTTAAGTACATACCAATGAGGGCATTGTACTCAATAATAGGTGTGATGAATGCCAAATATAGTGGAACAATGATTTCCTTGGACCTATATGACATACATTTGTTTACAGGTTGCACAAATAAAATTATTTCTTACTATTGTAGACATGTGATGGTCAAAGGCTAGATTACTGATTATGTGTGCCCCCAAGTCCATGACTACTGGGCATTGAATCAGGAATGCAAAATGAAAAACAAAAAACATGAATGCCAATATCTCACTTGAATTTTTGGATATTATGCTGACTTATTTAGCAGAGCTAATGAATTTTTTGGATATTATGCTGACTTATTTAGCAGAGCTAACAATTAACTACAGGAAGTTATGTATAATAATGAGCAAGGCAAAAAGCTACAAATGCTAATAATATATTACTTTCAGCAGTATGGCCAGATGAGAAGAAAAAAGTACTATTACCAATTTAAATTTAGTACACTTTCCATGATGCGATTCACTTTTTTCAAGGACTGATATTCAAATCCAACAGTGATAGTATGAAATCATGTAACAAAATGCTGGAACATTTCCATGAAGTAGACATAGGCATTGTCAAATGTAAAGAAAGAGTGCATTAATTAATGTTTTGGCATAGTGTGTCACATCAAATAGAAACTATAGCCAAAAACATTCAAATCTGCAATATGTTCCAGAAAATAAAAAAAACAAAAGTATGGCTACCATAATGCCTTATAACATACCAGACAGGCAGAGAATTAAAGTAGCTGCTAATTTGTTACGGTTCAAGGGCAGTGAATATTTAATGTCTCTGGACTAAGAATTATTCATAACATCCAGAGGTCATCAAAGAAAGCAATACATCTTCACAGTCATTACACTGATGAAAGTAATTTTTCATGTTATAGCATTTTGAGATTCTTTTTGAGATTCTTACCTTTAATATTTGTCCATAGTTCTTCAATCAAGACCCTCATTCCACAGGGCTGGAAATTTCAGTACATAGCCTCTTCATTAAGATACCTGCTACCCAATAGCAGGTAAATGAGTCACACAAACTGATAAGTATCATGGAACAGTACGTTACCAGCGCAAGGTAAGATTGCTATCTACAGAAACACCCTATTGTAAATGTTTGAGCTGTTTCATGTTAAGCTTTTAAATGGAAAGAGAATAAAGACAAATGTATTTACCTCATCTTAGTTCAACAGGAGGAAATAAGGAATGTACAAGCAACTCTGGCTGAAAGCTAAGCATAAACAGAAACTACACTGTGACTAATCAGCTAACATATTGTTGACTGATGTCTGGAGAGCTTGTCAAAATACCATATTTATTCAACAAGCAGTTGGAACAACAAGAAGCTGTTCTGATAAATCAAGCTAATACTCCAAGATTCTACTTAGCAGAATCTAGAGCTGTACTAAGGATTACATGAACTGGATAATGTTTATACAGAATTAGACTCTTCTGTACAATGAATATTGATGTTTGTGAAAGAATACCATGAACTGTTCTTGCCAAGAAGTGACACTGCCCCCCCCCCTCAAAAAATAATAATAAAAAAAGACCATTGTAGAGATATACAGTTAACACTGCACAAACCAATATGCCTAAAAGTAGGAAATGTCCATTGGTCAGTCATTATTTTGTTTATTGATAACCAGGCACAAGAAAACATATTATGTAGATTTATCACTAATTCCGAAGAAATGAACACTACTGTATAACTCTAGAAAATCAACTAGCTCTCAGATAAGTGATGAGCTTCTCTGCTCACAACTGTTCAAGCTAGTATGTGAACATATTCTCCCTCCTCTAACCTTAAAATTATAAGACAAGCTCCCACATACAACCTCAGAAACTGGAATCACACTGGTCCTTTAACGCAAATCCCACTTTCCAAATTTCATACCTCTGACCATGTATTCTCATTTCATAATTCCAAACTACAGGAGCCCTTCTCACCCAAATTTAGAGACTCTTCATGTTGCCCCAAGTTCCATGGCTTGCTAAAATCTCATCTACTTAATCAAGATGAAACTTCCTGCACCCCAAAAGCCAACAAAACTGAGGGTGTTGGAGTGATCCAGAAAGCAGATAGACAGTCCTGCAGACCCCGTGTTGGTGTTGGAAGTGGACAGGGAAAGATTCCACATACATGAGATAAAAAAGTGAACAGAGGCTGTAAAAGCCCAGCTAGAAGGACAGTAATAGAATAGCAGACACAGAGATGTGTAAAAATGTGCCCTGTGTGTCCAAAAAGTAATGGAAAATAATTTAAAATAATTATTTCTCTTAATACTCATAGTATGTTTGCACAGCATGCAGCAGTGTACAAACATGCCGTTATGCAAAAAGAAAATATTTAAAAGTGTAAAAACGAAAAAAATAAAATATGTGACAATAATGCATTATAGGGCCTTGTATGTACAATGTTAGATTTCTGTGGTTGCTAAGGAGGCAGTGTCTGGAATAGTGCAGTTTCCTGGTTGCATGCACAGATCTGTATGCAAATGAGCTGTGGTTACTGAATAGCAAAAATGGGTATCCATGTCCACAGATCACATCCCTGTAGCCCCAGAACCATGTTGGTGTCCACAGCAGAGGTAGCTGACATCAAAAGGGGTGTGTCTCTATTTCTTTAAGCACATTGGAGCTCAGCAGTGCCTGTTTATGTGCTGCACTGCTGAGCTGAGCAGGGGGTGTGTCCAGTGCCTACTAAGCTTTGTTTAACTTCAGGGCACTTATTTTAGCTAATTTGAGTGCATTTGCGTGCTCCACTGTGCTGAGTGTGCCCATCTGTGGGGGTGCGTCCATTGAGTCCTGAGCATTGTTTATATCTGTGACACAGGTTTGCATGCCATGCTGCAGTGCTTAACAGGGAAGGCTGTTTAAAACAAAAAAAAAAAAAGAAAGTTGCCGGGGAAAGTCAATCATATAAATTACTGATGTCCCCTGCACCACTTAAACTGGGCAATTAAAACACTGATAATGATCTACCTGGCAGGTGGAATGCATCATAGGTAGCCAATCACACAGGCTGTACCAACAGCAGAGCACTTGAAAAGTTTCATGCACCCTACAATCTGACTTCACCCCCATACCCTGCACCAGTGGAGTACAAACATGCGATTTTTAACTAAAGTAATGTTAGGGGCTGCTGCGGCTCTGCTACATCTGTATGTGCCAGATGCTGAGGTCACTGCTGATGGTACTGCTGACAATAGGCCTAGAGTAAGAAGGAGAAGAGTGTTCAGCCCTAGGGTAACCCTCCAGGAACTACATGAGATAGAAATTGTGCTACATGAGCTGGAAATTGTAGAGAGCTACAGGGTTGACAGGGACATACTACAAGAACTCACCAAGCTTTGCTGCCCTCATCTCAGATCGAGAGCCAACAGTGGGGAACCCATCCCCAGTGGAAACAAAGGTATATGTAGCCCTTAGGATACTAGCTACAGATACTTTCCAAAGGCCAGCTGGAGACATGATGGGGGTCTCACAGGCATCAGCATCCAAGGTACTCCATTAGTTCCTGGATGCCATGCTAACACATGCCAGTGAGCAGATTTATTTACCCCACATCCCTGAAGAGTGGACTAGTAACATGCGACTCTTCTACCATGTAGCACACTACCCTGAGGTACTGGGTGCCATAGACTGCACTCATGTACACATCAAAGCACTGCCCGGTGAGGAGGGTAGAGTCTATGTCAACCACAAGGGGTATCATTCCATCGACTGCTAGGTCATGTGCAATGCCCAAGGCATTATCATTAATGTGTGTGCTGTCAGCCCTGGCAGTTATAACAACTCCCATATCTGGCACGCATTACAGCTGTACCAGATGTTTACCATGGGGAACATCCCATATGGCCATCTACTGGGGGATGCTGGCTATGCACTGGAACCATGAATGACACCCATCAGAAATTCACACACACCCATTGAAGAATGCCATAATGAGGCACACATGCAAACTAGGAACATCATAGAGCATGTGTCTGGGCTGCTCAAGTCATGGTTCTGGTGCCTAGATATGTCTGGTGGAGCTCTGCAGTACTCTCCAGCCACATGTGCACAGATGTTCCCTGTATGTGCCATGCTACACAATATGATCCTGTGGAAACAGCCATGGCTTGGTCATCAAAGGGAAGAGATACACAGCCACCCACCAGTGCCTAGGTCCCCACAGCCACACCCACAGGGGGACTCAGATTAGGAACCCCTGAGCCTGTCCCTGTAGCCAGATGTAGGCATGCCCAGTATCCCCTGGCCTTGTCCAAAAGACAATGTATAGCACATGCACTGACAACTTAGGGTCCTAGGGACTGACACCTTACTCCAACTCACATACATAGTAAAAATGATGCCACTCAGACCACACAACCTATTCCTAATCATGTATTGGCTGTGTACTGTGTGCATCAGAGTCAGCCCTGAAGCACAGGTCTCTCAACTGCTGCATTCACAAAGTAAGTCACTATCTAACACAACAAATGTAAGGGGTACTAGACTATGGTAACATATGTATGGACCTGCTGCATGTATGCAAGGCAATAGAATGGGCTACTGGGCTACTTACAGAGAACTAACAGCTACTTGGGACAGCAGGTACCCTGTCCAATATTGGGTGCCCCATAATATGCATTAGGTCACATGGCTGGAAAGCCCACTGCATTATGCAAGGGAAATGCCAAACAGTGGGGTCATAGGACAGATGCATGACTGTCAATGCCAGAGTCCTCTACCTCCAACACATTAGTGTTCCCATACAACTGCAGTAACAGTATGTTTGCAAGAATATATCAGCAGACCACACAATTCCAGGGCTGTCACAAAGAACCTGGCCACATGTATTTTCCACAAAATGCAGGGGTCACAGCAGGGGTCACAGTGTATGCCTGTATGCTGTTGATAGTGTGAGGAATTAAACCTCACTTTCTGGAGGCTGTTGTGGCTCACTGGGCTAAGGACATTAGCATGGTTGATGGTGTTGATGGGTCAAAGCTGACCACACCTATAACTTTTGCATGTGAGTTACTCATATGGTAGGAGTCCCACAGACTGTCATAACACTATAATCTGTTACTACAAGGAAGCTGGACAAAGCCAGAGAAAATGGGGGGACTGAGGTCCACACCTACAGACATTATACATGCTCTGAGTAACTTAGAAGGTGGTTGATATAACAGCAGGTTGCAACAGATCAGATTAGCCACAGTATGTAAAGGCCATCACTTAAGTGTCAGTACTTTCAACAATTCATTGGACTTCATTTTGTAGTATATTACCGGATAAACACAACTGTATGAGGAACAGAGCAGACATATGGGGAGGAATGCTGGACATTCTGCAAAATCATGTACAGTGAGAGGTATGAAGACTGTCACCCCGTGTGTGGTGTTACATCATGTACCCCAGTCACATCATACCTCTCAACCTCTTAGAGCAGGGAATCTGGACAAAGCCATAAACAATAGTGGGACAAAGGCCCAAATATATGGAAAAGGATTAACTATTGGCCAGACAAATGTGGAAAGTTAATAGAATAATAGGTCTTGCATTAGCATGAATCCCCTGATGTGTATGGAGTCAGTAACTCAAACGTTTCTCATCATATCCTAATGTCAATCTATAATGTTTTGCCCCTAATGTGCCAGAAAATCACAATGCTATGCAAAACGTACCAAAAATATGACACAAAACACTACACATTCCATTGCAATCTGTAAAGTTGATAGGTAAGGGTCACATATTACATTCAGCAAACAGACGGGGAATGCCTTGGACAAAATATCAGGGAGGTGCTGGACTGTGGAAACAGGTCCATTAGCCAATTGGCTACATCACACAAAATCCTGGACTGGAATACAAGAAGGTCGGGCCTGGAGTCACCTTGTAAGTACTGACAGTGGCACAGGGCATGCTCCTACACTTAGCTAACTAGAGCTCAATTCTGTTGCCTTATCTGCCCAAAGACCTGCTATATGAAAATATGTCTGTACAGACATGCAGCTACATATACATATCTGTCTCTCCCTATCCCCCTCATGCTTGATTAGTGTCTTTATCAGTATGTTGCACACACACACACACACACACACACACACACACATATATATATATATATATATATATATATATATATATAAAATAGCAAGATGTATATATAGCTATATAAAGTACAATGATAGATAGACTACACACATACATCTACAGAACACATTTACATTGACACACACAACTACATTTAAGGAGACAACCCTGTTAGACTGAGATAGATATGGGTGGGGATGTATGAATGTTCCCACATACCCCTGACTCCCCTGGCTGCTGGGGTTATATGCACATACAGAACAGCCATCCAATGGCACCAGACCAAGGCCACAACAGTGCATAATCCACTCACCCACAGACCCCTGAGCCTGTGGGCTGTCACCCTGCAGACAGACATAGATATGCAGGTGTTGTAAGGTACAATGGGTGCAACGCAGTCCTTGGACAGGCCATATTTTCCCTTGCCACATGTCTGCCTATCAAACTGCAAACAGCCACATATGGCCAGACTGGTAGGTGTACACACATAGCAGGGATATGACCAGGTAACCCACCCCTAGGACACTAGCTACAATAACAGTACCAAACAGTATCACTCTGCAGGCCACAAATGCTGTCTAACATAAGGCCACTTAGCGTACTCCACAAGTACTGTGCCTGCATCAACATATACAACAGATATAACCTGTGGTGCATGCAATAGGTACTGTAAGCTGTAGTATGCACTACTAGTTAGGTAGGAGTTCTAATGTCAAATCCTCCAACTGTGTGTGCATGTGTGTGTGTGTGTGTGTGTGTGTGTGTGTGTGTGTGTGTGTGTGTGTGTGTGTGTGTGTGTGTGTGTATACCAATATATCCCCTCACAGCACTATGTACATGTTCATATGTGCTGTCTCCATGCAATGGTATGCATTTTTGGCACTGTGACTAGCTGCTGGCCTCCAAATTCCTTCCTCTACAAGATCTGCTGATGTCATCCACCTTAAGAGCACTGGGTGACAGTGTAGTGGCAGATAAACAGCATGGCACATGCAATAAATACTGCAAGCTATAGTGTATAATACTAGATAGGTAAGAGTTCTAATCTTACAGCATTCACTTCTGTGTATGTGTGAACATATCCTCTTGCAGCACTTCAGACAAGCCCCTATGGGCTATCTCTGTGCAATGGCTATGCATTTTACACCCACTGAATAGTTGCTGGCCTCAACAGTGCCTCCGCTACAAGGCCTGCTGATGTCATCCACCTTAAGAGCACTGGCTGTAAATGTAGTAGCAGATAAACAGTGTGGCACATGTGATAAATACTGAAAGATATAGTGTGAAATACTAGATCAGTAGGGGATCTAGTCTCACAGCATCCAACTGGTGTGTGTGTGTGTGTGTATGTGTGTGTGTGTGTGTGTGTGTGTGTGTGTGTGTGTGTGTGTGTGTGTGTGTAAATATGCCCCCTGACAGCACTAGAGACATGCCCCAAATTGCCCTCCTCTACATAAGCATAATTGATGTCTGCCACCATCTACAGTTATATGTGCAGGCTATCCAGGTGACATGTATCAAGTGTAGTATAGTGTGACACAGGGTATGAAGGCATGATGACGCTTCCCATTGTCCCTGACACACTGTTCTACACATATGCACCTAGGGAGCCATGCACATATACTGACATACCTTGTTGATGTCATATCTCTGCTGTGTTGCCTTGTCATCCTGTGCCACTGTATTTCCATCATGTGTCCATAGTTGCACCGCTCAGACTCCTGGGACAAAAATATACACAGCTCCATGACACACCTGTCATCCTGTAACACTACTGCCAGTGTACCATCAGGCAACTAAGATACACAACGTTTGATGTGTAGCACTGACACATGCCTGCATACAGTACCTGTCATGGCCCACAATAACTGCCATGGCATAACACTACTGCACTACGCAAACACATGTAAAGTTATACATTCACCCTGTGCATCAGACACATATATGCAGGTCCCTGCATCGATGGCATAGATAGCAGGGATACAGCATAGTTATCATCACATGCACAGGATGTGGTGTGGGGGTGCCGGAGGCCTAGGCTGTGCCATAGAGTTGACAGTATGTGTGTGAGTCAGGAAAGGGTGCTGGTGACATGGGTCATGGAGCAGTGCTGTGTGTCTGTAGGTGACATGCATGTGACAGTGGTGTTAGAGTGTGTGTGTGTGTGTGTGTGTGTGTGTGTGTGTGTGTGTGTGTGTGTGTATGTGTGTGTGTACATAGTCAAGCTCAATGCTAGCCCTACTCGTGCGTATGGTGGACAGCTGTGGACCATACATGGTAGAATGGACAGCTCACCGTCTTCAGTCAACAGCATGGGAACTGGCTCCTCCATGAGTAGCATGGGCAGCACCATGCCCAAGGTCAGGTGCAGTACTAGTACCTGATGGTGACTGTTGTCTGCTGGGTCTGTGTCCCGCATGGGACCACCCAGAACCATGTGCCCATGGCCTGCCATGTCATGGTGTGGACAGCACACCTCCCTCTTTAGCACTGGAGGTGCTGCAACTATGAGAACGTGAATGTGACCGGTCATGTGGACTACCAGCAGATGATGTTGCTGGCCTACATTGCTGTGTCCAATGCCCAACCCCAACCACATGTTCCAGCACAGACAACATGCACGCAAAGACAGGCACTGTCTGAACCCACCATCTGTCCATTATATCAGTGAACAGTGAAACATTCCATGGTGTCACCAATGTGGTGGAGGCAGTCACAGATGTCAGACTGTACTGCATCCATAACCCTAAGCATCTGTCTGGTGTTACGTTCAGCTCATGCCTGTGACTCCATTACAGCCCAAAACATGCAGAGAGTGACCCACAATTTGACACGTGCAACAGGAAGTGGATGGGCAGCAGTCTTCCTTCGAGCACCCCTGTCAATCTGCCTGCATGGGACCTTACCACCTGTCTGGCTATGGCCAGTGTCTACACTCACTAATGCCATAGTTCTCACACTGTCCTGTACTATGTTGCCACGCTCTGGCTGTCCAATATCTGTGGCATCTGATGACTGGGTATTTGTGGGCATACTGACTGTGTGCAGGGACAATGGGGCAGAAGAGGGATGTCAACTTCTGGGACAGATTCAGCCACTGACAACCCCACCTTCATTATGGCCACTATCATCATTAGAGTCCGATGAGACACTGACATCAGGTTGTGAGACAGACAGACTCCAGCCCCTCTGTTCACCTGTGAGAAGCAAGACAAAAGCAGTACATTACCACCTGCACTATTATGTATGGTAATCCACAAAGACTCATACAGATGAGGATCCACAACTGTATTACATGTCCCACATTTTCTCATCTCTGATCCCATGCACAACACGCACACCCACAACAACATACACAAGCAACCTAGGCCCTATATAACATGCATGTCAGCTACATCTGGGTAACATTGCCAGTTCAATACACCTGTGAGGTATGCAATATGGCAGTGTATGTGGCAGAACTACACACAAAACCCAGTACACGTATTTGACAATAATATGCCAGTTGTAGTGCCACTGCCTCAGGTATGTACCGTCTCCCTATTGTGTCTGAATGGGCATCTTTGAGTAACTGCCTCATGTATAGCAGGCTGTGTAGTTGCTCATAACTATAAGTGCAAACATGTTAATGTTTGTACAAATACAGACCTGCCTAGGATATGCACTGTAGTTAACTGCTCAGAAATAGAACATACAATTATTCTACTCTAGCTAAGCATAACACTTGTCCGAAAGGCAAAATGGCAGTCCTTAACATTCATAGGGTATGTCTGATCAGGCAAAACAACAGTATGACACATACCAGATGCAGGACCATGAACTCCGGCCACACATGGTGGACTTGTGAAAAGGTGAGGAAGAGGTATTGTCAGCAACACCAACTTTTGCAGTGTTACAAGGTAATATGTGCATATATCCACATGCACAGTAACTAATGTGATACTGGCTATATTGCTGACATTCTGAGTATGTGTGCACAACTGTGGTGAAAAGCCAACACCCCAATGCAAATAGACTTGGCACCCATACACTGGTCTGTAGAGCCTGCCACAATTACTGCAAATGTATTATACTGGTGAACAGAGTCAGCTTACCTGGATGCTCCTCTGATGTGGACGCTGTGGTACCCACCTCCAGGATGTATGGCATGATGGTTGGCTGGGATATGTGGGTTGATCCTAGGTTTGCCAAGAATTCCTCTGTGGCTGAGAGTGGTTGTTGTGTTGCAGGCCATCCACTGGTGGCAGCATGATCCCTGGTAACAGCAACTGCCCTTTGGTGTGCAGCACTGACCATGTCTGTGGCCTGGTGTCGAACCTGCTTGTAGGTCCTGTCCTGTTGGCCAATATCTCTGTGGCCCGGTGTCGAACCTGCTTGTAGGTCCTGTCCTGTTGGCCAATATCATTAACAGCCTCACAAAGTTGGCCCACAATTCTGCCTGCTGTTCTTGATTGTGGCGATCCCTTGACAACAGGATGTGAAGGTTGATTCTGAGGGCATCCAATACAGCATCATTTTCTGCAGATGAAAATGGAGGATGTCTCTGTTGATACATCGTTCCTGCAAGACAACAACAGGGGAATACATTACAAGACCAGATAGGTGGATGTCCACTATGTACAGACCCTACGCACCTATAAGGGCCTGCACTATCCACTGCTCCATCACACATTATACCCCACATTTTGGTGACTCACTACAGGTGTGGCTATCACTAAGTTAGTAGCAATACTGGGTAATGTCCCTGTGTGCTGTGGCAGATTCTGATATATGTCTCTACAGCCATCACTGTAGTGTACTATGGTATGTCCCCTATGCGCAAATCCCCACTAATATATGATATGGCCACTGTCGGAAAAAATAGCAGTGTGCTATTCCAACAACTATATGCGGACAGTCCAACCACACCAGTGTGCCACTGTGACAGACAGCAATGCAAACCTGCTGTCGTATATGTTCCCTGAAGGCAGCATACCTCTTCACTATGCAGATGTTTGCAGAATGTCCCCATGTTTGCATCATAGCTGTGGTCCTTCTTGCACAAACTTGTGCATCTCTGACAAAGGGTAGTCCACTGATTGATGGTTGTTGTCAGCCAACTGACACAGAATCTTAAGTGTCACCTGTCAGACCTCAGACAATACTTATGCTACAGTAATATCTGTTACTCTAATCACATTCCTACTTTGTATGGCCAATATGTCTACTGTGTCACTGAGTTTGGGCCTTTGTCCCCCATTAAATATGGCTTTGTCCTGATTTCTTACTGTTGGAGGTTGAGAGGTATGTTAGGCATAGCTCTCAACCAGACAGGAATGAATGTCCACAAAACAGGGACTTAGCCTGAGTACATCAGGGAGATGCAGGGATAGTTTGACAATGTTAGTATATTTAGGTGTGACGCTGACAGACTGAGAGAAGGTGAATTACAGTACATAGTTTGATGTTACAGGAGTGTGCACCCTTACTTAGTGTCACTATGTCTGACGTGCAATCCACTATCTTTACTACAACAGCAGACTGTTATAGGGGTTGGACAGGGACAGAGCAGAGATGTGACTCAAAGCAGGGACAACTGAGAAGCATGCCTGTAGGGGTTGGACAGCAGAGTATCAGTGATATGTCATTATCTTAGATGTAAAACCAATACCACTCGGAGAAGGTCCTAAGTGTAAAATTCCAAATTCAGTGTCTGTGAGATGCCAAGAATGAAAATGTGTCTTTAATTCATAAAAAACACCAAATAGATAATCCAGAAACACAATACTATAATCCAGAAACACAAAACGGTAAGCGCTTTCGTCTATCCTAATGCAGACTTTTTCAAAACCCATAATGCTTACAATCAAACATTTAAATATCCCTCTCAATTAAACCGTTATTTAAAATTAAAGTGATAACAACTCTTTCAAAAATAAAGTTGTTTTAACAAAACTAACTATAAAATAGAAGCCTTTTCTACAAAAACTGACTTTAAAGAGATGCAGTCGTTCATGCCTGGGGGTTGGCAAGCATTCAACCGAAGTTGCCATTGCAACTCACATTTTTCTGTTTTGTTAGACCAGTTACCCCCTCTGGTTTCCTTTAAAATAATGTCTAACATTCCAAATTGGAACCCAGTGCATTTGGGACAAGTGGTTGTGTGTCTAAAAAGGGCGTTGTTGGTTTTTTGTATGTTGATAGCATAAATGTGTTCATAAATTCTCCTTCTAAAAACTCTCTCTGTCTTCCCAATATAAAATCCCCTACACCCTTTATAAACACCCAAATAAACTAACCCACTACTGTGACAACTACCTGTTGCTAGTGGGATTCTCCTTGCAGGTTCCCCCACCCAAACTTCCGTGCCATTCATAACATAGGTGCAATAATGACATGCACCACAAGGTTTTGTACCTCTGTTGACATTTTTCCTTCTAAAATGATGCTTTAAAAGATTTTTAATGTTAAAACCCACTTTATAGGAAAAATTCGGACCCTTCCCTACTTTATCAATAATCTCACTATCACATTCCAAAATAACCCAATTCTTGTCAATAATTTCTCTCTCTCTGGGTTCCAATTTCAGTTTTAGTAGAAAAGGCTTCTATTATATAATTAGTTTTGTTAAAACAAGTTTATTTTTGAAAGAGTTGTTATCATTTTAATTTTAAATAACGGTTTAATTGATAGGGGTATTTAAATGATTGTAAGCATTATTGGTTTTGAAAAAGTCTGCATTAGGACAGACAAAAGCACTTACCATTTTGTGTTTCTGGATTATCGTATTGTGTTTCTGGATTATCTATTTGGTGGTTTTATGAATTAAAGACACATTTTCATTCTTGGCGTCTCACAGACTCTGAATTTGGAATTTTACACCTAGGACCGTCTCTGAGTGGTATTAGTTTTACTTGGTTTGGTTTTTACCACTACAACACATTTGGTTTTTATTTATGTTATTATCTTAGATGTAATACAAGCCTACTGTTGTAATCCCTATCCCCCATACCTCCATCCTTCCATCTGCATCCCTTTAGTTTAGGGAAATGTAGTACATATCTGGTAGAGAGATGTATTCCTTGTATTGAAGCATTGCTCTGCAAATGCTTTGCACATACACTGTCTGTGTGAGTAAAACCCCATACATACATGTTCCCCATAAACAGCTGGTTGCCTTTTGTAGGTAATGCTCATTAACAGGTAATTGCCTCTTCACTAATCTGTGGTTGAAAATTGCTAATTGTATCCACAACACCTGACTTGCATTATCATTAGCCAATGGCATGAGACCCCAGTGCAATATATCAGGCCTTCATGTAGGCCTTAGCCTCTTTCTTAGTCTTTGGAATGGACATTACTGTGGTGTGGAGACTACATCGCTGAGGGTAAGTACAAATACTGTCCACTGTAGAGATGTATGACGTATGTCCACAGTTTGCCTCACATGTTTGGTCAGTGTCCCATGACAGTGTGGTCATCTGGCAGGTCTCTGGCATTGTGGGTTGAGGTCAGAAGGGGGAGAGAGAGATGCAAGTTTCACATGTAATAACCATCAGTATATGCATGGTAATGCAGTAGGTGCTATTCTATCAATGTACTATCTTTATAGAGGCAAATTGTGAAACACGTCCCTATCTCTGGGCCTCGGTCCCCTCATTTATGTATGGTTGTGACTGGATCCCTTGTTATAGGGGTTTGGGAGTTATGGTCAGTCTGTATCAGCTACCTTAACATACAGTCATGTATGCTCCAGGCTGCAGCTTCTGCTGCAGCCTAGGACACAATGGGGGGAGTATGAACACTCTGGAGGCCTGCAAGATGTATGTGTAACTGTGGCAGCTATAGCAGACCTATTGTTACTGCAGAGCCAGGGTAAGGGTACCCATTACAGTCCAATTGAGGTATGTGCTTAAGGTATATCTGTAATGCAACAGTGCCAATAGCAGAGTAGTAGGTGAGATATACTTAGGATATACAAATATGTGCAGTGTGTCCCTACCTGCAGGCCTGTGACTTACAAAACTGGGTAACTGATACTTCAGTAGCACTAACCTATGGGTATTAAAATTGCATGAGTCAGTCATTACTTGCTGTGCTCACAACAATGTAACTGAAGTGCAACACACTGGATTTGAACCCAGGACTGTGTGTGACAAAATGTTCTGTATATAAGGCATTTAACAGACTCCACTACTGCATCAGTGATGCAATAGGTATATTTTCCAGATATATGTGATGACATACAGGCAGTGACACACATTGACTGCATCCATCAGTATGTGCATGGCTTTCAAAGGCAGTAGTTCTGCAGCAGGGTCCCATTTGAACATATGTCATGTGCCACTGACACCTTAGCAGGTGTGTTTGAAGATGTTGCTGGTAAAAGGGAACATTTACCTGCTATCCCAGACCTCACATACTGTCACTATTATTTATTTGGCTGTCTGTTGGTGTATTTCTGAATCACAGTCCCAGGTACACTCCCATTTTGTCACATTAGATTTGATTTCAGTCTGTCAGTGGCAATCAGTGTGTATTGCTGGAAACATCTTCTTTCATTCTCATCTATGTGGCCTAGTGCTTAGTGCAGTAGGCTATAATTAGCAGGGTCCTGGGTTTGAGACTTGGCAATGGTAATTGCTTTGTACATATGCCTAACACTGTGATAAACAAATAAGATCATTAAGGCACATTATAACACTTTTAAGTGGGTTTGAGTGGGTTTGCATGATGTAGCACTCCGCTTAGCTCTACACAAAACCATGCTAAAAATTTAAAAAGAAAAGAAAAAGGGGGTGATAGGACAGTGGTGAAATGGGGGCAAGCAGGGGGAAACACATACTGAAAGGCAGGTAGGGATGTGCAGGATGGGTGTAGGAAAGAACCATAGCTTTCCATTTCTTGTACAGCAATTGATGTGCAGTTTGACAGATTCTGTAGATGAATTTGGACTGTCAAACCCCATAGAGAGGGGTGAGGACAACATAAATGTGTTGTCAAGCCAATTGGACCAAATCAGTTGTGCCCAGTGGATACATGTGCGAAACGGAAAGCTATGTATGGGGCAATATTTTTTTTTGTGGGACAAGTGCCCCCCCCCTTTTTTTAAAGAGTGAGTAGAATGTTGAGGAAGGGATATGGGTATGTGTGGGGAGGTAAATTGGGTAGGAGAGGATGCAGTTACAGACAGACAAGACAGACAAGACAGCAGACTTGGCAGTGTGTGATACATGAGGTAGGTAAACACCTTGGATGGAGAGGGTGTTGTGGAACCTGAGAAGCATGTGCCTCCAGATGACATCAGCATGACTGAGCTCCCCACCTATAGGCAGTCAACACAGCTCCTTCACTGCCCCAAAGGTGGCTGTGTTGGAGGCTGGGCGACAGGGCCAGCAGGCCCCACCAGGTTGTCAAGTCTGCCCTCAATGTGGCACAGGCATTGTTCATAGCTCCTATGAATTATCCTATGCAGCATGGCTGGTAGTTGATCTTGGTTGACTGGCACCCCTCTGCCACCTTCCAGAGAGGGGACCGGTTCCACTTAAAGGTATTGCATGGCCAGCAGAGGGGGCACCACCGGCCTGGGTCCCAGATGCATTGGTACCCAGTGCCATGGCCAGCTGAGGTAGGGTAGGCGGATCAGAATGAACCGGCCTACCCGTTTGAGCTGTGGTGATAGAGGTATAGCAATGTGTATAGCTTAGTTATGAACAACACATTTTGTTAGTAATAACAGCATGCCAGAACATTGGAAATAATCCAATCACATATATGGAACACAACAATAAATAACATAACAGTCAGTATATTAACAACATGCCAGTAACAGTTATGGCATAAGGCCAACAACATAGGTAATTCAACAAGATATGTTAATATGCAACCATTATAATGCATAACAATAGTAAAACACGTGCTCAAAATAAAGTTTAATGTAACAACAGATTGGATAACAATAATAAATAAATGAAGATAAGGGGTGGGGAGAGAGAGAAATAAATGGTCCATTAATACCATTATAGTCTATTTCATGGAGAACAATATTGCTATCTACTCTATAGGTCTGTCGTTTCTTTATGTTTACAAGTGGACCCACATGGGGCAGTATAGGCCAAGTCATAACAACTGCGGGTAGTAAACTACACAGAACATTTGCACATCAGGTGGACCTATATAACTAACAAGGTGTACTGTGGGCTGATGTAGTGATACATTCCTGGTTATTTTATTTTTATTTTACATTTGTTTACTGGGAAGGTAAGATACTCATGTCTATGGTAAATGTGTGACAGAGTGATTATGCAGTACTAATTATATTCTGTGACAGCATGACACTTGAGAGACATGTATGTGTACAGTACAAAAACTATACTACTATCATGCCTTGCTTGACAGGCATGGGGATAGACCTCCAATAGCAGTGACTGCAGAGGACATCTGCATCAAATGTATTAATTGACTGCAGTAACTTTTAACAGACACTCCAGGCATACAGTCATACCAGTAATTATACATTTTATTTATTTTATTTTATTTTATTAGTATTATAGTTATTCCTTTATTTTATGCTGCATATTCACATATCTGGTAATGATTTTAACTGTCTGTGACATCTAAGCACACAATTATTTACCCAGACTGTGGCCTAACTCACCCATTTTCCTGTAGTTCATGTGGAAAGATCATTTATAATAATTTTGTGACTGCTACTGGAATATATAATGCTACAGAGCACTGGATTCAAAAACCCTGGTCTGTATGTGACAAAATGTATTTCAAAAGAGCATTTAACAAACCGAGCTACTGAGCCACTGCTGTTTACTTACTGACTGATATTTATCTAGAGCTCACCTGGAACACAATATATGAACCTATGAACCTGTGACCTGATATTAATAGTACAGTTTTATAGTAGACTGCAGTGACAGTTGAACACACAGGCATGAAATTCAAGCATGACAGAGATATTACGTAACCTATACATTAGTACATAGAATGTAGGTGTACATAATATATTGTTAGTGGGTTGAAATATCTGTGAAGTCTACAAATCATATCAGATTATTGGGTTGGCTAGCTCACCCATATACATTTGCGGACAGTATATTTGCAGTCTACAGTTATACTTGCCTGCACCACTGTACCTCAGAGCCTGAATGCATATAGCAGAAATGCAATGATTAAAACAAGACAATCCTGATATACACAATATGACTTCTGTGTTATTGTTATTGCTTCATGTGTTATTGCAGAACAGGTATCATAATTAATTTCTTGTAAAACAACTCTAAATCTACACTTACTTCACAACACTCTTTATTATATATACCTTGAGGTAGAAACTGGTATTGTTTTGTGTTTTTATTGCAGAACAGTTGTCATAATCAGTTTCATGCAAAGCAGCCCTAATTCCACACATATTGCACAACACAGCTTTATTAGAGATACCTTCATGCAGTTACTGGTATAGTTTCATGTTTTTATTACATAGCAGCTGTTCTAATGCAGGTGTTGCAATTACACAATTATTGCAGTAGAAACTTTATTTCATTTACGTTAGCAAGGTTAATACTTTACTCTTCCCTGCTTATTGCACTACAGTTGGCAGTAGTGACTTATTGAAGTATAGGTCTATGTCCACATTCATTGCAATACAATCTTTTCTGTATGTACCTAATGGCAGGTAACGCTTTACTCTTTCTTGCTTATCTGACTATAGACTGCAAAATACAACTGTACTGTACTTACCACACTCACGGCGTAACCTGGCCAAGCACCCAGCATGTGCCTCAATATTATGAGTCCTCTTGTCTGCAGCTGTCGGGAGAGAAAACCACCATTATGCATACCAGCTTAGCAGGCATTCAGATTAGATATTAGTAGTGCACAGGTTAATGTACTTACATATATGTGGGACATCCCCGCCCAAAACTTTTGGACCCAGGTGTCCAAGACATCCCCCTTATGTCATCTCAGGTCTTCATAGTGGTGATGACACTGCTCACCTGTGCGGGGGATACCAGTTTCACTGGTGAGGTCCCTTGCCAGCTGTTCCCAGGCCTCCACCTTGCACTCTAAGCCCAGTTAACCTCCATGCATTAGCCAGCCTTCATGGTTTTTAATAAGGAGACAGACCATGACTCTGGACTCCAGGATATCCCAACTCTGCACTCAAAAGTGTGAACCCTCTCTAATGCCTGCCATAGTGTATCCCTCAGAGAAAGCACTGCAATGGATTATGCTATAGCACCACCTGTTGCACTTAATATAGCCTGTTTTCCCGGACTTACACACCACTGGGCGATTTTTAAAAATGCAGCGAATCATTGGCACCACTCAAACCAGTGCAGCTGAGCTGAGTAGTGCTTAAACTAACAATGCTTAGCAGTGCTTAGTGGTGCGCAAATTAGCTAAGCACAGCCAAGTAATGCCAAGCACTGCCAAGCAATGCATAAACAGAGATTGTTTAAGCAGTGCTTAGCCAGTCTTAGCAGGTCTTAGCAGAGTTTAGCTGAGCACAGCAGATCAAGTTTAAAAAATAATCACAATAATTTGTCTTTGGAAAATAAATGCTTAATTTCCCTTCCAGGTATTCAAACTCTGCACCTAAGGCCATAACTCTAACCACTTGGCTACATGGATATGTGGAATGCTGCCATACTTTTACATATACCTCTGAGCTAACTTTAAGCACTACTAAACACCGCACCATGCAGTGCAAACCTGCTTAGCTATGCTTAAACTTGACCTTTGAATCACAAATTAAATGCATCTGGTTTCGATTTTTAGATGTCTGGCATGTTTAAATTGCTGCATACCTTGTTGTGCAGCGCAAACTTGAAAATAAATAAAGTAAATTAAATACATTGATATAATGCACTTGGGCAGTGCAGAGGGTGTGTTACTCATCTGTAGACACAGTTAGTCACACACTCCCTACACTGATTTAATAACCGTGTTCCATGGCTCATCCTCAGCAACATGCCATCATTGATATGCATGGTGCGCTACCAAGGGGGAACCGCATACACGGACATGGTAACTTCTGTGTAGGCTCTACACTATGCCTACATAGATTTTATTAAATCTGGGGGGGGTGAGTTTCAGTTGTGGAGTTTCAAAATATACATAGGCTGCAATTCACAAATACACACACATACACACACACACACACACACACACACACACACACACACACACACACACACACTGATATTCACAAAACTCTGGAGCAATCTGATTGCTATTCAGTGTCTGTTTTTGACAGTAGGACATGACCATTGATTAATAGCTTGCCTGTCCTCACCCCCTAATGAGTACTATATCATGCTGCCCCACATTGCAAAGGAATGAAGAGGTAGCTACACCTTGTTTAATTTATTAGCATAGTCTATAAAGAAAGGGACATAGACATTTGTCCAACATCTGGATACAGAATAGCATGGGAGAATGATAAAGGTGCACTGGAAGCAATGCACACCTGGCCACGGAGGGTGTGCTTGGTAAGAGAATTCACAGTTTAAAAGAATTTAAGAAAATATCATCTTCTGTTGCTCCTTGGCTTCAGTTGCTTGGTTTTATTTATTATTTTTTCTGTTGCTGTTCATGGATCCTGGAATTGTGTTAACATGCTGGTTGTCGAAAGATCAGATGACTGGTTGACAAGCTGTAGCCTAGAGGAAGAACTTTGTGCATATATAGACAGATTTGAGTTAGTCCTGTAATCATGAAAAGCTCAGAACTAAGTTTATAAAAGTAACAGTATCATTTTAGTAGCAAGATCTGGTGGTGCATCATTGTGTATGTGTGTGTGTGTGTGTGTGTGTGTGTGTGTGTGTGTGTGTGTGTGTGTGTGTGTGAAGAATGAACTTGTGAGGTTGTTCCACACAACTTCCACTAGTGTATTTACTAGTGCTGTGCAGTTCAATTTTCAAGCCAAGTAGTGCAGCATTCAATCCAAGCGACAGTAGTTTTTTTAAGTCTTTAATGCTGTGGGTGATGTCTATTTTCTGAAACAATCTCATATCAGACTTAGCTTGAGGGTGTAACATGTTAGTTGCTTGAGTTCTGAGAAAAGGATGATATAAAATGTGAGAAGTAAGCTAAAGCTATATAGTGTAAAGCATAAAACAATCAAAACCATGTACATTACACCATGATCACACACACACACACACACACACACACACACACACACACACACACACACACACACACACATATATATATATATATATATATATATATATATATATATATATATATATATATTTTTTTTTTTTATTTATATTTGTTTACTGGGATACTGCATTGATCAATATTGACCAATTTCAAGCTCAGCCAGGGTGAAATACAAAACATTTCATAAACAAAAATACAGAAATGAAGGCAACATCAGAATAGTTTAGACTAATTACATAGAAAATACAGTGTATATACATTCCAGTGAACAAGCACAGCGCAATGTACAATCATGCAGAAAGTAGTGTACAATATATGCATTTCCACAGTGGGTCAATCTTCAGTGAATCTTGAGAGAAGAGACTCAGAAGGGAGACAAGTTAGGTGATATGTCTTGTGTTGAAGTAGGAGCATTTGGCTGGGATGAAGAAATGCTTCTGAGTTGTCTTCTGAATTTGGAATAAGTATTGATTTCCTTAATGTCAATGGAGAGAGCTTGCCAAATAGTAGGTGCCTGAGAGGAGAAGCATGTGCAGTGCTGTGGAGTTTGGGTCTAGCGGCAATGAGAGCTGGTGTGGCTCGTGAGGTCTAGGGGCAATGAGAGCTGGTGTGGCTCGTGAGGTCTAGGGGCAATGAGAGCTGGTGTGGCTCGTGAGGTCTAGGGGCAATGAGAGCTGGTGTGGCTAGTGAGGTCTAGGGGCAATGAGAGCTGGTGTGGCTCGTGAGGTCTAGGGGCAATGAGAGCTGGTGTGGCTCGTGAGGTCTAGGGGCAATGAGAGCTGGTGTGGTTCGTGAGGTCTAGGGGCAATGAAAGCTGGTGTGGCTTGTGAGGTCTAGGGGTAATGAGAGCTGGTGTGGCTTGTGAGGTCTAGGGGTAATGAGAGCTGGTGTGGCTCGTGAGGTCTAGGGGCAATGAGAGCTGGTGTGGCTCGTGAGGTCTAGGGGCAATGAGAGCTGGTGTGGCTTGTGAGGTCTAAGGGTAATGAGAGCTGGTGTGGCTCGTGAGGTCTGGGGTAATGAGAGCTGGTGTGACTCGTGAGGTCTAGGGGCAATGAGAGCTGGTGTGGCCCATGAGGTCTAGGGGCAATGAGAGCTGGTGTGGCTTGTGAGTAGTGTCTCAGGTTGCATGTTTTTTTCATGAAGTCTAGCTGCAAGGGGAGTGAGTGTGTGGAGCTGGAGATGTTTGCAAAGTTGGGAGCATAGCCAGCCTTAGGTGTAGGCCAACTAGGTGGCCGCCTAAGGCACCATTCTAGCAGGGGCACTTTTTCAGTAATCTGGATTGTGCAGATAGGCCAGGATAGGGGCATCAGGTGGTGTTGGGAGGGCACTGTGGAGACATTTTGCCTAGGGCACCAGATGACCAAAGTCTGCCCTTGGTTGGGATCCTAAAAGCAGGTTAGATCCTTGTTTTATGGGTAGTCATTTGCCTTTTTCTAGGGTGATATAGTCATGCTCACAGAGAGGTGAGTTTATAATGAATTGGCAGATGCTTTTAAAGATAGTCCAGAGTATGACAATGTTTTTCTTAGAGACAGTAGCAGAAAATTAGGAACCTGTATTCAGGCTGAGAAAGGAGAACTCCTTTGACATAGGCTTCTCTGGCTGGTTAGGATAGAAAAGGGGAGATTGTTTTGGCCCGAAAGAGGAAAGAGTTTATTTTGGCTGTACTTCGTTTATGTGGAAATGGAAGTTTAATGCCTGATCAAGCCATAGCCCAAGGTATTTGAAGGTGGAGGTTATCTTTATGGAATGGTTGTGTAGGTCAACAATAGTTAAAGAGTTAGGTGCTTGGTGAATTTTCTGTGGAGTTCCAAAAATATAGTTTTGGTCTTGGTAGAGTTGAGAAGCAGTTTATGGTTTATGAGCCACTGGTGGAGCTCATGTAAGTCTGACTGGAGCTGGCATTGAATGTTAGTTTGAGAGTGAACTGATTGGTAAATGATGATGTCATCAGTACAGAGGATAAGTGAGAGATAGGGGAGGTCACAAGGAATATATATATATATATATATATATATATACACACACACACACACACACACACACACACACACACACACACGTGTCTATGTATCTATAACTGTATATTACATTTTATGTTCAAGGCTCTGTTACTGCCATCTTGGAAAAGGTAATAATTGGACCAGTGCACCTACTCAGTTAATAAGTGAAAAAAAAAATAAATAAAAGCGTACATACATGGAGGTATAATAAATAAACTGATGCAACATGATCTGAAAAGAAGCTGACATTCTGAAATACAGTGCAAAGATGCTAAAGCAGTCCTTAACATTCATTCACTCAAAGGGCTATAATTTTAGTCTTTAGAAATTCTGACTCAAAATCAGTCAGGTGCAGACCTTTTAATTGTCTGTATTTCGGATAAATGCTCCTATTTTCAGGAACAATTTAAGCTGCCCCTATTTTTAGAGATATGCCCTTATTTTCAATCTTGATTTGCCCTCATACAGTTTTCTGAATCCCTCCTCATCACATGCAATTTTTGAAGTTGTCTAGTACCCAGAAAACCGCAGTACATGACCAACATGCTAGTGGCAACAGTAATTTAAAGGAGGACACATCTTGCAACTCCCTTTTTCTGATGCAAAAATAAATGGCCTTGTGTGGTACAATTTTGCAAAAGAGTTCATTAGAAATCTACAGATTTTATACTCTTTGGTAATGTGTTTATATCTTTCCATAATTCTTGTCATTTTCTGCTTTTTACATATGCGTTTTTGAGGTATAACTTGCTGGTGGACAAAGACTGAAGCTCAAGCTTCATTTGCTGAGATTCATCTTGCCATTGATTCAAATTCCTTCATAGGAAATCACTGTCAGTGAGTTGCACTAGCACTGATGCCCTTTTTTGGGGGAATTTCCCTTTTATCAAGTTAGTGCAACTGTGGTGTTGGCATATATGAATCTGAGGGGTGTAGGGGCTTGCCCCCTATATTGGGGAGTGCAGGGTGTTTTGCCCTCCTGCAAAAATATATAAAGTATTTTTCAGCAGGATTTTATTGGCCAATGCAGTTCAGGGATTATGATCCTCATTGAATTAGCTTTCATCCACTCATAGTGGAAGCATTTTTGAGTAGTATCCCACATTCCTACCAGAAAAATAATTGAGTTATGTGCTATTTGGTATTCAAACTGTATGCTAATTAGATGTACAGATTGTTAGCTAGCTGTTCCTATTTTTATGCCATTTTTTTCTATTTTCAGTGTCTGAGAGTTGAGAGGTTGAGAGGTTATGGTCAGCTGGTTCAGAGGTTATGGTCAGCTGATTCACAGACAGACAGACTCTGAATGTACTTGCAGTTTATATACAGCATAGCAGGCATTATCTTTCCACAGGGAAATTGTAGTGAGTGCATTTGATATTATTTTCAGTGACACAAAATATGCCAAGAGAATACAAATGTAATAAAAATGCACAGTGTGAAAACAGTTAATGCTTCATAAAACATGATGACTAAAAGCTCTAAACTTTCAGCTTATCGCTGATATCTTAAAACTACCCACAGAACTTACAGTTTGGATCAACCTGACAGGTGACTGTACAAAAAGTTTACACAGTGCTTCCACCTGTGTGGTGCACTTAAAAAAGACTCTAAAACGGGTCTATATTAGAACATCGAAGTTTCAAAACTTTGAATATTCTAATATCGAACCCTATTCAGCGAAAGCTGAAAACATCAAACATACAGAACAGCGAATTTTTTCCTAGGAAAAAAATTTGCTGTTCCAAAACACATACACATAACACAAGCACATCAAACAAACTGCAATCCACACACATACATCTAAAATCTTACACCTAACCCTACACTTAACTATACACACAGCACTAACTATCCACTTACCTTAACCCAAACTCTAAAACTAAGGTCCGTCACTATCGCACACTCACCTCACCCGCGCCCTACCCCGCCCTAACCCTCATGTCCACACAATCGCACACTTACCTGACCCACGTCCTAACCCTAACTCACCTAACCCACCCTAACCCTCACTTCCCACAATCGCACACATACCTAACCCACACCCTAACCCTAACTAACCTAACCCGCACTCAATCGCACACTT
Organism: Protopterus annectens; assembly: GCF_019279795.1. Classification (NCBI taxonomy): domain Eukaryota; kingdom Metazoa; phylum Chordata; order Ceratodontiformes; family Protopteridae; genus Protopterus; species Protopterus annectens. The sequence continues at coordinate 1,074,147,453 of NC_056741.1, forward strand.
ACCTGAACCTGACCCGTAATTTTCCACCACAGCACTGAAAATACTGAAGCAACAGAAACGGACAACTGAATTCGTTCCCTAGGAAAAAATGTGGTTTTCTGTTGCTTCGATATTTTCAGCTTTCACTGAATAGGGTTCGATATTAGTACATTCGAAGTTTTGAAACTTCAATGTTCTAATATAGACCCCTCTAAGACATAGGTATTTTCTTTTTTCATTTAATGAGTGATGTAGCACTAGATGTGTATTATATTTTTAGTATGACAGTGATAAGCAAAGCAATTATTTATAGTTATTACTGGTAAATGTCAAGGTCTGCTATGTATTATGGAATATTTTACCTGTGAAAGGTATAAAGTTTTACTTGCGCACAAGATGAGGAATTTGTAGTACATCTGCCTGTATTAATAAATAGTAAACACTCTTGTGAATTAGTTTAGAAGCATCAGTCATAGGTAAAAGGATCTGTTTGTAGCCAGAAAATAATTAGGAGAAAAGCTATTTAGATAGCTAGCTTGGGAAAAGACACTTGAAATCTGTGCAGCATAAGAGTTTATGAAAGTTCTTAATTTTCTGGAAAATCAGTGAGGATTACAGTTAGGCAATAATGTCAAACAGTATAGTTTCATATTTTGTAATGTTCAAAAAATGCATGTTGATGCAAATCCTGTTCTGTTAACCTTTTAAGTGAACTAAACGGGTAGAAATTTGAAATGTCAGGACCCACTAGAGTGAGTCCAGAAACATGGAGACTGAAGGGCAGAAAGATCGAACTTGATTATACCAAGTCTGAGATGCCATTCCTTGAAATATTCTCTTTTCTCTGAGGTATGGCAATTTCTGAGTTGATAAATTCTGGACGTGTGTGTGTGTGGGGGGGGGGGGATCCCCCCCCTCCCATAAAAAGAGATTTTAAAGAGAAGAGCATTTTTTTGAGATTCGGTCTTCTCTGGATTCTGTGTCTTTTATTTATTTTTTTTTTTTTTTGGCTTTTTGGCACTTGGAATTTCAAGTGCCAACATTTCGATAGAGAGCTAAACTAAAGTGATATTTTAAACTGTCCCTGATTTTTGGGCATTTGTCTGCTTATAATTTTTGGCTTTGTCCAGATTTCTTGTGCAAAAAAGCTGAGAGGTATTGTTTAGAAAAGATGTGACAATGAAACATTTTGACTTGGATTCATATAAATTTTTTGTGCAGTTATGTTCCAATGCACATCCAGAGTAAATATACAGTGGAATGCACTGTTGAACAGCCTCTCAGTTCTGTGCTGTTCCCACATCATTACCCAGTGTGGAAACAGGACATCTCAGCTCTGTACCGTTTTCATGTTATCCCACTGAGCTGCACTGATCTCATAGTACTCAGAAGAGCATGACCTAAGAGCTGTAGTTTATCATGTCTGGTAACAGAGAACTCATGAAATGTCATGGAAGTGCACTGTAATGTAACCTAGTTGGAGACAGCAGCTGTATGGTAGTGTGCATGGTTGTGCAGATCACATGGTTGTGTGTGGAACATAGTGTTTACCACTTATAAACAGAAACATTGTACTGTCTTGTAGTGTAACCTGCAGCAGAGCAAGTTAAAGTGCTGCAGAAAAGCTAACAGTATGTTATGTTGTTTAATGTCAGAGGGCAAATGTGCACTTACATTATTAGATACACAATGGATAAAAAAGTGGCTTCTAGTACTGTAAGAAAATGAGAAGACAGCAAGCAGACAGAGACTCACAAGGACAAAACATATGAGATTGCAAGGTGCAAGAGTTGGAAGAAAGGATATTTTTACAGAGATAAAGCTCTTTCTATATACAGAGGGAAGGGTATAAAATGCAAAGGAAGGGAAATTGTGATTGTAAAGAGGGGGTGGAAAAGCTTGTGAGGCAAGTGAACGCATGTGAAACAGCACAGACAAGCAACGGGTTGGATGTGCATGCATAATATAGCATGACACGGGTTAGACACACACACATACATATATATATATATATATATATATATATATATATATATATATATATATATATATATATATATACACATATATATATATATATATATATACAAAAGATGGACATATTGAGGTTGGAAGCACTGGATCATGTAGAAGGAATGGTGCATGACACACTGGAAAGTGGATGACAGCAGATATGACATAGTGTGGGGTGCTGCCTGAAGGGATCTGTCAGTTCAGCAAGACAACCTACACATAGCCATCACCGATGGATGATGCCATATGCCTAATGGCATGGGCCTTGGTACCATCTAGTGGCCTGATGGCAGACACCAGCTGGATAAACAAACATTGTGGTCCAGGAGTCTATGGATATAGGCAAAGTGATCATCCTGAAATATTTCCACCGCAGCTTCCACCAGCTGCTGTAGCTGCAGTTGGGCTGCCACAAGTGATGAAGTAGGACTGCCTACCTGACAGTGAGCTTCACTCTCCAGAGAAGCAGGCCTATTTTCATAACCAGGCCCTATCTGGACTGCTACAATGATGAGTTGTGGTGGAAGTACTTGATCCTCAGCTTCCTCTTCATCTGCACCTGAACAGTGGAGACCTAATGAGAAGGATGGCATGTTTGACTTTTTTTAAGACAAGATTGAGAGATAATGCACTGAGAATGCCAATCAACCCAAGTCTGTAATCATTATTTATTTCTTCCTGTGACAGCCATTGCAAACCAGCTCATTGTTATTATGTCTTGTAAGATAAAGCTGCATACTAGTATAGTAACACAGGTAAAGGAAGAAGCAGTCAAAACATGGTACGATTGTTGATGTTCTAATCAGTGTGAAGCCTTGGTACTTCTGCTGGCTATTACAATTTGATGACTGTAATAAATATGCTGGAGCAGGAGAACAATATGTAGTAACTCCAAAAAACAAGAACACTGCACAAACTAAGAAAAAACAAAAACGAGCTTGGAAGCGCAATCCCAAAAACAACATGTAGTAAACATTCCATCGCCATATATTGCTTATACCGCCCCACCTCCATATACTACGTATACTTCTCCAGCACCACATGTTATTTACACCTCCCCAGCTCCATGTGCTACTTATTAACTCCCTAGCTCCATATACAAGTTATACCTCTCCATCTCCATATACTACTTATACCTCTTCAGCTCCATATACTACTTATACCACCCCAATTCCACAAATTAATTACACCTCTCAACCTCCTTATACAACTTATACCTCTCCAGCTCCATATATTACTTATACCTCTTCAGGCTCTATATACTACTTATACCTCTCCAGCTCCATATACTACTTATAAATCTCCAGCTTCATATACTACTTACACCACTACAGCTCCATCTACTTCTTATACCGGCCCAGCTCAATATATTACTTATACTCCTCCAGCTCCATACACTACTTATACTTGCCCTCCTCGATATACTTATACCTCTCCAGCACCATATACTACATATACCACTCAGCTCCATATACTACTTATACCTCTCAACCTCCTTATACAACTTATACCTATCCAGCTCCACATATTACTTATACTGCTTCAAGCTCCTTATACTACTTACACCTCTCCAGCTCCATACTTCCTCAGCTCCATATATTACTTATACTCCTTCAGCTCCATACACTACTTATACCTGTCCTCCTCCATATACCACTTATACTCCCAGCTCCATATACTATTTATACATCTCCAGCTCCATATACTACATACATCTCCCCAGCTTAATATACTACTTATACTTCTCATACTCCTTATACTACTTATATCTCCCCAGCTCCATATACTAGCTATACCTCCCCAGCTCCATACATTAATTAAATTCTTCCAGCTCTATATCCTACATATATGACTCCAACTCCATATATTACTTACACCTCTCCAGCTCCATGTACTACTTATACCTCCCCCTACTACATATACAACTTCAGCTCCAAATGCTACTTACACCTGTCCAGCACTATATACTACTTATACCTCCACAACTCCATTTATTACTTATACTCCTCCAGCTCCATACACTACGTATACCTGTCCTGCTCTATAAACTACTTATGCCTCCAGCACCATACAATACTTATACATCTCCAGCTCCATACACTATATACCTCCCCAGCTTCATATACTTCATATAAGTCCCCAGCTCCATATACTACTTATACCTCTCCAGCTCCATATACTACCTATAGCACTCCAGCTCCACATACTACTTATACCTCCAGCTCCACATACTACTAACAACCTCTCCAGCTTCACATGCAACTTATACCTCCAGCTCCATATACTACTTATAAATCTCCACCTCCATACACTTATACCTGTCCTGCACCATATACTACTTATACCTCCAGCTCCATATACTACTAATATGTCTCCAAAATCTATATACTACTTATACCTCTCCAGCTCCATATATTACTTATGCCTCTCCAAGCTCCTTATACTATTTACACCTCTCCAGCTCCAAAAACTACTTATACCTCCACAGCTCTATACATTACTTATACTCCTTCAGCTCCATACACTACTTACACCTGTCCTGCTCCATATACTACTTATACCTCCAACTCCATATACTACATACATCTCCCCAGCTCAGTATACTACTTATACTTCTCAAACTACTTATACTATTTATATCTCCCCAGCTCCATATACTAGCTATACTTCCCCCACTCCATACATTACTTAAATGCTTCCAGTTCCTATCCTACATATATGACTCCAGCTCTGTATATTACTTACACCTCTCCAGCTCCATAATCTAATTATACCTCCCCTACTACATATACAACTCCAGCTCCATATGCTACTTACACCTGTCCAGCTCCATATACTACTTATACCTCCCCAACTCCAATTATTACTTATACTCCTCTGGCTCCATACACTACTTATACCTGTCCTGCTCCATATACTACTTATGCACCCAACTTTATATAGTACTTATACCTCTCCAGCTCCATATACTATATATACCTCCCCAGCTAAATATACTACATATAAGTCCCCAGCTCCATATACTACTTATACCGCTCCAGCTCCATATACTACTTATACCTCCAGCTCCACATACTACTAACAACTTCTCCAGCTTCACATACAACTTATACCTCCAGCTCCATATACTACTTATAAATCTCCACCTCCATATACTACTTATACCTCTCCAACTCCACATACTACTTATCCCTCCAGCTCCTTATACTACTTACACCTCCCCAGCACCATACACTACTTATAACTTTCAACCTCCTTTTTCAACTTACACCTCTCCAGCTCCATATATTATTTATACTTCTTCAAGCTCCATATACTACTTATACCTCTCCATTTCCATGTACTACTTATAAATCTCCAGCTCCATATACTACTTACACATCTCAAGCTTTTTTATACTACTTATACCTCTTCAGTTTCATATACTACATATACCTCCCTAACACCATATACTATTTATACCTCTCAAACTCTTTATACTACTTATACCTGTCTGGCTCCATTTACTACATATACATCCCCAGCTCCATATACTACTTATATCTCTCCAGCTCCACATAATACTTATACCACCAGCTCCATATACTACTTATACCTCCCCAGTTTCATATGCTACTTATACCTCCAGCTCCATATACTACTTATACCTCTCCTACTATATATACAACTCCAGCTCCATATACTACATACATCTTTCCAGCTCCATATATTATGTATACCTCCCCAAATCCATATCTCACTTATACTCCTCCAGCTCTATACAATACTTATACCTGTCCTGCTCCATATACTACTTATACCTCCAGCTCCATATAGTACTTATTCCTCTCCAGCTCCATATACTATCTATACCTTTCAACCTCCTTATACAATGTATAACTCTCCAGCTCCATATATTACTTATACCTCTTCAAGCTCCATATACTACTTATACCACCCCAGCTCTATCTAATACTTGTAATCCCAAATAAAAGCCGAAAAGATCTGCAAATAGCCAACACTGCTTTAATAAAATAAATCTCCAGTAAGCACTTTCGTCTCTCCACATTAAATTAGAGACTTCTTCAGACTGAGGTAAAACAATTTCCAAACATTTTTAAATAACAAAATACATCACATGATTATAAACATATCACTTCCTTAAAAGAGATATGACTTAAAAACATTAATTTAAAATATTCTTAATGTTTTAACCCTTTTCTCTTCAAAAACATCACAAAATCTTCCCTGTTATTTAAGCCTGGTGGAAAGCAAGCATTTAATTTTACTTGCCAACAGTACTCTAACCACCCAAGCTCTTGGAATTTAACAAATAATTTATATTTTGTAATGTTTCCAAAACCACAAATTTGACATCTACTTTAAATCCCTTTGACTTATAATGTTTGCTTAATGCATTTCTTTCATTTCCCGTTTGTATTGCATATTTATGCTCATGTTGTTGTTGTTGTTGTTGTGTCTTTCGGCTTTTCCGGTTAGGGGTCGCCACAGCGGAACTCCGGTCCGCTAATGATTGGCAGTAGATTTTTACATGCCAAGTTGCCAGCCCAGACGCACAACCTTCAACGAAGGTACGCCCATTCACGCATGTCTCCACACAGAAGATGCTTTAGCTGAGAATCGAACAGGACAATGTCTTACTGTGAGGCGACAACGCTACCGCAGCACCACCTTCTTTTATTTAGCTCACATGTTGTTCTTCCTACATAAAATGCCTTACATTCTAAACAAATAGCTAAATAAACCACATTTTATGATTTGCAAGTGTATAAACCATTGATCCTAACTCTATAACTCCCCACTACTAATTCTTCTGACTCCGTATATAAATAATTACAGGTTACAGGTAAATAAACTTTCACTAATAAAACTATTATGCCAGTACAAAACAGTGTAGATTCAAGAGCAATCATGAATGTGATAATTAGAAATTGGTGACTATTTGGAGCTAACCCTGAAATAATAAGAATATTAGGGGACAAACCTATTTTTACTCAGAAGAAAGCCAAGTGCTATAAGAACTTCCAAGACAAACTGAATAAGACAAAGAAAGTATCAGAAAGGAAAGGAACGATTAAATGTTTTAACTGTAACATGTAATTGTTTGATTTTGTGATGGTTATTTGCAGATCGTTTTGGCTTTTATTTGAGATTTTTATGGTTAGTCCATTTACTGTCTTTTGGAGAGTATTACTTATACTCTCCCAGCTCCATACACTGCTTATACCTGTCCTGCTCTATATACTACTTATACCACCAGCTCCATATAGTACTTATACCTCCCCAGCTTCATATACTACATATACCTCCCCAGCTCCATATGCTACTTATACCTCTCCAGCTCCATATACTACTTATACCTCTCCAGCTCCATATACTACTTATACCTCTCCAGCTCCACATACTACTTATACCTCCAGCTCCACATACTACTTGCATCTCCCAAGCTCCATATACTACGTATACCTCTCAACCTGTCATCCCTCTACACAAAGGTGGAGTATTCGCTGACCCAAGCAGTTATAGGCCCAGCAGCCTAACTAGCCTGATCTGTAAGGCCATGGCATGCATTATTATGGACCTTATACACAAGAACATTGGCAACCTCCAAACACTTCACACCACACAGTTTGGTTTTGTCAAATGGAGATCATGCCTGTTAAACTTGGTCAACTTCTTCAAAACACTACTTATACGTGCCCTGCTCCATATAATACTTATACCTCCAGCTCCTTATACTACTTATACCTCCCCAGCTGCACATAATACTTATACCTCCAGGTACATATACAACTTATACCTTTCCAGTTCCATATAATACTTAAACCTACCCAGCTTTATTTAATACTTATACCTCTCCAGCGTCATATACTACTTATACCTCAAGCTCCATATACTACTTATACCTCTGCAGCTTGACATACTACTTATACATTCAGCTCCATATACTACTTATACCACTCCAGCTCCAAATATTGCTTATACCTCCCCAGATCCATATATTACTTACACCCCTCCAGTGCCATACACTACTTGTACCTGTCCTGCTCCATATACTACTCATACCTACAGCTCCATATACTACTTATTCCTCTCCAACTCCATATTCTACATATAACTCCGCAGCTCCATATACTACTTATATCTGTCCAACTCCACATGCTACTTATACCGCCAGCTCCATATACTACTTATACCTCTCTAGCTCCGCATACTACTTATACCTCCAGCTCTATATACAACTTATACATCTCCAGCTCCATATACTACTAATACCTCCCCCAGCTCCATATAGTACTTATACCCCTCCAGCTCCATACACTACTTATACCTGTCCTGCTCCATATACTACTTATACCTCTCCACCTCTATATACTACATATACTTCCCAAGCCCCATATACTACTTATGCCTCTCCAGCACCACAAAATATCTATACCTCTAGCTCCATATACTACTTAAACTTCCCCAGCTTCTTATACCACATATACCTCTCCAGCTCCATATGCTACTTATACCTCTCCAGCTTCATACACTACTTATGCATCTCTGTCTCCATATACTACTTATACCTCCAGCTCCATATATTACTTATACCTCTCCGGCTCCATATACTACATATACCTTTCCATATACTACTAATACTTCTCCATTTCCATATACCACGTCTACCTTTCTAGCTCCATACACTACCTATACATCCTCATGTACATTAGCACTTATACCGCTCCAGCTCCACATACTACTTATATCTCCAGCTCCATATATTACTTATACCTCTCCGGCTCCATATGCTACTTATACCTCCAGCTCCATATACTACTTATATGTTTTCAGCTACATATACTATATATACCTTTCCATATACTACTTATACCTCTCCATCTACATATACCTTTCCAGCTCCATACAGTACTTAATACCTCCCAGAGTCCATATGCTACTTATACCTCCAGCTTCATATACTACTTATATGTTTTCAGCTACATATACTATATATACCTTTCCATATACTACTTATACCTCTCCATCTACATATACCTTTCCAGCTCCATATAGTACTTAATACCTCCCAGAGTACATATACTACTTATACCTCCCCAGCTCCATGTAATACTTATATGTCCTCAACTCCATATACTACTTATACCTCTCCGGCTCCATATACTACTTTTACCCCCCAGCACCATATACTTCTTATACCTCCCCAGCTCCATATACTACTTATACCTCCTTAGCTGCATATACTACTTATACCTCTCCAACAACCATATACTACTTATACCTCCCCAACACCATATATTACTCATATCCTTCCAGCTCCATATACTATTTATACCTCCCCAGCTCGATTTACTACTTATACGTCTCTATCTACAAACAATATGTCCTACTACATACATGAATTATTGACCTACATTTATGTCACTCATTCTGTTTCAGATAAAACACCCCCATTGTATACCTAACATGCACAGCTTTACACTGACTTCCACATTGTAAATGTACTTAAAAATGTATGCCCTTGATGTAACAGTTTGCCCAGTACACTTTTGACATGCAGTGTTAGTACCTTCCCAAGTATTTCCTCATCAGGTTAGTGTGCCAGGGAGTAAAACCACTTGACTAACTGGTATGCAATCAGAATGAAGAAGTCAGTAATACATACTTACAGTATATTTCTTGGTGCTGCTGTTGTGGAAAGTACAGTTTTGTACCTACCATAAATGTAGATGTTCGAGTGGTTATACTGCTGCATTCATCACACTTGGGTTATCCTGTCATCAGGCGGTCCCGCAGTCGGCCGAATCCCAAAGTCTTGGTCCGGCGTCGGTTGTCGTTGCCTCTTCCCTGACATCAGTGTGACAGGGGTATAAAAAAGACAGCCAACGCCATTTTCTTCAGTTTTTCTTGCCCCAGATGTCAGGTGCCCCTAGGTTGGAAGGCAATACAATAGCTATGCAACAATACCTTAGTAGATCAGCAATAGTACTAGCTGTTAGCAAATACACCATATAGACATGCATCCAATAGACTGAAGACATGGAGTTGTAACTAACACCTTGGTATGTAGAGGGGATGGAGGGAGGGTAACCTGGACTGCAGCAGTATAACCACTCGAACATCTACATTTATGGTAGGTACAAAACTGTACTATGTTCATCATGCTATACTGCTGCAGTCATCACACTTGGATAGAATCCCAAAGCTATGGAAGGGTGGCTGGTACTAAACTGGGTTAGGTGATGCTAGGATGCCCTGCAGAACTGCAGTGGCAAAACCAGCCCTGTTTTTTGAGTATAATGGAAGGTTGTAGTGCTTGGTAAAGGTGTGCACTGAACTCCAAGTAGCTGCCTCCAGAATGTCTTTGGTTGGAACCCCTCTGAGAAAGGCTGCTGAGGTTACAGTAGCCCTGGTAGAATGGGATCTAATATTGACAGGCACTGCCTTCCGATGGTGTGAGTAGCAAAAGCGGATACAATGTGCTATCCATTTGGAGATGGTTTGTTTTGAAATAGCCTTTCCTTGTGAACCTGCAGCATATGATACAAAGAGTTGGTCAGTTTTTCTGAAGATCTTTGTCTTATCTAAATAGTAACATAGCTGTCTGTGAATGTCCAAAGAGTGAAGGAGCCTTTCTCCTTTATTCTGTGGGTTAGGATAAAAGATGGGTAAATGAATGGTCTGATTCAAAGCCATACTGGATACTACCTTGGGCATGAAGGTAGGGTTAGTTCATAAAGAGACTCTGTCCTGATGGAAAATGATGAAAGGTTCCACTGCCATAAGTGCTTGTAGTTCTGAGACTCTGCGTGCTGAGGTAATAGACAGTAACAAGGCTGTTTTCCAAGACAAGTATTGTAGTTCTGCTGAGAATGCTGGTTCGAAAGGAGGTAGTGTTAACTTTTCTAAAACGAAGTTCAGGTCCCAAGTTGGTATTGGTGGTTTTCTGGGGGGTCTTATATTCTTAGCCCCTCTGAGAAACTGTCTAAGTAAAGGGTGTGAGAAAATTGGGGGATCCGTATTATACTGAGGTGAAATGGCTGAAGCATGGATCTTAATGGAAGAGAAGGAAAGGCCTTTGTGTAGCATCTCAGTTAGGTATTGCAGTATGTGAGGAATGTTGGGAATCCAAGGATTTTGACCTTTAGCCTGGTGCCATGCACAAAATCTTTTCCATTTGTCTGAGTAAGTCTTCCTGGTGCTGGGCCTCCTGGCCTCCATAATTACATTCAGGACGTCCTTTGAGAGAAGTGTTGATTGATAATTTAAGGAATTCTCCATGCAGCTAAATTTAAAGTTCTGAGCTGGCTGTGACAGGTTTGATAGTTTTTCTGAGTCAACAGTAGTGGGAACTGAGGCAAGATCCATGGAGGGCTGTGAGTCAAGTTCCTTAGTAATGGGTACCAGTGCTGGCGTGGCCAGTCCGGAGCAATGAGGATCATTTGTGGTCTCTCTGATCTGACCTTCAGTGAAACCTTGGTCAATAGAGGTAGTGGAGGGAAGGCATAGACTGTCAGTGTTGTCCAACTGAATGATAGAGCGTCCACTTTCCAGGCAAGGGAGTGATAAGTCCTTGTGCAGAATTTTTGTAATTGGCAATTGTTGGGGGATGCAAATAGATCTATGTCTGGACATCCCCATCTTTGAGTTATCATTGAAAATACTTGTGGGTGTAGTCTCCACTCATGGGAGTCTGCCATGTTTCTGCTTAATTCGTCTGCCAATATGTTTTCCTTTCCTGGCAGGAATTGTGCTTGTAGTTGTACTTGGTAGGTCAAAGCTGTGTTCCATAAGGTCATAGCCTGTCTGCATAAAGGGTAGGAGTGTGTTCCTCCCTGTTTGTTTATGTACCACATAACTGTGGTGTTGTCTGTCCTTATTAGAAGTTGTCCTAGATGCAAGAGGTCCTTGAAGGCTGTCAGGGCATTTTGCACAGCTAGCATCTCCTTTTGGTTGATGTGAAGATGCATTTGTTTTGCAGACCATTTGCCCTGTATGCACTGTCCTGCCATGTGTGCTCCCCAGGCGTAGTCTGAAGAATCTGTTGTTATGGTTTGGTTTGCTGGAGGTAAGACGAAAGGAAGACCCTTGTTTGTTTGACATGCTTGAGCCCACCATAGGAACTCTTTTTGAAGGCAGGGAATGATAGGTATATCTGTTTTAAGGCTGTGCCTGTGTTGAGACCATACACTTTTCAGGTACCATTGTAATTTTCTCATATGCAGCTTTGCATATGGGATTAGTTGAATGCATGATGCCATGAACCCCAATGCCTGCAGGATTTTCCTTGCAGTGAGCTGGGTAAAAGTTGCTATCTTTTTGAAGTATTGAGTCAATTGCTTTTGTTTGTCTGGCGTGAGGTAAGCCATCTGGGCCGTTGTATTTAAGCTGGCACCCAGGAATATTATTTGTTGCGAGGGTATTAGTTTTGACTTCTTTTTGTTTACTGTGTACCCTAGGCAACTGAGCAGCTGTGTTACAAAAGCCAGATGCTGTAATAGAATGTCCTTGCTGTCCGCTTGGATCAGGCAGTCATCCAGATATGGGTAAATTTGTATTCCTCGTTGTCTGCAATATGCAATTACTGATGCCAGGCATTTCGTAAATACTCTGGGCGCAGTAGATAAGCCAAAGGGCAGTGCAGAGAATTGATAATGCGTTGTATGTGCCAAAAATCTGAGGTATCTTCTGCAATCTTGTCTGATAGGGACATGCAGGTATGCCTCTTTGAGGTCCAACATTACCAGCCAAGACTCCTTGCCCAGCATGAGAAGGAGCTGCTGTAGAGTGAGCATTTTGAATTTGGGTACCTCCAGTTATGTGTTCAGAATTGAGAGGTCTAAGATGGGCCTCCAGGCTTTGTCCTTTCTTGGGACTAGAAACAGTCTTGAGTAAAAACCTTGACCTTGCTCTTTTGTAGGTACCTTTTGAATTGCTTTCATATCCATGAGAGCTGAAATTTGCATTTGAGCCTCTGTCCATTGGTTTGGAGGCAGATTTGGCATGCCTCTCATCTGAGGTAAAGTGTGGAAATGAAATCTGTAGCCTCGGGTAATAATGTCCAGAATCCATTTGTCTTTTGTTATGATGCGCCAATTTTGTGGAAATAGAGCCAGTTTCCCTCCCAAAGGTGCTGCCAGGGCAATTTTGCTTGGCAGGCGAAGAGGGAAGTCATTGTGTTTGTTTCCTGAAAGGTTGAGATCTTTCGTCTCCACCTCTTTGAGTTGCTGTATGCCATTGTCTAGGCCTGAAAGAACCTTGTGGCTGGCCTCTGCCCCTTGGGCGCCTGTACCTACCTCTTTGGGGTCTATCTGATGCAGGAAAGGACCAGTTTTTTGATGGCCAGTTTCTGCTGAAACGAGGAGATTGTACCTGTAAAAAATCTTTAACTGTTTGCATAGATTTTGCCTTTTCTTCCATTTTCTTCAAAACTTCCTCTGCTTTGACACCAAATAACACATCTTTCTGCAAAATAACTTTGCTTTGACATGTTCTGGTAAGGCTTGTTCTTTAAGCCAAGCATGCCTACGTATGCCAGACCCTGTGACAGCTGCTCTACATGAGGCTTCCAATGAATCAAAACCACACTGTAAGGTATGTTTTCCCACTTGTTCTGCTGCATGCAGCAAATCATGTATCTCTTTCAAATCTAGTTGATCTGTCTGAGGGATCAGCTTCTGCTTTAACTGTGTAATCAAATACTGTTGGTATTTTAGCATGTGGAATTGGCAGTTTAATGCCCTCATGGCCAAAGTGGCAGAAGTATACACTTTCTTTCCCCACCTTTCTAATGCTCTGGAATCTCTTTCAGAAGGGAGTGGATTCTTAGCAGTAGAGGCCTTAACCCCTTTGGGACCCTGGGAAATGGTCTCAGGGTCTGCATTAGGGCTTTTGTATAGAAACTTATGAGTATCAGAAACTCGGTAGTATCTGTCTAGTTTAGCTGGAGCTGGAGGTAAGGAATCGGGGTTTAAACTGGATTCAGAGAAAATATCATCCAAAATGTCTAAAACTGGAGGAATTGCCAGGGGTCTATGCTGTGGAAGAAGAAGAAACTCACGGAGTCTCTTCTTGGAGTCAGAGTAATCTTGGCCTTCCCAGTGGAAGTGTTCCCTCATGGTGTGTAAAGTTTCCCCAGAAGAGTAGTTTTCAGGGGGGGGGAGACAGAAGGAATGGACTCTTCAGCATCTGAGTCTTCATAAGGAGGGAAGGAGTAATCCTGGTCGTCAGAGTTGCCTGAGGAAATGGATGCTTGGTCAGAGGAAGGATAGTCTTCCTCCAGTCTAGGCCTTTTGTCAGGTGGGGGTTGGGATCCCCTGATAAGGGTTATTAAATCCTCGGCCATCTTAAGCATCTGTTTTTTAGGCATAGGGGCCTGTGGGGGAGTGAGTGGCCCCGGTTTTCTAACTTTCAAGGGGGCTTTGAGCTTAGCATAAGGCTTGGCAGAGGCAGTTGTTGGTTTGAAAACACCCTCTGAGACCGAAGGTCTATTCAAAGTTTCTGGATCCCCGTCGGGGCTGGCGTCCGAGGAGTGAGGTGGAACTGGATCCTGAGGCCCAATGGTTTTGGTTTGGGATGCCGTCAGAAATTTTGAATCAGCGGTAGTCAGGAGCTGCGAAGGTGCCTCGCTGAAAACCGGAGAACCGGCGTCAGGCCTTGCTGAGGCCTCGGTATCTGGTCTTGGCCTTGGCTGCCGGTCCTTATCTTTGCGTTTTTTAATCATTGCTGAAGTCGGTTGCTTCAACGGCATGCTATAGTTAAATTTTCTGCCAAAATGACGCTGGGCGAATTCTGCCTGACACTTTATTGTACGTTTGTTGAATCTAGCACAGAACCGACAACCAGAGACGTCGTGGTCTGGGCCTAGGCAAGGAATACAATAAGAATGAAAATCCTTATGAGGTATTTGCTTCCCACAAGAAATACAATTATTAACTTTGTCTGACATCGGTCTGAGGCAAGAAAAGTTTCCCTAATGGGGTACTTAGCTTTAGAGAAGACTTCAGGCTGAAACTCGATTCGAAAATTTCAGGAGCTGGCCTACCGGCACTTGCGAACTGCTTCTGCTTCGGGTACCGCGCGGCAAGAAAGACTGAAGAAAATGGCGTTGGCTGTCTCTTTTATACCCCTGTCACACTGACGTCAGGGAAGAGGTGACGACAACCGACGCCAGACCAAGACTTTGGGATTCGGCCGACTGCGGGACCACCTGACGACAGGATAACCCAAGTGTGATGACTGCAGCAGTATAGCACGATGAACATCCACTGTTTCTCACTATTGGTGAATGTGATAGTGCTTCAGGTCATTGTACCAGTGCTTACACAGTTCACTGGACTGACGATTGCTTGTAACCCTTGTTAACATATGCCTCAGTTTATATCAGGCCTGCACATTTTTAAATGGCCCATTACAGGCACCCGCCCGCCACTGTCCAAAGTTCCTGTGAAGGAAATGCAGCATTTCTTTTGTCTTCTCAGACCAACCAGGGCCACTCAACTTAGCAGTACTGCAAAGAATCATGCTTAGTCTACTGTCCTTGCAAAATGAGTTCAGAATAATGACAGACGCATGCATGTACTTACACTTGTCTTTGAGAATCATGAGCAGCAGCTAATGCAGGCTTGTGCTTTTCATTTGCTTGCTATGCATCCATGTAGGGTCTCTGGCATGAGCATGTAATACAGTCAATATGCAGACTTGTGCCGCTCACCTTCTTGCTGTGCAGTCATATCCATGTCTCCTGCATGAGCTTTTGATGCAATGCATATGCAAACCTGTGCTGCTCATGTGCTTGCTGTGCAGCCATGTAGAGGCATCCAGGATGAGTCTGTGACACACTGCCACTTAATGCATGCCTCATGCACTAGCTACTTATAAATACTCTGTTGCAAAAACCCACAATTAGGCAGTTTAGAGACATTCACACTGCAGGCATAAATGTCACTATATGATATTCAGAAGAATGCAAATTTGTTTTGTTTAGGAATGCATCCCCATTTTATTTCCAGTTAAGTGAAAAAACTCATTGCATCACTCACTAAATTTAGAGAGGTATTTTCTATGTTACTTACCTACATGGATGTGGCTGGTAAGGTGTATATTTTTCATTCTGAAAAAAATTCTCATACCTCAAAGGTCTGATAGTACTTTAGGCAGGTTTGTTAGGTATATTAGTATGGTCTAACAAAGGTTCTGAGCATGTTCTATACAGCTGCATTTTCTTCTATACTAATGTACAGAGAAGGTTAACCTTTTCATTGCAGAAATGTATGTCCAAGCTCTTCCCAAAGACACTGCACAGGAGACATATCTGCCTACAAACTTGGCCGGTCTTGCAATAACTTGCTATGAAGGGAAGTCTATTTGGATTAATAGTACATTTTAAGCATTAGCGGTGGCAAGAGGTATGACAGGTAGTACTTACATAGTATGAAGAAGCAGGCCTTTTTTTCCAAAGAATCTAAAGCAGCTCCATTATTACTAGATGTTTAATATGATCTGCCTAGTGTTCCCATGTGGTCTCTCCAATGGTTATGTTACACAGGCATTCAGCCATGGCAACCAGATAGACAGAAGTACCTCTGGTAGTTTTTCATTGTCATTAACCTGGCCCATGATCCCCTTCCCTTCTGACATCTCTTGCAGTCACTTTATTTACAGCGGTTGCACACTGTGATGTTATCATGCAACATATTTCATCTAACCATTTTAAATACTTGCCTATGTCATGGAGTTACTATGCGGTAACATTCAGAGGCTGCTAAGGCCTGCATATGAGACACAGAAAAAATATTTGTATTACTGAACAAATACAAGATGTCATCAGAGCTCACTGCATAGCATAGTATTCACTGCCTAAGCCTTTGTTCTTACCTCAGTCTGTCATGATGCACAACTGGAACGGCACCTGCTTTAACAAGAATATGCAAGCATTGTTGACAGACTTTTGTACGAAACAGTGACTTTCAAAAGAATGAGATTCATTTGTCTTCTTAAACTGAGCAAGATGTACCTGTTTTAGATAAATTCAGAATGTATAATGGTTCATAGGTAAGTACTAAGCTAGCTGCGTTTGTGGGCCATTTTAAGCTTAACCAATGTCCCTTTGGGTGCTTAAATTAAACCATCCTATTTGGTGTCAGACTAGCTTTACTAATCCCATGGTCAGTAATTGTATATTATCCCTTTTGAGAATAATTGGGATTATATCGTAGATAATTTGAGGGGACCCATGCATGGATAAATTATTTAGGAGCTAACTCTCTCTGTTAGCAGTATGGAGTGGACAGTCCTGGGGTAAATGTTCGATTTCCTATCAACAGATCCAATACATCCAAGTTGTGCTTGAATAAGGACAGGGATAAACTTTGTTTTATGTGGTTGGGGAGTTTGTTCCAGAGCAGTAGTAGCCTCTGCGACATACAAACTTCCCTCCAAACTGTTCTCTGTTGATGTAAAGAACAGGTTTATATCCCTAGTCCAGGTATTTCTGATGATATTGGACTTACTAATGTGCAGAAAATCCATCAATATCTGGTCGGAGGATGCCTTGCATGCCTGACAAAGATCGCCTCTTAGCAGTCTGTAGGATACTGAATAAAGTGACAGGGCTTTGCGTCGGTCAATGTAGGACATGTTATTTAGGCTTTGTGTCCTTTTAGCAAGGTATCTTTGTGGGTGTTGCAGTTATTACATGTGTTCTGGACATGCCAAAGGGGACATTATTTAATAAATTAATGGCCCAATAAGGGCCGAGTAAAGGGGAACAATGACATCCCTACATCTGACACAATCCCTTTGTTTATAAGCTGTGCAATATAGGTCTTTCTTACAACAAAAGACACATGTTGGCCAAAAGTTGGATCAAGGTCCATATAAGTTCCCAAATCCTCAACTCTTAGGGGCATATTGTTAATGTGGTAGTTTCCTGGGATGGATGACTTCCCAAAGAATACAATATGAATTATAAAGGCAAGCGACATGTTTTGTTGCTTTGGTGGACAGCAGAAAAATAGTACCAGTTCATATCACTGGCATGTGTAGAAAAATGAAACCAATTAAAATAATTGGTTGTGAAGAATAAGCATGAGGCATCAAAAATACCCCAGAAAAAATGTGAACATGACAATGTAAATGTGGAAGTCAAGATCATTCAGTAATGAAGGATTATCATTTCAAGTGTATTAAGTTTTAGTACTGTAAAATGAGATAACTTATAACACTGTCCATTGTAGTATACCAGACCTGTTGATTCGGAATACTAATTCATAATTTACTTCAGTGATACTTCAAATATTGCCAGAGCAGTGGAAATTAAGCATATGACTACTACCCCCAGATATGATTACTGGAATGTAATGGTGGAATGAATGTTACAGGAACTACATCTGTTGCTACAAAAAAGTAAGCAAAGATGTGAAGGATCCCTATGTGATCCTAGTGGACCTTAGAAGCACAACCTTGATGGCAGAGTAGTATCCCCATCAAAAACATGAATGAGTATAAAGCTTCTAGCTAACCAGCAGTTAAGAGGCAAGCAAAACAGAAAAAGTAGTTTGACAAACACAAAAGAAAAATACCAGAACTATAAGAGGAGCAACTGGTCAGAATCCAGAAAGACTAGATAAAATTCCAGTGATGGTTGGCATAACCACAATGCCCATTGTGTTACATACTGTGAGAAACAAAATGGTTTAAAATGCATGAGGAAGCAAAGATTTCTTGCAAACACTTGACTGAAGAAGAGCAGAAGATTATGAGAAAAAAAAGATGTTTCAAACCAGGGAAGGAAAAACGTCTCTGAATCAGTTAAGTGGCTTGGGACAAAAGTCAAGAAAGTTTTATAAGAACTGCTAGTTATGTAAACAACTCTAATGACATGAGCTGTGGTAGAGATCCTTTACAGGCAAAATTATTGAGCCAGCATTACTGGAACATAAAATTGTAAACTATAAACTCCTAAAATACCTTGAAATGTAAAATGTGTACATATTGTGCAGTTGTTAGAGTTATGGCTAGCTGTGTGGTTATAATAAGTAATACTTTATATTTCATCTTAAATATCAGTGGATGTTATGATATCACATGAACACTAAGATTCGGTAAAGATATTAAACTTCAGTCCGCCACAGACAATCAGGGTAACCAGTAAGAATGGTACTAGCTTCAACTCTTTAAACTACAAGCTCAAGTCTATACTCCTGCATCTAACAGCATCTGCAACATATTTAATGCAAAATCATGTACTGCTACGCTCTACTTTTTTGTTTTACATTTCTGATATGGCTAAGCATTTTATTGTCCCAGTGACAGCTTTCCTAATATTTTCCTATAGGATTTATAAATGCCTTAAAACATTAGAAGACTCTAACCCTATATCTTACAGTAATTGTTTTACAGTAGTCTTTGCAACTGACTGATCTAGATCTTTTTGTTTTACACTTCTTGTAAAATTTATAAAATGTATAAAATATTATAGTACTCTAATCTTACACCTTTCAGCAATTTTATGCAATAATCTTTATCACTGCTTGCTGCAGGTCTTTTGAATATGAGTTAATGTTGATAATAACATTTTACATGACAGACTGTCATTCTCCTTTCTGTAGTTTATTCAGTACCTCCTTTAGAAACTCACATTTAAAGGATTTAGCAGTTTTATTGGACATAGAAGAAAAATGAGGTTTTATTATATTGCACCTCTTCTTTTTATGTGGATGAAGATCAGTTACCCTGATAATCTAGGACTGCATTTATGACATTTGAAGTGGTGACATACATTCTGATACAAAGACAGAGTAAACCAGGGTCATATATAAATTAGGGTACATAACAGATCAGGATGCAGAAACAGAAATTATTTCTTATGCCACAAAGCTAAAAGGTTGTATGAACATTTCCTTTAAGCATATAGTATAAAAAGTAGATGGAGAAAAATTATAAAGGTAAAGCAGCACATTCCAATTTTTATAAACTGTTAGCTTTTGACATCAGTTTTGGTCACACTGTGTCTTTATACATAATAATTATGTCTATATACATAGCTTTACTCCTGTCAGGGTCGTTGCAAGAAGTATTAGAAATGTTAGACTCTGCAACCCAGGTCAGTCTAACCTGGTTTAATTACTGCAGTTTGATTTATTTATTAAAAGAGCAATACTTTTAAATTACTCTATTTCATGTGATCTTCTTTTGAAATAAACAAATAAATAAGTATCATTTTATTGTGTTGTTTTTGTGTGAGTTGCTCAGAAGTTTACTACAGTTTGGCTTACATTTACCTAATCGATTTTTGTGGTTCTGCTGTGGTTTTGGAACCAAATGTACTGGCTTTCACTGCCTAATAAAATCATTGAGGTCTTATTGGCTTCAGTTTTTCTGCCATAATTGCAATTTTTGGAAGAATACAAGTATTGTAAATGCTTCTGCTGCATATTACTGTTGAATCAGCAATTTAGAAATCTTGAAGAACTTGCAAATCTACAAGGCTAAAATTCTGCAGACGTGTTTTACAGAACATGGTAAATACAGATGGTAAAGACCTGCAATTAAGATAATCATTTTGTAAACTATGACGTCCGAAACATCCTTTTCAAGAAAATGGGCATTTTAATGTTGGGTACACTGCCTGCATAATTTTCCACTGCACTATTTTAAGAATTGTACATTGAACAAACAGGTTTGCACAAATCTCAGTAATGTTTCTGTATATAGCTAACTAAGCAGTCTTCAGCATGTGTGGAAACTCACAAATGCTGCAGGCTGTTCTATCTATATCTTTCTGGCATATAAATATTTTATCACCAAGTTATCATTCTGTGAATCATAAACAGTGCAATGAAATGCAAGATGCAAGACATGCAAGGAACGGAAGTTCCCTGCATCATATATATTCACTCATTGTGTGCTGCAAGCTAATATTTATAGTTATTGGTTCATTGTCTACACATAGAGTAGTCCAACTAACCAAAATAAACCTCTCTAGGGATCACCAAGATACAATATAAAATAGTCCCTTCACCATGGCACATATAGTTAAAGCTGTGACTGAGCTCTAAATGACCAATGGTTTGACTAGTGGCAGGGTACTGGAGTGACCAGACAGGGGACAGGATGAGAGTCCGCTACTGACATTGGCTTTCCCATTCTAGGGGAGGGATGCTGCCTTGACTCGCTGTAGTAACAACATTAATAACCTGGTAAGCATCACCCTAGAAGCAGCATACATCTTGTTCAGGGGATGTTCATGTGTGGAAACACACATACACCTTTGGAAGCTGCACTTGTGGTACTTGCAAGGCTAATGCAGGGTGATGGGGGTGAGAGCACACTACCCAGCAGCAGTATGATGCTGCCCAAGCATCATGTCTCCTCACTGCTCCTGGATGTGGGTTGGGTTCAGGCTACGGGAGGCTAATGTCTGTCATGTGACCCAGTGAAGAGGATGAGGAACTGGTAGAAGCTGATGGTTAGCTGTGAGGAGATAGCAGAATAAAAAAAAAAAGACACTTAAAACAAAGAACTCTTGTTAGCCTTAAGGGCAGCTCCACTCTCTAATGTAGCTCATTTCATCTCACAGTCATTTTTTATCTCTATAATATCACCTAGATGTTGTTTAGTACCTATATGTCCCGATAATATCATATAAATGACATTCAGTACCTTCCAGTTTCTTAACTGCAATTTTCCCGTCATAGTATATATAGGTCCCACGATCTGTTTTCCTATTCCATGTATTTCACTAGTTTTCTCTATTAAGCCACTACCAACAGTTTTATATCCTGAAACTGTGTCTTGTTGAGATTAATAAAGTGCTATAAAGCAAATATAACAACTCAACTTAAAATATTTTCCAAAAAGTTCACTTTTGGAAAAATCTTTGTACTGTAGCACTACACAAACTAATAATTATTCTCCTCTTTGATCATTGAAAGGCTGCTGCTATGCAAGTAACTATAAAAAAGGATGGTATGAAATGCAACAGTTGCTTGAATCTGCTTTATTGGGTTGAAAAAGTGTCAATTGCCAGTCACAGATAACTGCTCAGAGCTACTATCCAGATATCTGATGAAGAGTTATGATGGGATGAGCACCTGAAAAGAATAATTTTAATTATGCAAAGAATACTTAACATTATTCTGATAATACAATGTCCAAATGGCCTTTTTGCTTATGTGTCTTCGTTTTATATTGATTTGTTAATTTTTTATTTTTACTTTATTTTAATTTATTGTAAGTCCAATCCATTCTTCTATAATAAAAAGTATATTGGATATGATTGTAGCTGCCTTTTTTATTACTGATTAATATTGTTATCATAATATGTTTTTGTTAGTTGCGATTTTAAGTTGTTTATGCATTTACTGTGTGCATTCATCTTATCTTTATATAGTTTGTTGTATACTTTGTGATTTCTTCAGCAGTTCACTGTGTTTTATGTGATCAATTTTATTTTCCAATTACTCAATTTTTATGCTACCCATTGATGGTTTTGTTTATAGTTTAAGTTTATTGAGAGAAAAAAAATAGTTAAAATGTTCCAGCTCTGTATGTACTTGTGTGTGTTACCTGGTGATATGTTTATGTCACTACTGAATTTTTTTTTCAAAAGTTTTTCTTAGGTTTGTTGTGACACTGGCACATTCTACATATTCACATTGTACTAGTCCAATAGTGTACAGATAAGTGATGTCATAATGACTTCTGTTTGTTGTGATTGGCGGCTAAGTTTGGTGTGGTGTAGTAAGAGGAACCCCAAAGCTGTGACAATTTCAGTGTGATTCAGGGACATAGTACACACACACACACACACACACACACACACACACATATATATATATATATAT
This sequence comes from Protopterus annectens, assembly GCF_019279795.1. Classification (NCBI taxonomy): domain Eukaryota; kingdom Metazoa; phylum Chordata; order Ceratodontiformes; family Protopteridae; genus Protopterus; species Protopterus annectens. The sequence goes on from NC_056741.1 coordinate 1,074,170,297, forward strand.
ATATATATATATATATATATATATATATATATATATATACACACACACACACACACACACACACACACACACACACACACACACACACACACACACACACACACAGACAAACAGACAGACAGATAGATAGATAGATAGATAGATAGATAGATAGATAGATAGATAGATAGACAGATACGTCCAAAATTGCTGTTATCATAGCGTTTTCCTTCTGAAGTACAGTAGTGTTGGAGTTGCCATATATAGGTAACATGGGGAAGTTGCCCCACTGTGAAAAACACTTTTAACATACGATAAATGATTATTTATTACTCTCCATAAAGAGTCTCAAATATTTAATATGCTTCTTTGGTCCAGTATTAAGAGATTCTGTTGAAGATATGAGATTGTTGCCACTGAGGTGGAATAAATGTTATCATCATCATGCTGTGAGTAAATTTCTGCAGGTAGTTTTTCCACCCATCATCTCCCATTTATTTATTTATTTTGGGGGATTATATTTGTGCAGCAAATCTTTCTTTTTTGAATATGATTCTCAGTACTTTTTTCTGCTGTAATATCTAACCATATCAAAAAGCTAACAATCAGTAACAACAATAGCAGCAAGCACAACAGAACAAAACACAAACCACCAGGCCAAGTATCCAAAATGTATTCCTGTAAAATATCTCACAGCCTTCAAGGAGTAAAACAGTACATAAAAAACTGCACCAAACATATACTAAATCACACCATCATTATTCAATTAACACTAATTAAATTGTTAAAAAACTCCACCTTATTTAATAAGAAATTTCCAGTTGCACTCTGTATTCAATCCATGGGGAATTAAAATGCCATATTTCAATACAAAAATTGACTCTTTATACAAAAGTCTATCTTTTACATTCACATTACCATAATAACTAACATGTATTTGTTCTAACACAATGCCTTGCAATCCCACAACTTCACTACCGTTATGTATTTTAACATGCATTGCAACAGATCTCTCAGTCCAACCCCTGTTAATAAAAAAGCTAACTATGTTGGGAAGTGATGGTTTCTGCTGAAACATAGCTGCATCAGTCACTTATATTCTAGTGGTGCATTTTAAAAGTGATTATTTTATTCAAATGTTCCACAGAAAGGAGAATGATGAGTACTTTTTGCAAACGATTTAAGTGTTTGCCTTTTCTCTGAGAAAAGGTGACTTTGGAAGTAATTTTATTAAGCAGTAGGTCGCCTAAGGGTTACAAAAGAAGTAAATGTCCGTAAAATTCCAGTTTTAACAATAATTACTGTTATTTATCTGTTGCATTAGTGATTCAGTACATATATTTCTAGTGAAACCCATTACATTTTGATGGTAGTATGTTTTTTTTTCAAGTCCCACCTCCCTTTCTTTTTCAGTACCAGCCCAGCACACCAGTCCCAATCCACTTACAGTCTACCAGCTGTCTCTTTGCCTGCCTCAAACTATTCTGGTACTGCTGAGCCAATAGTGGACCATAGGCATCTGGGGGCTCATCGCATACTTGCATCTGTCTATTTTTTTTTCTTTTTTGCTGTGACCAACTCACTGTTCCTCCCTCCATTCATACCTAATGATATTACCTGAGGGATGGGTGCGCAATGGAGATACGCAGCATATTGCCCTGCTTCCACAGCTGCTCAGCCATATCCCCACAATTATTCCCTTCCTCTAGGTATACCTACCAGTGTGCTGTCCCCAGTTTCCACTTGGTATTGACACATGAGGTGCCCATAGGCCTGCCCACCCACCTCAGGACGGTAACACCCGTCCTTCCCCGCCATTCCTTCAATCACCTTAGTGATTAATTGAAACTAAGTCAGCTGGGCCATAGTTAAGGCTTTATCCCTCTACATCACTGGAGCAGCTGATGCTAGCATGTTTTAAAGATAGACTCGACTCTGTGATTACTGTAGCCATTATTTATTTTATTTATACATTTTAAACAAAATTCACAAATAGGTTGAGGTCCATTTTCGTTTGACATCTGGGACCACTGCCTAGTTAAGCAACATTTTTCGGAGTCGGAGGGAGAGCCAAATAATGACTGAGGAAATCAAAAGCGAGACCACAGGATGGTACTTATTAGCAGCTCGTAGTCCTACTTGTCTGAAATAAACTACCAGGCTCTTTGTCTGGCCTTCTGGCCTATTTCAGATGTATACATTACTCTTTTGCTTACAGGCTTTGACTTGTAAACACTGCTGGTATTTGCCTCTCTGCTATTTTAGGTAGCATGCTTGACACACAGTTTAGACCCACTGCAGCATTTAAAAAGGGTATGGTGTGGCTGCTTTGAGGTATAAGCATTAAGGTATGCATATGCTGAAATTTTTGACATTTTGTTTTTATTTTTATAAGATGTAAATAGTAGCAAGGCTACTCAGTAGTATATTATGTATAATATGCATAATTCATCCAGTTCTTAAATCCTAGTACTTATGAAGCTGTAAGTGTCGCCTACAGTGTCTTGATATACAGATGAAAAAGATCAAAAGTCAAAGAGGGAATCACATTTAAGAGTATGTGAGCCACACATAATCTGAAACATAAACAAGGAATCACAATAAAACTCTAGCAACCACTAAAGACAAGAGTCCAAAGCAATACATGGTTCACACTGCAGCATACCTCTCAAGTGTACCTCATTACGAGGAACATACCTCATTTGGGGTCTTAAAAAATTCATGTTCCTTGAAGTTCCACATTGAAAGGGTCCGTAACATATTCAGTGCTAGGAAATTTTTAAAGTGACATCCATGGTAAATAGAAATAAATCATATTAGTTAATTAAAATATCTTCTTTATAAGTAAAACCAGCATATTTAAACCATCCTATCACCTTCCTAGCTGAAGTTACTAGTAAGCCGTTAGATGTTCCACATTTTGCCCATTTGTTCCACATTATAAGGGCTAGTTTTCCTCATTTTGGGGATGGGAGGTTGAGAGCTCTGCACTGCAGTACAATAAGTTGAGAAAAGTGGATTTTGTATTCTGTCACTACTGAAAGCCTGTGAGCATGTTAGGTCCATCCCATGAGTGGAAGCAGCTACTGGAATGCTAGCTACCACTTTAGCGATAATCACCGGAAAGTAGGCAGCTGGGAAAGAGGCATGCATCACACCCTCTCAGCAGAAGCATGCATAGCTGAAAGCACAGGTGTGTCTAAACATGGATGACACAGGACACAAATGGATAAAACAGCATATTACTTGGCTATTTGAGCAGTGCAGCTGGGTAATGTGCTACCTATGCATTAAACACATACGGCTTAGACAAAGTTAGACAAGGCTTGGCCACACTTGTACAGAAAATAGTACAAGCAGCAGCATGTCTGGCAGTCATACAACCACGTCACCACTAAGTGGCATACTTATTGTCACACAGGTGCCTTGCAATGTATAGAGTAAGACACAGATGATATCTTTGCAGTGAAGTAAGGTATGCAGCTGTAATGTGTACACCATCTAAGGGTAATCAGAACAGCCACTATGGACTGCTTCTAAGGGTAGGGTACCTGCAATGCACAGCCACAGAAAATAAATGTCACAGAGGATACAGCTAGCAGCATCAAGGTGCACATGGATGCAGAGAGTCTGACAAATATGCCACTTGTGCAAGAATGGACAACTGCAAAAGAATGGTTGGAAAGGATTTAATGTCAAGAAGTGTAAACCTATAATCTATATACATATTTATAATACTAAGATAAAGAGTAGCACCAGAGCAATCCAAGGTGACCGGAGCACATGCAAGATCCAAGTTCAATGTTGCATCAAAATCCAACCACAGAAAAAAAGTGTGCAAACCAGAAGTTTATTAGTCGTACATAAAATAATTCAGGTTAGCGCTCTCACCCTCACGGGCTTCTTCAGACCTATTATACTTCACAACAGATACTGCCAATATTTAAATTAAATCCTTTGTGACATCATTAATTCATTAATTACTATTGTTAATTATTAATTAGAATAGCATTGCATAACAAAATAACCTGGGGGAATTCATATAAAATCAAAGTGTATATGTTCAAGTAAGAAGCAATTTCTAGTATAAAAGTAGAGATGAAGTATATAAAATATATATATATAAAACTATATATGATAAATATATATATATAAAATATTATACATGCAGCATTATATTATACAAAAATTATATGTGCTCCGGTCGCCTTGGATTGCTCTGGTGCTACTTTTTATCTTATTATTACTGTGTTTAGCCTTCAGAGTATTTTCCCTTTTTTCACCTGTTTTATTTCTTTTAACATATTTATAATACTGCTTAACATTCACCGGCAAATAGCAGTTACATCCTTGCAGGTATCCTTGCCCTGCTCCATCCTAGCTGTCACCATGACTGGTACCACTTATGGCTGGCTTTCAAACGTCACAAAAGAGGAGGCTGTAGAGGTGATTACATGGAACCTGACATGGAGAAGAGATGAATGTCTGCAAGAGCAGAACATCTAAGTCTCTCAGACAGAGGAGACAAAAGCTGAGGTAAGTGAGACCCATAGTACACTATGGCTAGGTGTTGCAATGAGGCTAATTTGCCAATCATTGACAAGTACTGGACTGAACCTGGGCACAAGGGTAGCCTTGGCAAGGTATGGAGTAAAGTCCAAGGAGGTAACATAGCCCCTTCGGTAAAGAAGTCTGTATGACCATGTAAAACATTCATAACAAATATGACATATAAATAGTATATAGCACTGCTGTACTGGTCAGATGAATATGGAAATCATTCAGCAACATTTTAACTAAGCAGCATTTTATCCATCATTAATACATTAATAGTTACCAGTATAGTAATAATTAATATGTTAGCTTTTATTGCACTTTACCATGGCCTTTAAATTACGTAGCACTGGAATACTTGTGCAGACAACTTCATAGTGTACTGCATTATGCATCTAATGGGACCTCAGCTAATACATTCTGCCCATTTATTTTTGCCTTCAGCATTAAGTTTGCAAAAGACAACCAGAAGTTACTCTACACTTTTAGTTTTTCAGGTGTGCTCTGCATATAAAACATGTAAAAAAGCATATCAAAACAACTGGAATTGAATAAAAGTTAATAGAATCTTTTCCATTCCAAATTTAAATAATGCAGAATGAAGTGACTGTTTCAAAGGATGATGCCATGTCAGTTCAACAGCGGTTCTTTGACATCAAAATATTGTACACTATTATTTGTTTATGTTGCAAGCTATGAGCTTTCAAATTATATGAATGGTTCTAGTGCCGGCCATCGAATGCAAATATTATTATTTTTCTGGTACATTATTCCAAAATAAGATTACACATTGGAAGCTTAGTGCATGCACCTAATAAATAAATAAATAAATAAATAAACAAACAAACAAATAACATACACAGTATTGGTTGTACAATTTACTGAGATACAGTTCTTCATATTGCAGTTAATAAGCAAAATACACTGAAGTACTTTTTATAGGAAATTTGGCATGTTCAAGCAGGAAAAGGGATGAACCCCAGTTCCGCAAAACCTACAACTCTACATAACAAGTCTGAGTTGAAGTTATTTCTAGCCTATGAAGGATGTTTTTGACATGACCTTTTGAGTAACTTTTATAGGTGAAAATGTTAACTTAGGTTACAAAGAATCCAGGTGTCAGCAAAACTAATGGCAACACATTCATTTAATATCAAACTTCGAAACTGTTGATGCAATATGAATTTTGTGCTATATCAATCAGTTGTTTTGCAATACGCCCCGCCCCCTACAAGCAGAAATCTTAAGTCAATAAATATGACACAGTATTCCCGTATGAGAAATAATGATGCTTTTGTAAAGTAATCATTGCCCAAAGGGATCCTGAGAGATATAAATAGCTAAGTAGTCTCAAAGAAAGAAGTGGGATGTTTTGACTAACATTTAACGTTTTGTCTGGTTTGAGAAATGCAGGCAAAATGTAAATACAGAACACTGAGAACAGCTTTAAATCCAAATAAATATATAACATTATCAGGGGACAGCTATCCTGCCTCTACTGACCCTTATTTCACATTGCAAATATTGCCTCTCTTTTTTAGCTTGACACTGGCACTGTAGGAAATAATAAAACTATGATCATGCAAATTATATTAAGTGTGACATCTGCAGCCACTCTACAAACAATGTCATCTGGCAAGCATTTTCTTTGCAGATCTCTTTGTGTGGTAATCACTCTAAAATTGTTTTTGTTGATTTTGGTTTCATTTATTCTTCACATTCCATTGTGATTCCTGTACTATCATCAGTCTTTTGGGTGAAAGAAAGAATGTTTAAAGAAGTGGGTTCTGTAAATAACAGATGACGAATGAAATGACTAAACTAAATGCTTGCTGCAGAAATAAACAATTATAGCATATATCTATAAGGCTGCAGATATACAGAATAAGCAAATACAGAACAAGAGAGTTTTTATACATAACATTATAAAGATTATCTATTTTGTTTGAAAATGGTATTTTCTAAAATTGTGTATGTATCAGAAAAACGAATGCTGTACTGAATCCATGTCACCAGTAGAAATCAGATAAAAGACAGCTTATATAGACAATGTGCCTTTTGCAGCATCTACCCATTGAAAAAAAAGGATGAGGTAAAAACTCTGTTTCATTTCTGTTTAATTCCTGAAGGAAACAAAAGGTTAATTAGTGCCCGTTTGCCCTTAATGCACCATTGCTGTAAAACATGAATAATTGCACAGGAACCTGAGCTATGATTCAATGCATCACTGATGCTTTGTTTGAAGTAGCTTTTATTCAAAAGATACACACGGTTAGTAATAGATACTTGAACATTCCCCACCTTTACAATTGGTAGTGCGTAAAAAGAACAATGCAAGCATGAGCAAGCATCATTACTTAATAACCTCAGATTCAAATTTGTTTTTAAATGCATTCATTCATCATTTGAGTAGACCTGGCATTATTGTCACTGAACAAATGTCCTAGCTTCCTAATTATTTATCATAATATATGGATGTTTTATCTAGGACTGGCATAATTGCATCTGAAACAACGGCCTTGAGTCTCTAGTGGATATCTTATTTTTCATGTGAATGCCATGCAGTGATGGTTCAGAACTTTGCAGGGTTATGTACCTGTAATCATTTTCTTCATACAACTTGTATTTGCTAACTGTGTGACTCTGGGACAGACACTTAACCAGATACTACCCCTAGTCTCCACTGAAAATGGAGTGTATGTCCAGTAGGTCACCAGATTATTATTTTTTTAGTGCTCATTTCAATACCATTGTTGTTACTATCAAAGAAATACAGTCTTGCTTCCTATTTAGATTTATTTTCTAAGAGAAACTTTAAGGTATCCAAGGTAGTATCTCTGTCTAATCGCCTTGATAGGACTTTTTGGGTGGTCTCCTCATGTGTCGATGCAACAGTAGCAGCTGTACCACTGAATACTATATCCTTTGTCGCCTATCCTTTCATAGTCATTGGAGTCGTATTTCTTCCTTCTTGGGATGGAGAACTCTCCATTTCCCTGCTGAGCTACTGGCACAAAGGCAGGGCATTTGCTTGAAGCACTAGGGTTACCACCATTTCAAATGTCGAAAGTGGGATATTTTATGTAGAAATGTCATATTTTGCAGGACAAAACATATACTTGACTAGTACAAAGGATAGAACTTTCCTTTTTTTGCCAAAATATAATCTTATTCTTGTAGCATTTGAGTTGCTTATGCTATTTCATATAATGTTAGGTGTTTCAGATAAAAATAACAGTTTTATGCAACTATTAAAGAAAACTTAGGAACTATTTTTGTCCTAAAATCTCAGGACATTTGCAATTTTTTTTATTTTTTTCACAGGACACAACTGCCCAAAGAGGGACTGTCCCTCGCAAAGTGGGACAGGTGGTTACCCTATGCAGTGTTGAAGTCCCACAAGTGACCACCAGTGACCTCCAACACTGAAAGACAAGCTTGAGTAGGTATGCTTGACCAGCAGATGACCAGCTTTCCTACCTTGGGAAGATAGTGTGGGAGTTTTAAGCACTGTAGTTTTCAGCACTGTACTTTAGTCTAGTAGATGCTAGGGAGTAGAAGTCCATATATATATATATATATATATATGTATATATATATATATATATATATATATATATATATATATATATATATATATATACATATATATATATATATATATATATATATATATATACATGCAGGTGCATGGGAGGCAGACACGTATGTGCATTATACCACTGCATGCACCACCACCTCTCAATGAATAGCTTTAGGGCATACTATCCCTGATTACAGAGTAAATGGCACTGTGCTGGGGCACCTCAATAACCTCTCCAGCAACCCTGAGGGTAGTGCACTTGTATTCTATCAGCTATGATGCCAGGTTGGAGACCCTAGCTGTGAAGGTAAGCCAGTCAATGCAAGGGTGATGATGAGGACTAGACAGAAAGACACTGGTAGCAGAAGATGCTATAATTCTGCAGCAGGGAACCAAAAATAAAAAAAAACAATAGTCCCCAGTGGTCATTGTCAATGGAGTATAACATTAGTTAGCCTTTTTCCTTTTGTTAGGGTTCAGGTCATTCATGCTTTTCCTAGCAGCAGTGTGATAATACTTATTCCTTATGGTACAAAAGTTACTGTCAAATGGTAGTTAGAGGAAGCTATCACTTCTGTGGTATCATCTTGCATAGCTGTTGTTTTCTAGTACTCAGTGCTTAGTCAATGGCCATAGTCTATCCATTTGTTGAATGTTTCTTAACTGCTCTGTGTGTTTCATCCATGTACCTTACCTTATTGTAACAGTGCACCACTAAGGTTCAGTTCTTAAAACAACTTTGTCAGTTTTAAGCTCTGTAGTCAGCACATCTGGAAGTGTGGTAAAACATTTTAGTCATCTATTGATTTGCTGAATAGCAGCTTTGAGCATCTGTCTTTACACATCAGCTTCATAGATTTCCATTGGGACAATAATTTCTGCTTAGTATAGTACAGTATTTTCTTGAGTAAAAATGCAAAACTAAAATTGTTACCTTCTGTTGTAAGGGCTTAACGCAAACCTACAATCAAGCTTCTTCATGAGTGGGATAGTGAACTATAAATACAGAGTTTAACATCAATTGTTTTCAGAAAGATTTTAAACTTCTCTGACTTAGAACCGTGGGCAACTCCCACTGACATGTTTTTCAGGCAAGCCATTTCTTGCAATGATTGTTATTAACAATTATATTGTTATTTTTCCATCATCACTAAATCTGTCAAGAAAATTTCTGGACAATTTGAACATGTCTCTGCTGTCTGAACAATGTCATACAGATGTTAAACATTCACTGTAAAAATGTAATCTGCTTCACACATGATGAAAATATGAGGGCTTGGCCACCAGCAACAGTAAGAATCTCAACAAATAGTCACTCAGCATGGATCACACAGGAGAGATAATTGGAGCCCTTGTGCCTATCAACAACACAGATTGCTAAGTCATTTGCTGTTATAGAGATCTCTTCATTTCACCTAAGGAACATGAAAAACTGTCGACATTTTGAGACACTTAATTTCACTGCAGCTGTCCAAGCACATCTACGCTATCAGTAAAAAAATATGCCAGATGTCTGAGTTTTTTTTTTATATATCCTTCTACATCAAATAACTACTACAAAAAAATACCAAAGGATTCACATCTTAGATAATGCCCTTACCAACATACTGGCGTTACATATTCTTACAAATCAAGTGGTTACACAGCATAACTATCCATCAAAAAAGATCAACCTTGCATGAATGATGGAGGGGACAGCAAGAGGAAGTTGAGAGCAAGCAGTAGTTATTAGCTTATCCATCTGTGGGAAAGGAGGAGGCTCTGGTTTACTACTTGGTTGACACCTGGGGGAGGACTTTTTTACATCTATGGGGAAAGGATCTGCTATGTAAAAACTTCCATGTTATGCATACTGATAAACAGAGAACACGGATGTGTGGAAGCATGTATGCCTTTCATGTTGGAGGAACACATAGTGGAGCTTAGCAGCACTGTCACAGCTGTTAGGAGCTCCAGGGAGGTTAAGAGGGAATCCACAGGGTCTGGCAGACCCATCTTGTGTTCCTCACCACCCAAATGTCACCTCTCTGGAGGATGAATGGGAAGGGATAGTTAGACCCTCCATCCAGGGAATGAATGAGCCATGGCTATAATTCACACCTTTTGACCACCTAACCTAGACCGAAGCACTATAGGCAGAGGCGTGTCCATATTCATTAAGGATATCCACACCTCCAGGCTAGTTGCTCAGCATAATGCATCCGAGATTATCCAAGTGCAACTAACTCTGGGCAAGACCGCAATTCAAATTGTAGCTTGCTACAGATCCCCCACCATTCCCCAGGATTCCTACTCCTCATTTCTTGATACACTGGAAAATATTAGGGTACAAATTAACACTCTAATAATGGGCGATTTCAACTACCCCACCATTAACTGGGAAAACTACTCATGTGCCAACTCTTGTGCTCAACATTTTCTGGAATTCATAAATTCCAACGCCTTGGATCAACTTATCCACACCTCCACCAGGGGCAGCAATATCCTAGACCTGGTCATTACCAACATGGGCAACTGGTGTTCCACACCAGAGGTCAATTTCTCATTGGTCAGATCCGACCACAAGCAAATCACCCTAGACATCCACATCCCACCCCCACCCCCCATTAGGGAAACCACCGTAAGAAACTCCTCCAAAGCCAACTTCACACTTCTTAAGACAGAAGTGGCAAACTTCATGACACCCATGCTGATGGACAATAGAGATACGACTGCTGAATCCTATACAATTGCACTTTATAAGCACTTACACGAGTGCATGGATCGCGCAATCCCTAACAGAACAAAGATGCTATCCTCCAAAAAAAGGAAGCCAATATGGTGGTCCCCTGCTATAAACAAACTCTACAACAGAAGAAAGAAACTGTTGCAAAAAAGAGTAAAACACCATGATTGGAGGAACTCTGTGGTCAGCCTCAGTAAGAAGCTGAGATCCCTCATAAAATCCTCCAAAGCTAGTTACCAAAACAAAATCGCCACTGATTCTAAAGACAACCACAAAGCAATCTATAGCTATGTCAAGAATCTCAATGGCAACACTCAGATCTGCTCTGAGTTACAGCACAATGGCACTAAATATACAGAACCAACTGATATTGCCAACATCCTGGCAGATAGGTTCAGTGCTAACTTTACCCCTCTCTCATCCCCTAAAGCGCCCATCTCTATGCTGGAAGAATGCAAAGTTCCTGTAATCATGGCTGCACAGGTAAAAAACACACTCCAAAGCCAAGAATACAGCATACATGGGACCTGGCTACATCCCAGGCTGCATTCTACATGAACTACAGAATGAGCTGGCACCCCACCTAAGTACCATGTTCAGTCATAGCCTCACCTCAGGCTTTGTGCCCACTGAATGGTGCACAGCAACAGTTATCCCACTCCAGAAAGGGAGAGCCACCATGGACCCCAGGAACTACCGCCCCATTAGCCTGACGAGCCTGGTCTGCAAGGCTATGGAATGTATCATCATGGAACTTATAAACAATGACATTGGTAATCTCCAAACTCTGGACCCTACCCAGTTCGGGGTTTGTAAAAGGCAGATCATGTCTCCTAAACCTGATAGACTTCTTTGAAGTGGTCACCAAAGTTGTAGATGAGGGTAAGGTGGTTCACACAGCCTATCTAGATCTCGCCAAGGCTTTCGACACCATCCCCCACTCTGGAATTATAGATAAACTCACTAAACTAAGTATAAATCCCTGTGTCACAAGATGGTTTGCCAACTGGCTCACCGACAGAACCCACACCATGAAAGTATCATACTCTAAATCCAACTTCAGACCAGTGACAAGTGCAGTACCACAGGGTTCAGTCCTAGGTCCTCTCCTGTTTGGTATCTACTTCTCTGAAGTACAGGCTAACACAGAAGGTCTTTGGCTAACAAAGTTCTCAGATGATTGCAAACTAGGAGCCATAATCAAAACTCCTAACGATATGGACATCCTACAAAAGGGCCTCACTGAGACAGATGCCTGGTGTCAAAGCCATGGCCTAAAGCTCAATGCCAAAAAGTGCATTGTCATCCCTTTTGGTAAAAACTCTGTACCTATGAACCACCACATATGCGGTAGGCTACTTAACACTGAAAGTGTGATAAGATACCTCGGGACACAGGTGGACAGTAGTCTCTCCTTTGATAATCACATCGCCACAGTAGTCAGGAAATCCTTCTATGTGGCACACCTCATCACAAAAGGTTTCTCATCCAGGAAAAACAAGGTCATTGTTCCCCCCTACTCATCACTCATTAGACCCATTATAGAGTACAACACCCCTTTTGGTATGTACCTCACAAGATATCTACAACAACTGGAAAGGCCACAGAAATACCTCACAAAGAGGATTACTGGCCTCAAACAGATGCCCTGCGCAGACCATCTCAAAAAACTCCAGCTTTACTCTGTCGCATATCACCTACTCAGAGGCAATCTCTGCCTAACATACAAAGCTATGTCAAACCCAGAGCTATTGGACATGCTCCACTTAATGAAATCCCAATTCCTCCGAGCTACACATTCTAATGACCTAAACCTTCTCACCACAATAAACAGAACATGCTGGAGGGATAGATTCCTGTCCCAGAGACTTCCCATACTCTGGAACAAACTACCTATCTATATCAAGCAAAGCTCCTCATTAGCACTCTTCAAGAAAAATCTTGATTGGATGGGAGATAGGAAATTCACCCGGGGATCACTTCTGTGGCTCTGCTTGACAGGGGCACAGGAAAATAATTTTCTTGGGTGGCAAAAGCCAAGGTACCATTTAGCTAGACTTATATAGGCCCTAGGGCCAATAGCCTAGTACCTGCCTATGAACCTATGAACCTATGGTGTTCTTGCATGGGTTGGAAGATGACTGACTTTTGCCTTGAGAGAAGAATAAACACATCAAATGGGTGAAAAAAGAGGGGCCTTTGAGAAGTATCCTGGGGATGGAGGGGGAGAGTTAGCCTTGTGAGCAATATTTCCATATTTAGTGACTTCTCAAACAGCAAATGCACCAAAATAAATAGTCCACTTAGCAAAACAATTTCAGTATGTCAGTGACAGACAGCTTTCATCAAGTCGAAGACATGCTACCTGGCTCTGCAATATACAGGAATAAAGCCTTGACTGCAACCCACACAAGCCAAGGTTGAGTAGAGGCTCTGGTCCTGGAAGAGCTGGAAGAAGAAATGGGAGTGACCAGCAGAATCTACTTCTCCATTCTAGGGAGACAGAATAGTAGTTCCCAGCCTGGCTGTGCTTCCATACAAGTTGAAGCTTGCAAGAAACTCATTGATCAGGGAATATAGGTTTGGAACTCCAAGGCAGCTTATTGGAGGCTTCTGTAAAGGAGCACATCCACACAAACACACATACACACACACACACACACACACACACACACACACACACACACACACACACACACACACACACACACACACACACTAGTGAGAGGCCATGGAATTCCCTGTGGTAATGCAATGATTGCAGGAGTTAGGAGTTAGGGAGAGATTTGCTGTGGGATACTGACTGGAGGAAGCACCTACATAACTGAGGCTACATAGAGAGGTCACCTTATGGGTCTTGGTCTGAGGGAAAAGCCAGATTCACCCAAATGGTGAGAGGAAGATTCCTTGGTCATGGCTGAATTAGATAGATAAGTCTCTTTCAAGTGCCAGTTTAGGGAGGGGTAAGACAGAGGCATCAGGGCATGATAGGGGCTCCCTCACCCATGACAATGCTAGAAGACAGGAGTGCAGGCACTTCATTGGTTGCCCGAATGATGACCCCCTGTAGAGAGTGCCTACCTGCTCTCGGCTGCAATTACTGTGTAAATAAAGAAATGGGTATATCTGATTGAAAGTAAAAGTTAAATCCTGTAACAGTGTATGTGGCTTGGAACAACTCAGCTAAACAGAGGGAGATTTGATAGTCAGCAGGTGCAGAGACAAAAAACATCTACATATACCGTTCCAGGGCATCCTAACCAGCTGTATGTTAAATATTGTCCCTTCTGAGATATAGCCAGCTCAAGCAGTATAGAGATATAAAGCTCTGCCTATGGCCCAGGAGAGCTAGATATGATTACTGACTCAGGCATTGCTCAAACTGGTCTAGGAAGGATGGCCTTGCCAATCCTGCAGGCAGAGAGAAAGGGAGGTAGGAAAGAGCAAGTTGCAATTTGCCATGATCATTCAGAAAAGAGAAAGCAGGTGCAGATGTGGCCTGGCAGTAGACACTCAACTCTCAAATGTTCCAGCTGATGGAAACCTTCATTGTCAGGTGCACACAAGTGTTTACATGCAGGAGAAAGCATAGTTGCTCCCATTGTGACACAGATTACATGTTGCTCCTTCAATCTTGGGAGTGCAAATGGGTATAATTACAATGTCCTTATTGCCTCAGTGCTAGATTGGACACAAATAAACACATGGCTGTCTGGATCATAGATCCCAGCTAGGCTTTCATCACTGTACCAGGGATAAAAGCACAGGATATGAACAGGTTCAAGACCGGTAGCAGGAGGCTTAATTGTCTGTAGGCATGGAGGTAAAATGTGTTAAAGAGAACAAAAATGTTTCTGTCAGATGTAAATAAAATGAATGAGTCAAAAACAAGAGATAATGGCGGAACTGCACACTAAGCAAGCAACACAATAAAAAGGCTGCACTAAACATATACATGTTTTACAATGTCACACAAAAAAGTCAGGCACAACAATACCCAAAAAGAATTAACAAAAATTACCACAAAAGGAATCCTTCTTTTATTAATAAAAGTGAAGGATACAGAAAAATATTACATAAATGTGCAAGAAAAATAGGAAGCAGCACCAAAGGTTGTTGTCCCTTAATGCAAATGATAGACCATACTCCAAAATAAAAGCTCTCTCTAACATCCTTGCAAATAAATTTACTGCCAGACAGTACAACCATTATTTTACTATACCAAAAAGGTGACCATTCAAAAAAATGTAACTCCTGATCAAAGCAGAGCAGCCCTATGTAAAATCAAATACACTAAATCCCTAGGTCCAGATAACATACACAGCAGTTCTTTAGTGCTGTTTAACATATCATTATAGTCCCCAACTTCATAACCTATCAAACAAAGCTTGTACAACAGCTTTATCATCAGTCGTGTCATTTCTCAAAGATGGATCTACAGTTGGACCTGAGCACTACCTATCTGTCAACCTCACCATCATCATGCGTAAGGTTATGGATAGGATCATTAAGAAATTAGTACAGACAAATTCAGGTGATATCCTGTTTCAACTTGCAATCCAGTATGAGTTATTAAAGGTAAGTAACACTTACAGAGTCTAACTACCTCTTTTGGGTCATGGTATACTGAAGAAGGAGGATTATAAGCCACTTAGTACAGATCCACAGATCTTGCCAAGGTATTTGATACTATCCCTGCGTGTAGTGATTATGAATAAATTTAATAAGATTGAGCTTAATACTGATGTTGTCCTGCATATTGAAAATTCAGTGTTATGTAGTACCCCATCAGAAATAGTGAGTGATAAACTCTGCACACCAGATGAACTGTCCATTAGTTTGCCACTGGCTCCATACTCAAGCCACTATTTTGGGCATATATTGGACAGAGCTGTGGTGCAGTGGTAGCATTGTCACCTCGCAGCAAGAAGTTCTCCGGTTTGATTCTCATCTGGACTGCCTTCTATGTGGAGTCTGCATGTCCTCCCTGCATCCAAGTGGGTTTCCTCTGGGTGCTCCAGTTCCATCCCCCATTTCAAAGGCATGCATCTGGAGCATTTCTTCTCAGGCCTCTGCTGAAAACTGGCTTTGTTCCAAGTCAGACTTTCTCAGTAAACAAATGTTAACTAAATAATATTTTTGGACAGACATGAACACAAAAACATCTTTGTCTAAGTTTGCAGATGACTGCAAACAAAGAAAAATTGTCATCTATTTCCTCACAGATATATAGATTTTCCAGTCAGTGTTAGAGACATTCTAAAACTGGTGTAAATATAATGGCTTGATATTAAATATAAATAAATGTAGTACTGCCATTTCTGATATTACATATAAATAAAACTTGCATTGCCATTTCTGGGAAGCAAGTAATTCCTAACACTTAGGGAGCATTCATAAAGACAAACTGTTTAATCAAGAACCTTGGTAAAATTACAGAAGAAGGCTTCATCTTTAACAAACAGGTTGTCACAGTAGTAAGAAATGTCCTCTCTGTGAAAAAACACATTACTAAGAGGAATTAAAAGACAGTCCATGGAAGCCATTGCCTTTATACCTTACTTATCTGACCTTTCACAGAGGAAAGTGCCTATGTCTGCAGTCTTCTAAGGAAACATCTGATTCATCTCAAGACAGTTCATGCATTCCACAGTGGTAAACTGACATGCTTGACAAGCTGTGTTAGCCAGATAAGGTGATAGAGCTATTCCATTTCTTGGCATAATACCATCTCCTTATGTTGTATCTTGCCTTGTCTTTCAAGCCATGAAAGATCCTGTTCTTTTTGAGACTCTCTGCTTTACCAATCAGTGAGATGGCTAGCAAGCACCTTACTACAGTCAACCATAAGATATCAATTAACAATAGTAAGAATGTGGTAGACTGTTAACAGATCTACATTAACAGCCTTCCACCAAATGAAATCATCCTTATTTATATCACTATTACCCACACCTATACGCTAAAATATATACAAATCTCAAAATCACCTATAAGCATGCAGACTACACACAAATGATTATTCTACATTTCAACTTCAAGTTTTCCCCAATAATACATTCCTACATCTAATCTTAACTATGTTCTCATCCTCTTTCCTTTCAAACCTTCTGTTTCTTATATTTCATTAATGTGTTTCTCCCACAATTCCTCATGCTAGTACCTCTTCTCCTACTTGAACACCTCACCTTTGGCCGGCTAAGAACTAACTGTATTCAACTGGACGTATAAGAGAATTTAAGTACCTTTATCTGCACTTTTTTTTTCAAAAAATACAGTATTTAAATTGATTTTAACTGTGTTGCAGGAATATTAACTGAACTGGAAGTTAGTCAGTGTTTGCTGAATTTTGTTATTTGCTGGTAATTACAGGTGTGGGGGTAGCCACATTCTTTGATTTCCTGTCCTTGCCTATTTAAGTGGTACAGTGTGAAATATTTTCTGCTTAAAAACCTCAGCTTTGGCCGACTAAGAACTAGCTGTATTCAACTGGATGTATAAGAGAATTTAAGTACCTTTATCTGCACTTTTTTTTCAAAAAATACATTATTTAAATTGATTTTAACTGTGTTGCAGGAATATTAACTGAACTGGAAGTTAGTCAGTGTTTGCTGAATTTTGTTATTTGCTAGTAATTACAGGTGTGGGGTAGCCACATTCTTTGATTTCCTGTCCTTGCCTATTTAAGTGGTACAGTGTGAAATATTTTCTGCTTAAAAACCTCAGCTTTGGCCAGCTAAGAACTAGCTGTATTCAACTGGACGTATAAGAAAATTTAAGTACCTTTATCTGCACTTTTTTTTCAAAAATACAGTATTTAAATTGATTTTAACTGTGTTGCAGGAATATTAACTGAACTGGAAGTTAGTCAGTGTTTGCTGAATTTTGTTATTTGCTAGTAATTACAGGTGTGGGGGTAGCCACATTCTTTGATTTCCTGTCCTTGCCTATTTAAGTGGTACAGTGTGAAATATTTTCTGCTTAAAAACCTCAGCTTTGGCCAGCTAAGAACTAGCCATATTCAACTGGACGTATAAGAGAATTAGTACCTTTATCTGCACTTTTTTTTTCAAAAAATACAGTATTTGAATTGATTTTAACTGTGTTGCAGGAATATTAACTGAACTGGAAGTTTTGACTCTGCTCTTCAGTTAGTTCCACCCACCCTCCCTGTTTTTGTTTTGGTGTTAATCTTAGTGGCCTTGAAACTGTCCGCCGCTCTTGTAAATTTGTGTTTGGACACTCCTTCTGGGCCCATCTCATTTGCTCACTCAACTGAGTGCAGTGAGATCATATTCTGATTTCAGGCACTCCTACTGTGTACAAAGAGAGCATCTGGGAAACAAAAAGAAAAAAAAAATTGAGCTTGTTTCCTGCCTTTCCTGTTAAGTGGTATAGACTATTTGTAGGCTTCTGAGCCCCCAAGCCCTTCTGTGTTGGAGGGAAGCCTTCTAGGTTAGTTTTTTTCCTTATAACTACCCAGTTTTCTAGTTTCAGCACTCAAATCTGTTTCTTTGATCTCAGCACTTGTTCAGAAAAAAAAAATTCATCTGCTTTTACTGTACTTGTGTTTCTACCTACTTTACTTTACTTTTGCATCATCTTATAAGTACTCAATTGTATTTATTACTGCTTGGTGTAACTCATTCTAAGCCTTTTGGTTTAAACACTTGGGCTTCGGACCAGTTGTTTTGCACTGAGAGGGTTTGTGGTCTGCACTGTAGTGGCAGAACAGGTAGCTTACATCCTTCTAGGTTGGGAACTGCTGATTGAGGGCTCAGTGTCTGTTATTCTAAAAGTGTATTAATTCTGGTTTAAGCACTTGGGCTTTCAGGCCAGTTATTTTACATTAAGAGGGTTCGTGGTCTGCACTCTTGTGGGAGGAGAGGCTGGACTCTGCCCTTCTGAGCTGGGAATTTCTGGTTAAAGGCTTATAGTGCATGCATATCTGAACTGCTTCTTACTGAAGTTGGTGCGCCTTGTTTGCTGTGGCATAGACTGGATTCGGGCCTGCTGGATCTAGCTTTGTTTGTGTAACTTGAGCACTAATTCAGGCATTCTCTAAAGTATTCAATTGTATTTATTACTGCTTGGTAGTAACTTGATTAAAGTGTAGCTATCATTATAAGTCTTTTGGATTAAGCACTTGGGCTTCAGACCAGTTGTTTTACATTAGGAAGGTTTGTGGCGTGCACTGTGGTGGCAGGACAGGTAGCTTTCATCTTTCTAAGTTGGGAACTGCTGATTGAGAGCCCAGTGTCTGTTATTCTTAAAGTGTATTATTTCTGGTTTAAGCACTTGGGCTTCAGGCCAGTTATTTTACATTAAGAAGGTTCGTGGTCTGCACTCTTGTGGGAGAAGAGGCTGGACTCTACCCTTCTGAGCTGGGAATTTCTGGTTAAAGGTTTATAGTGCCTGAATATTTGAACTGTATCTTACTGAAATTGGTACACCTTGTTTGATGTAGCATAGACTAGATCCAGGCCTGCTGAATCTAGCTTTGTTTATATGCTTGTTGTTTGTTTGCTTGTTATTTCCCTGGAACGCTAATTCCACCTAATATGCGGCTTTTCAGCGCTTCTGTGTATCACTAGTGATATCTGCATTGCTTACTGTACTTATTTCCTTGTTTCACTTGAAAGAAAGTTACTGTTTGTCGTTTTTGCATTTAAGTTACCTGTAACACATTGCACTTAAGTTACCTGGCACTTGCTCACTAAAGCAATTATATAAGTCAGCACTAAAAATTAAAAGCACTACACCCTCACTCCCCACTGGCCCTTGTTTTCAGTCATAAAGGAATTCCCAATATTATTCTAGCATGTCCAAAGGTCAGTTGTCAATCTCCTCTCCGGTCCAGCTGGTGAATCTGGGAATCTTGAGGCAATGTTACAACTGCCTTATGTACACAGACAACCCTCTCCTCCTCCCAACAAATTCCAACACATGTGAGAGATGCAACCATATAGCCAAACTGGAGGCTAAGCTCTCTCAACTCAGTACTGGCATAACCAGTCAGGAGGAGAAGGAAACCACACTCACTACAATTCCAGTCTCACATAGACCTACCATGACAGCAAACCAAACACATAATCACACAAAAACATACTCAGAGGCTCTAAATAAAGATCTGCCTAAGCAGCAGAGACCTCCAAAGCAGACACCCAAGCAACTGCTACCCCAAAACAAAACACGTGCAACACATATCTTACAAAGCCAGTGTGCCGAACAGTCACAGCCCTTAAGACTAAACAACACACCTGATACACTTGTAATAGGTGACTCTATCATCAGGCACACTGACATCCCGCTCACCAGGCTGAACAAGGAGAGGGTCACGGTGAGCAGCCTGTCAGGTGCTAGGATCTGACACATAACACAAGCACTCAGGTCACTCCAAGGCAAGTACAAATATGACTCAGTCATTGTCCATGCTGGTGTGAATGACCTGAGACATACCTCCCTGGACTACATGAAAAGAGACATAGAGGAGCTCTCTGAGCATGTAGCCCAGGCCGGTATGACCCTGACCTTGAGTAGCATCTTACCCTCACCAAGAATGATGCCACAATATAAAGACAAGATGATCAATTTCAACAATTGGCTTAAGTACTGGTGTCATTCAAAGGGGATCCAATGCCTGTCAGCTTGGGATGATATGCTCGACAAGCCACGATGCTTCGCTAGGGATGGCTTGCACCTGTCACCCCTGGGCTTTCGGATATTGGCAAAGGCTCTTGCTACCCCCATAGTGCCTTTTTAAGGCAAGGCTCAAAAGACAAACCCACTTCCATAGGTATCACAAGGTATAAGAAACTAAGAGTAATGCTACTCAATGCCAGAAGTCTAAACCTCAAGATGCATGCACTCAAAACTCTCCTTAGCATGGAGAACATCGATATCTGTGCAGTAACAAAAACCTGGTTCAGGGCTCCCGAGAGCACCCCAGCACAACCAGGTTATACCTCATACCATGCTTTTTGGCCCCAAAACTTGGACCGAACCACAAAAGGAGGGGGAGTATCGATATTCATCAAAGATACCCACACCTCCAGGTTGGTGGCAAAGCACGAAGCATCAGAGACTATCCATGTGCAACTAACAGTGGGTAAAACTGCCTTCCAGTTTATAGCCTGCTACAGACCACCCTCCCAAACCCAGGAACCCAACTCGGCCTTCCTGAGAACACTGGAAAATATGAAGGTCTCTCCAAACACCATTATATTGGGTGACTTTAACTACCCAAACATAGACTGGAAGCATTACTCTAGCTCCAACACCCTAGCCCAAAGGTTCCTAGAATTTATAAACTCAAATGTTATGGAACAACTTGTTACCACTCCCACAAGAGGGGAAAACATACTGGACCTGATCATCACCAACATGGGGACTCTATGCTCCAGACCAGAAGTGTATCCCTCACTGGTAAGATCAGACCATAAACTAATCTCACTGGATATTCACATCCCGACCCCACCTCCTGCCCAGAAAACCACAGTGAAAAACTTCTCTAAAGCAAATTTCACACTCCTCAAAACCGAGGTGGAATCCTTCAATGCCCCCGGGCCTGTGGAAAATACAGCCCAGACCGCAGAATCCTTTATAAATGCATTCTATGAACACCTTCAGGAATGCATGGATCATGCGATCCCAAATAAAACCAAGACCCAATCCTCCAAAGGTAGACGTCCTGTCTGGTGGACCCCAGCCATAAACAAACTATACAATAGAAGGAGGAAACTACTAAATGATAGAGCAAAATTCCAAAAAGGGAAGGCATCACTGATCAGTATTAGCAAAAAACTACGGGCACTCATAAAATTGTCTAAGGCCAGCTTCGAGAGAAAATTTGCACAGGACACTAAGGATAATTACAAGGCTTTCTTTAGTTATGTTAGGAACCTGGGTGGTAATTCCCAGATATGCTCAGAATTAGTCCAAAATGACAAAAAATACACTGAACCCACAGACATTGCCAACATCCTAGCTGACAGGTTCAGCGCAACCCCCCCCCCCACCAAAAGGGCAAACATCTATCCCAGCAGAGTGCTGCCCCCCTGACATCTCAGATGCTCAGGTAAGAGCAAAAAACACAGCATCAATGGGACCAGACGGTGTCCCGGGCTGCATCCTACATGAACTCCAAGAAGAGCTAAACCCAAACATAAAACTACTGTTCAATCTCAGCCTTACTACAGGATATATGCCCAAAGAGTGGCGTACAGCAACAGTGGTCCCTCTCGATAAAGGTGGTGCCTCAACGGATCCTGGAAACTATCGCCTCATAAGCCTGACTAGCTTGGTCTGCAAAGCTATGGAAAGGATCATCATGGACCTCATAAATAAAGATATTGGGGACCTACAGACACTGGATCCTACCTAGTTCGGCTTTGTTAAGGGCAGATCCTGCCTCTTAAACCTGGTTGATTTCTTTGAAACAGTCACCAAGGCCATTGACGAGGGGAAGGTGGTCCACACAGCCTACCTGGACCTCGCAAAAGCCTTCAATACAATACCCCACTCAGGCATTATAGATAAGCTCACCAGCTTAAATATAAACCCCTATGTCACTAGATGGATTGCAAACTGGCTCAAGGACAGAACCCACATGGTTAGAATTGCTGGAGCCATGTCAGACTCCAAACCAGTTACAAGTGGTGTCCCACAAGGCTCAGTCCTGGGACCTCTCTTGTTCGGTATATATTTCTCGGAGGTACAGGCCAACACGGAAGGACTGTGGCTGACCAAGTTCGCAGATGACTGCAAACTGGGTGCCATAATTGACTCTCCAGCCAACACAAGCATCCTCCAAAAGGGCCTCATAGAAACAGACAACTGGTGCCAGAGCCATGGCCTCAAGCTAAATGCCAAAAAGTGTATAGTCATCCCCTTTGGCAAAAACAAAGTGACCACAAATTACCACATAGGTAGTAATCCATTAAGTACAGAAGAAGTAATTAGGGACCTGGGGACCCAAGTTGATAGCAATCTCTCATTTGACAACCACGTGGCCAAAGTGGTTAGAAAAACATTTTATATAGCCCACCTAATCATGATGGGATTTACATCTAGATCAGGGGAGGTCATCGTGCCTCTTTACTCGTCCCTCATCAGGCCCATAATTGAGTACAATGCCCCTTTTGGGATGTACCTTACCAGACACCTGCAGCAACTGGAAAGACCCCAAAAGTACCTCACCAAGAGGATCAAAGGGCTCAAACAGATGCCATATGCTGTCCGGTTAAAGAAACTCCAGCTCTACTCAGTGGCATACTACCTTTTCAGAGGCGATCTGTGCCTGACGTATAAAGCCATGTCCAACCCGGAATTAATGGACATGCTGCACCTCAGAAAATCCAAATCCCATCGAGTTACGCGCTCGAGAGACTTGAACCTCAGCACTGAAATAAATAGGACATGCTGGAGGGACAGATTCATAACCCAGAGGCTCCCTTCACTCTGGAATAAAATCCCAGTCCAGGTTAGGCAGAGTCCCTCATTGACTCTCTTCAAGAGGAATCTTGATGAGTGGATGGGAGATCGTAGGTTTACCCCGGGTATCACTTCTGTGTCACTGTTAGACAGAGGCACAGTATACTAACCTCGAAAAAGGGTATAGCAAAATAAATTTAAAATGGGTGGCGAAAGCCAAACACATTCTGGCTAGGCTTATAAATGCCCTAGGGCAGATAGCCTAGTATAAACCTATGAACCTATGAACATCCTACTAACATCCATTACTTTCACAATTCCTGCAAAAACTCTTATATTGTGCCCTCCAAGCAAAATAATTCAGAACCTCATCTACCAATCATATCTTATCTATATCAGCACTTGTATATCCTTCTCTTCAAGTACAATTATCCAAAGCAACAATCATTTACTCACAAACTGGATATTAAACATAAAATCAAGCAAAAATGCCTCTGCCCTTATCATCATACCTCCATAACCATAAAACTTAATGGTGACATCCACCCAGATCCAGGCCCAGCTCAGCATATTCAGGCTCCAAACAGCATTATCTCCATCAAATCCTTTACCATTACAATCTCACTCAGAGTCCCACCCTGATCTTAATATATATATATATATATATATATATATATATATATATATATATATATATATATATATATATATATATATATATATTATATATTTTTATTTGTTTTATTTTACATTTGTTGACCGGGCTAGTCTAGCTGGATATATGTCCATTTTCAGTAGAGGCCCGGGGAGTAAAGCTCCAGTAAGAATTATAAGGTTACAATAGAAGTTTTAACAGATATTATTCTGGCAGGATTTTGTTTTCATAAGATGTGCAAATTGCAAAGCTAATACAATGTTTAGACAAGAATATATATTTATAGACTAATACATAGTAATTACGAAAAATATATACATAGCAGAATTATAAATTGGTAGAGTGTATTGAAGTGTTAAGGGGAAGGTATAAGAAATATAGGGAGAGTAGGTGAGTAAAGAAAAGAAAAGAAACAGATTAGTCTGGGTTAGTACAAGAGCATAACCAGTGTTTATTGAGGTATAGTTTTAGATTCCTTTTAAATAGTGGAAGAAAAGTCAGAGATGAGATATTAGAGGGTAGTTTGTTCCATATTTTACCAACAGCATTGGAGAACAGGCAGTCACCTGCTGAATTATTGGGTTTAGTAGTACAGATTAGGAGTTTGTTTGAAGAGTGTAGGTGTTTCAGGTTATTATAAGCTGTAATGAGGCTAGAGAGTATTGGGGTTTTGCAGGGTTGGTAGACTGTCTTGTGGGCTATTGTGAGCTGTTGAAGTACAAGGTGGTTAGGAATTTCAAGCCAGCCTAGTTGTTTTAGGTTCAAGCAGTGATGGATTCTGAAAAGGTAACCTGTAGCAAATCTAGCAATATTATTATAGGAAGTTGTTAGTTTATTAAGGTTGTTTTTAGAGAGATTGGTGAATATGGGTGAGGCATAGAGGAGTCGAGATTAGGTGCGTTCTGGCTATTGTGGTCCTTGCTGCTGGTGTAAGGAAGGGTTTGATTCTATATAGGGAACCAATTTTTTTGTTAACTGATTTTATTGTAGTGTTGATATGAGAATCAAAGTTGAGATTGTTGTCTATTGTTATTCCTAATAGTTTAGTGGTAGGGTCAGGATAAATTAGAGTATTGTTATTGGAAGTGAGAGTGAAGTGTATAGGGGCAGACTTTCGGGTTGGTAAGAAGAGCAGCAGTTTAGTTTTCTTGGGGTTAAGGAGCAGGCAGCGGTGAGAGAACCATTGTTCTACAATGGTAAAAGCTTTCTGGGTAATAGTTTGGAATTCAGTTAGAGAGGTTGCTGTACAAATTATGGTAGAATCATCTGCTTATTGAATGCAGGTAGCAGTTGGGATGGCTGATTGCAGGTCATTAATAAAGATGGAAAACAGAAGTGGGCCTAAAATAGAGCCTTGTGGCACACCTATGGAGATAGGAAGGTGATCTGATAGTGAATTTTTCCAGAGAACTGCCTGTTGCCGGTTTTCTAAGTAAGATGTGAACCAAGTTAAGGAAGGAGGGTCAAGCGAGAGAGAATTGAGTATGTGCAGAAGAAGTTGGTAATTAACCATATCGAAAGCTTTACACAGGTCAATGAAGACTGCAGATGATAGATTATTTTTGTTGCGGTTATAGTTGATGGTGTTTGTGAAGGAGAGCAATGCAGTGGTGGTACTGTGGGAAGATCTGAATCCATGTTGACAATTAGCTAGTAGGTTGTTTTGGGGAAGGTGGTTTAGTAGTTGTTTATGTATGCATTTTTCCAATATCTTTGCAATAGGGGATAGTAGTGCTATAGGGCGGTAGTTAGAAAAGTCGTTGGAGTTCCTCCCTTTGTGTAGTTGGATGATATGGGATATTTTCCAGATAGCAGGAATAGTTCCCTCTTGTATAGATCTGTTTATCAGGATAGAGATGGGATAGCCAATAGCTTTAGCTCCTATTTGGAGGAACTCAGCAGGGAGTTTGTCTGCAGAGGGGGTGGTAGGTTTTAGTTTATGAAGAAGGGAGGAGATAAAGGAAGTAGGAACTGGTTGTAAATGAAATGAAGGGGGTGGAATAGCAGAGGATGTAAGCAGCTTTAACGTATTGGGAGATAGGTGAGTAGCAAGAGTTTGGATAGTATTTGTGAAGAATGAATTAAAGGCATTAGCTGTTTGTGTGGGATTATCAGGGTTACAGCCTTGGGGGTTGGGTGTGACAGATTGTCCTGGGGATAGAAGATTGTTAATACTAGTCCAGAATTTTTTAGGTTGCTTGTTAGAGGTTTGTTGAAATAGAAGATAATAGTTCTTTTTATCTGTGAGGATGTCTTTTTTTGTACTGTTTCTAAGTTCTCTGAAGGTTTGTCGGTCAGTTAGATTCTTAGTAGTGCTCCATTTTGCCCAGGATTTATTTCTGAGGATTATTTTTTGCCTAGTGTTGTTGGTGAGCCAGGGGGCTGGTTTGGCTTTGGTTCTAATATTACGAGTAGGTGTGTGATGGTCTAAGATGGATAAGCATGTGGCATTGAAGTACTCTACTGCTTCATTAAGAGGAAGAAATTTTAGTGGGGACCAATTACATTGTTTTAGTTCTGTTAGGAAAAGTTCTGAGTTAAATTGCTTTTTTGAATGTAATGTTCTGATACTGTTTGGTAAAGTTAGGTTAGTTTTATGCCTAATGACTTACGTTAGTGAGTGGTCGCTTAGATCATCTGGAAGGGTACCTGATTTATAGGTTTGTTGGGGACTATTAGTAAGTAGCCAGTCTAAGGTAGTTTCGTGGTTATTGATTTTATTAGTTTTGGTAGGGATGTTAATAGGTTGTGAGAAGCCATATAGGTTTATATGGGAGGTGGGGTTTGTACTATTACATGAATTCCAGTCGATGTTTAGGTCGCCTAGGATAATTGTTTCTTGTGGGAGATTTGTGGGGAGCCAGCTAAGGATATTTTCAAGAGTGGTAATGTTATTTCCTGGGGGAAGATATAAACAAATGATATTTATAGCTTTACTTTTGTTAACTTGGAGTTTTAAGCTAGTAATTTCGACTTTATTGTCTAGGGGTAGGTCAGAATATATAGAGCTGATTTGTAGGTTAGATTTATATAGGATAGCAACACCTCCTCCTTTTTTGGCTGAGCGGTCTTGTCTCTTGATATTATACCCAGGTGGGGTGATTTCATTGTCTTTAATGGTAGGTTTTAGCCATGTTTCAGATAAGCAGAGGATGTCATATTGGTGGATATCTAGGAGGGCATGAACTTGAGCAATTTTTTACAAACACTACTAATATATATTCTATACCAACTTACAAAATAGTTATAACAAAATCCCTGAAGTGCATGCATTGAGAGCACTACACACTCCAGACATCTTAGTTGTCAGAGAAACCAGGTTCTGCCAGTAAACAAAAAATGAGAAAATTGCCCCAACAGGCTATAGCACTGCCGGATTAGACAGAACCAACAAAAAAGCTGGTGGTGTCACTATTTCCTACAAAATAACCCTAGAAATCCCACCACCACCATACTCTGCCAACTTTCTCTAAGCCACAAATCCTTCTAAAAATGCTAAAACTACATACACACAAGAAAATTGCAATCATGGGTATATACATACACCCAGTTAACAATATTAAAACCCTAGAAGATATTCTCTTCTGGGCCTCCTCAAAAATCCCTCATGAAACCATAATACTTGGTGATGTTAATATAGATTGGCAAATCATACAATCTGATAATCCTTCCAATAATATACATCTGCACAAGTTTACCCAACTTATAACCACACAAACTTGATACAACAAAGCCACTGAAATACAATTAACCTTCAGTTCTACTGGATACTAACATCCACTCCAAATAAGATATGTCAGACAGCCTAAGTGATCTACACTAAACAGTCAATCTACACCAATAAAGTACCAAACCAATGGCCCCAAAGAACAACATTACAGCCTGGTAAAAAAAGTACTACTTTTCATGAAGACTCTTATATTAATGTACTACATCTCCTAAACTAGGATATACTAAAGACTCTCACTATTAGTGGTGCTGTGTCTGAGTTAAATGAAATCTTAGGTGTTCTAAATGCATGTAAACATTGGGACATCAATTGTAGAGGCAAAAATGTAACTACAAAGCACACTTTGCACAGTAAAGACATCACACACATATCACATATAGCCCTCCTGTTAAAACGAAACACAAACAACTATCTTACTTAACAAGATGGTCATATCAACAAGCTAAACTCAATGCAGCAGACACGACAACCTACTCATGTCATCAAGCCAAATTCAGTGGTGCAGTACTCCATGTAATGAGACACAAAAACCTGATGTGTTCGCTATATACATCTCTAGTAATGTAGCAATAACCAATGATGTGGGTGTGGTATATTGAAGAGTTACCCATGGTTGGTGTGGTTTAATCATGATGGTGAAGCCCAAGTGATTAAACAAAGACAACCATGGGTAAATCTTCAATATACCACACCATGGAGTCAGTTATTGTTATTATACAATGACATTATTTAAGAAAAAAATTAGTTACTTTTTTAAATAATGTCATTGTATGATGACTCCATGGTGTTCTTCTGCATTTCTTGGATATCCCGCTGCTTTTTTTTGATGTACTGTGAATACATATGAGACTTTTTTTCCCACGCTTACGCAGTACATCAGTGCCATGTGACAGGTGCTGTGTATAGGATGCAATGGAGAAAGGAAAATCTCCTTTGCTTTTTTTAAGTAAAAAACAAGATACCAGGACAACTAGAAGGTGTGGGAGAGACGGGACATAGATAAAAGGATAATAAGGTACTTTTCTCTAGTTTTGCATAATGTACCTGATTATTCTTTTATTTGTGTCTGTCCCATCTCTCTTGTTGGTTTCAAGTGTCCTGTTTTGTAAGTTTATTTTTTTTTGTTTGTTTAAGTGAAATGTTTATGGCATATATTAATGGAAAAGAAGTCCAGACGACCGGACCTTTTTCCATTGGTATATGCTCAGATTAACAATGGGCACACTGGTTCGGCTGACCAATAAGTGTGCTACTTTTTGCATATTAATAAACAGTCATTGTATAATATTTTATAGTCCATTTGTGGCCTGTGTTTGAATAATTCCTCATACTCCAATAAAAAATTTGATAAATATCTCTTGTATTTAATTGCATGTTGTGTTTTACTCTTGCTGTTTCAGTATGTTCCAGTAAAACACCTACCAGTCTGGTCCATATTACAAGCCCTACAAGTATAAGATCATGATGCTCATTTTCAGTGCTTACCTTTGTTATGTCTGCAGCTTTCTCACTTTCTGCATTTACTGTGTTCTAGCTACACTGTGATTCATATTTGCCACCTCACAGTCTATGTTTGCCATTTCTTTTTATTGTTACTTTTCTATGTACAGTGCATGTAGCAGGGTGACTGTCAGTCATTAGTTTCAAATGATACATTCGAAAGGAATGCAGGTAAGGAATACAGCAGTACAGAATAAGTGCTGACAAATGTATTTCTATGTAAATGAGAGGCATGGCTGCTAGTAACCCACACAGAATATGTTAATTTGTGCAGTATCTGCATTCTGTTTCACTCTCTCTTTTTCCTCCTCAAATGCAATTTTGGAACTGTAGATTGCCAAGAGAGCATAAAGTCATAATTCACAGTTTGTCAGATTCTCAATTTAGCACAATGTATAATATTTCTACCCAGCATATTTTCTACAAAGGTGGAAGGTACATCATAAATAATAATAAAGACAACAAGAATTTGTATATATATATCTCAGGATCTTCCAGTAAGATATAATCATGCCCATTTGTTTAAATATGCAGAAGCATTGGTGAATACATGTTTATAATTAGGAACAAAGCCAAGCTAAAGCAATGTATGTATGTATATTTTCAATATCTTGGATACATTTTCAGTACCTATGCAGGTTAAAGAGTTGTGAATAAGCTAAAATGAGAAGGCCTGAGTTTGATTCCCACAGACACCAAAAATGCATTATAAATTATATTGAGTCCTTCTGTATTTCAGACAGTGCTCACATGTCTTTTTTAAGGCACATGATTATTTCCAGCTAGACTTATCCAGTTACTGAACTTACAAAGATATTTTATAAGTATTGATCTTTAAGTCCAGACAGCAATACAAAAAACAAGCAGCTTTTAAAATATCCTGTGTGAGCAAACATAGACTTGCTTCATTCTTTGGATTTATTAACTACACCAGGACCTCAGTGATTAGGTTGTTACTGTCAGATTAAAATTTATTTAGACTATATTAAGACTTGATAATGGACATTACAGCACATGTAATATAGGGTACTTTTCATGTTTATGAATACCGGACAGCTTCATAGTTTTTCCTATGGAAGGCAACTGTATCATTAGGAAAGGCACATTGCTGTTCTTTATAAGAACTTTAAGTGAGACATTTTTTCCAGTATAACTGCATGCATCATTAAAAGACTTATCACATAAGCTAGAAAGTGATGCAACAGAATAGCAAATAATTCAAAATACCACCACTAAAGCAGCAAACCACTGAAGAAAGCAAACAAGCAAACAAAAGAAGAAGAAGAGCATCGCTATGGTATCTAAGGGAAGTGGCAAGCAAAGTTAGGGAAAAGGGGCCTACTTTAAGTGCTGCTGTACTGTTAGCTGTAAACAACACTTGCCTAACCTCACACTCACCTGATCTTAGTAAACTGCATAGCCTTCTCAGACACACACACACACACACACACACACACACACACACACACACACACACACACACACAAAAAAAAAAAAACCTGGTCCTAGTAAACCACATATCCAATACAGAACCCCAACTGTAATCCTAGATTTCATACCCTGTCCCTAACCCTAAACTGAATCCTAACTCCTGAAGTCTAACTCTAAAACTTACCACCCACTCCTTAAACCTAAAGTCCCCAATCACTTCCTAAGCTTAACTCCTCTCCAGTCTCTAAATCAAAATTCTCCTTCTACCCCTAAACACCCTTCCCACTCCCCACTCCTAAATTCTCCTCCTGTTCCCTAACTCGATTTTCCTTATCACTGTCTAAACCTATTCCAACCCCCCTCCTTAACACTAAGCCTAAATTACCCCATTCAGCTCCTAAACCTAACAGCTATGCACTTATCTTATTTGAACTCAGCTATTTGTCTGAGCAGCAGAGCCTATCTCTCTCTCTCTCCACAAGGCTGCCACACCTTGCCAGAGCATGTAGTCAAGGCCAAGCATGAGCACTGTCCCATGCAAACTGCAGGACATTTGAGTTCTTCCTAGAGATAGTGTCGTACGTGCACAGCCAGCACTCAAGCATTAGTTGTTGACCATGACATCCAAGAAATATGAAGAAACGGAAGAAGAGTGTGGCTGAATCATATAGGAGTAGGTCAAAAAATGTCAGGAAAAGCAACCTCAGTATCAAATGTTCAAAAATATATAAATAAAGCCGTTTTTAAAAAGCATGAACTAGGCTGTTTATGGATGTGCCAAAGATAAAGAAAATCAGTCTGCTAGATCTGATTGATGTCAGACCTGCTGATATCAGGAAGACTAAGCAGATTACCACCATTCTATCAGTCTGCTAGATCTGATTGATGTCAGACCTGCTGATATCAGGAAGACTAACCAGATTACCACCATTCTATCAGTCTGCTAGATCTGATTGATGTCAGACCTGCTGATATCAGGAAGACTAAGCAGATTACCACCATTCTATCAGTCTGCTAGATCTGATTGATGTCAGACCTGCTGATATCAGGAAGACTAAGCAGATTACCACCATTCTATCAGTCTGCTAGATCTGATTGATGTCAGACCTGCTGATATCAGGAAGACTAAGCAGATTACCACCATTCTATCAGTCTGCTAGATCTGATTGATGTCAGACCTGCTGATATCAGGAAGACTAAGCAGATTACCACCATTCTATCAGTCTGCTAGATCTGATTGATGTCAGACCTGCTGATATCAGGAAGACTAAGCAGATTACCACCATTCTATCAGTCTGCTAGATCTGATTGATGTCAGACCTGCTGATATCAGGAAGACTAAGCAGATTACCACCATTCTATCAGTCTGCTAGATCTGATTGATGTCAGACCTGCTGATATCAGGAAGACTAAGCAGATTACCACCATTCTATCAGTCTGCTAGATCTGATTGATGTCAGACCTGCTGATATCAGGAAGACTAAGCAGATTACCACCATTCTATCAGTCTGCTAGATCTGATTGATGTCAGACCTGCTGATATCAGGAAGACTAAGCAGATTACCACCATTCTATCAGTCTGCTAGATCTGATTGATGTCAGACCTGCTGATATCAGGAAGACTAAGCAGATTACCACCATTCTATCAGTCTGCTAGATCTGATTGATGTCAGACCTGCTGATATCAGGAAGACTAAGCATATTACCACCATTCTATCAGTCTGCTAGATCTGATTGATGTCAGACCTGCTGATATCAGGAAGACTAAGCAGATTACCACCATTCTATCAGTCTGCTAGATCTGATTGATGTCAGACCTGCTGATATCAGGAAGACTAACCAGATTACCACCATTCTATCAGGCTGATAATATAGACTGAACCAAAAACAGAGTTCCAAAGTATATTTACCAATGGACTGCCTCCACAGTGCCCTGCCGATGTGAAACCTCTGTCCCACATTCCCAATCTCAACATATGCTGACTCTTACGATCACAATAATTTGGAAGAAGGAAAATATATTTTTTTCTTAACTCAAAGCTGATGTGACCACGAAGATAATATATTTGTAGATTAGGTAGGGGGCCCCCGGCCCAGCTCCCACTGTAAGACCATTTAAACAGAGATGTCCACTTGTTAAGTACCATTGACAGTGTACCAGTTAATAGTAAGATTATCCATAGTAGCTCATGAGTGGTGCATTACACTTCAGTCAGATAAAGCTAGCAGAAAAAATATAAGATTGGTAGGGATGTTTAAAACCTGCACATGCCTGCTCTGAATATAATCAGTAAATGTTCTCTCAGAGGAAAAGTTATAAAAGAAAAGGTTAAAAGTGAAGTGTGATAAAATGATGGGCCAAATGAGAAACAGATAGAATTTGAAAATAATTACTAGTTATCTTACAAATCTTTTGATGAAATTACATAAACACAGGATGTTTTGCTCTGGAACAGCAGAGGGCAGATATGATACATTTCATAAAGGTAGGAACTAGAAAGTAAAATAAATGTTCTCACTGGTTACTGCAACCTTTAATGTAAGAATAAGTGTAGACTGTATTACAGAGACTGTATTGCAAAGTTTTTCATCTGAATGGTCAAAATACTGAAAATGGGTAAGGCTCTGGAGGTAACCTCTTTAGATTTTAACAAAATATTAGCTGCATAATGGAACAAGGCTGTAATAGTAAAATATGTGCATGGTAAAGAAAGGGACACGTGTGTTTGCTTGATGGAAATTTAATTAGAATGGATTTTTCTAGATTTAGCAAAATACTAGTTATTTTTAGAAACAACCAGTATGTCTAATGGAGAACATGGAATTGAGGGGGTGAGGAAGTTTCCCCTTACAGCCAAGGCTGTATATTCTCAAAGTAAATATATTTAAAGACATGGAGTAAAAGGGTCCTGCATTCCTGCACTCCCCCTACCACACAAAAAGGCTTGTTTTTATTTTAGTATGTTGCAAAAAATCAACTTCAATTGTTGTTGAATTTTCTGTGTATTTGCAGTTCAATTTTTTTCTGTGTATTTGCAGTTCAAGTTGAAACCATTTGAGGAGTTACTATAAGTATGAGGAAAAACAGAAATAGATATTAGTTCTTAGAATGATAGTCTTCAGTATCTTGAATGCCACTGCAATGAGACTGGAAGGACATTTTTGCAGAAAGATGCAAATATCCACAGTGGGGTGATACATGGGATAATGTGTACAAAATTAAATGGGGCTTTGTAAAGCTGTACAAATGACTGTAGAATTCCGCACGCAAATTATCTGATGTAGTACAGCTTCATTCCAACAAAATGCAAACTGATGCAACTGAAAATCAATAATGCAGAAAAAAAGTAAGTGGTCGGGTACAAAGTACTTCCAAAACCAAAAGTGGAAAGATAATCTGAGGTAATTATTCTGTTGCAAAATAGATTCATATAAAAAGAGACTAGTGAAAGCTGTGAATACATTTAGAGTACATAGGTAAAGACTTGTCATTAGGAAGTAGTCATTAAAACGCTATGTAGACACATGTTGAGACTCGCATCTCAAGTACTATGTGGTGTGAAGCTCAGAAATCGCAGCCTCTGCAAAGACATACCTTTCAGGAAATGAGAAAAAGGGAGATGTAGTTAAAAGCTTTTGTGGGCATTAAAGAAGTCATTAAAGACCAAGAGGGCCATGTTTTTTCAGTAATAAAATGCATAACAACAGCAGGGTACCATTTGAAGAAAGAAGGCTAGGAGATGACTAACAGTGATGTGTAAAAGTGTTTTTTTTATTGTATTTGACAAGGCAAGTTGTGGATGCGTGGAACAATGTTTCACCCAATGTAGTTTTCCAAATAGCCAGGGACATTAAAATGCATGGTACAATGATTTTCTTAGAGTTGAGTATTAGAACATAATGCAAGGCTTAGTTTACAAGGTAGACTAACGCCATGTCCATGTCAGAGTGGGTTGACTAATTATCCATCATTTCTGATGTTGCTAGAGACACAGAAACAGCATTATGAGCTTTCGTCTTTTCTGAAATATTTGCTGTGTATGCAATTGATGCAGGTCATCTTCAAAGAGAGCAGCAGGACAGAAGTTCTACAGGAATATATTTAGAGATTATGATTAGGGAATCTGGCATTATAAACCTGAGGTTTAGTCCAAATGAGAACATATAGATTTTTACTAGCTGCATGCTGCTTTGTTTGTTATAGTCTCGTGATGTCCAACACACAACTTTGCTGCTTAACTTCCTTATAGTCTATAAATGTGGTACTGAACAATAACCTAAGAGTTCAGTGCACCATCCTTTTCAAAGTGTTTTTTTTTCTAAACAGCTGTATTTTTTCACCACTGTGATCTGAATCAGGTTAGTTTGCCCAATAGTGCACTGCATACAAATCAGGAATGACGGAGTCCTCCTACCATTAAGGAAGTAAAACATTTTGAAGTCCAGGCAATCAACCAGAATATCCATATGTCTCCTGAGCAGACCATCTGCTGCTGTCACGACAAAAGCCATGTGGCTCCATGCTGATTTTGGACTTTATAATGAGTACCAGATGGATTTTGTGGTTGCCAGTATCCAATTGTTCATAATTATATGACTATGTGATAAAGAAAATCTAAGTGCTATTTCTGTTTAATGAAGACATATTTTATCAGCATTATTCTAATTCTTATTCTAGTCATTGCTTTAATGTAGAGTTCCATATGTAGCAGCACTGTCCAAATGAAAGAAATGGGAATTGCTTTATGTGTTGCTTTTGTACTTCAGACATTCTGCATTTGCATAGACTGTCAACCTTAGCAAATTGCTTTGATTACAATTCTACTGCACCTAGTGCTATGTTTAGGATAGAGCTTTGGTATGTCATAAATTAGGCACTGTAATATAACAGATTTCCTTATTAAGCCACTAAACTTTTTAAATGTATAAAGAAAGTCTGCCATATGGAAATGGTATCCTTGACTGAAACAGTATTGCAATAATTATTTGAAAATGATCCAAGAATGAGACGTCTCCTGTCGTGAAATGTCTGATTTTGTAACTGCCATCTGCATTTGCAAACACATAATCAATTCTCATTACTCAGGAGCCATCATTTTTCTTACAGGATTCAGGCACCACTAACAATCCATCACCCTAATGTGTCTAAACATTTAATACATTTTAATGCGACACTAGCTGGAGCAGTGGTAACAGATTTAAGGGATTCAATTTTTTTTAGAAATGAGAACATTAAACCCATCAGTTAGCAATGCGTCTCTCTTGTCCAAAATAAGACTAATTCAAAAGTATTTCTATGAATTTTATTTATTTTGATTTTAATAAATAACCTGGATCAAAGAAATAATACAGTCATATTAAATGCAGCTAAAGTTCATTCAGTCATACAGGTAGCAGTGATATCACACTAAGGAGATAACCTGCTATAGCAGTTGAAACTAAGCTGTAATGCTGTAGTCCTGGGTTTCGTTCTTATTAGCAACAAAAACAAACTACTCAGATGATGAATAGCAAAACTGAACAATGAAAACATCTGCAGATAGGTGCCACAGGAAAACGGAATCTTCTTAAAGAAAGTTTATTTTTGAGCACTTTCATTTACGAGGGACTTCATCAGAAAAGTGAACAACTGACTAGAAGACAACTTTATATGCGAACTGACCAATCAGAAACATCAAACAATAATTAAATTAATTAAGATAAATAGTAGATCTAAAAGGTAAAAAAGCACTAAATTCACAGCACATAAATACAACTCAATACAAAATGACATGATTTTAAAAAAAAATTATAAAAAACATTTTATACAAATGGTATCATGCAGGCCAGGAAACTTATCGGCCTGCATCTTAAGCTGCTACAATGTTTCTTTTTTTAAGTAGCTGCTTCTTGAAACAGCCCTCCCTAAGATGCACAGGTAAATGCTCTAACATAGCAAAATAGAACTTCTTAAGGAACCACACATTAAGGTGTGTCTATATAAGGCACTATTGGTATCTTTGCTCTTAGTAGCATAAAAATGTTCATTAACTCTTTGAGATAACTTTCTGGTAGTCATGCTGATATAAAATTCATCACTATGTGAACGGACGGCAATGTAAATTAAACCAGTGGTGTTACAATCATAGTGTGCTTTAATTTTGATGCTTCTGTCCATATGAGACAAAACAATGACAGAGCCTTCAAGTATAAAATTACAAGTCCTGCAAAACAACATACTTAAACATGCCCAATTTTTTATGTGTGAGTGGCAGAGGAATCCTAGTATTTGCATTCTCCAACCAATGCTTAATGCACTCAGATTTTTTGCACAGAAATTTGGGGGAGGGATTCACCTCTGTGTATACATCTTTGCAGAGTCTTTTTCAAAGTGTCAGGAATCTCTCATTTGGGTGAGGAATCTCCTACACAAACTGGGGTTCCAGGAAAACATGCAAAAGGCTAACTTAACTCCTTCTGTCTGTTATTTTTTTCCCTAGCCTACCTCCTGGATTCATTAATTCAAAGAACTTTTTTTTCCCACAGGAAACAGCAGATCTGTATCTAAATCTATTTCTGAGTTTTTCCAGTTATCTCAGTCAAGGAACTTCTCAGGATTCTGGATCTCAAGGCTTCTATGATTCTCATAATTCCTCTCTAAGACTCCATATGAGAATAATCTAGTGGTACCTAAAATGTATATGGTCTCAGCATCAGCATCTCTTGACATTCCAAATTCCAGTTTTGGGGTTTATGAAAAGGGAGATTTTTTTTTTTTGTGGAAATACCAATCTTTTTTTGAAGCTAGGTCTCCCATTTTCCCTTCTTGCACCAACACTCTCACTAGCAAAAGATTCATCAGATTGTTCTTGGGAAGCAGTGCCAAGGGAGATATAAGTGCAGGGTCTTTGTCACAGAAAAGAAAGGTCAAAACTCATAAATGTAAAGGAGATGTTGACACTAATTGTGCTTGTCACATCTGTGCATATTTGTTCCTATTGCTAGGGCTGGCATGCATCTGTAAAATGATGGTTTAAAGAAAGAGGGAAGGTTAGGAAAAGCCCTCTTACTCAGCAAGGAAGGACTTGGAAGAAACCAGGTTCTGTGTTTGAGTAGGTCCAACCACCTATTTGTGGAAAAAAAGAAATAAGTCCTTTCATAATTTCCAATCGACTCCATTGCCATTCTCCATTAAAACTGATGTCCTCTTTGACCCTTTGAAACATTGGCCAGATCAACAGACCATGAAGGATCTAGTGTAAAGCTTGTCATTGGGCTTTTCCATCTAATCACAAGCATCCACTAAGGATTCAATTTCTGAAAATATGAATCCCATTAGAGGAAAAGAGGATATCATAGGAGATCTGTTAAGGGGTGTTCAAATGCAGAATTGCAGGCTCATTAATTCATCACCTTTTATACCCAGATTGGTTCTCCGTGAATGCTGGGATCAGCAAGAAGAATATCACAGCTCAACAATCAATTTTAGATGATGTCACTGTCACTGTTATTATTCACCAAACTAAGAACCTCTGTTTAGCTAAAGTTGATGCAGCATTTGCTTTTAAGCTTATCCTAGCTTCCCTGCAAGACTGGCTCCTTCTGTGAACACATTTTAGAGTTTTTTCTTCTTTAACTTAGACATGTCAATGGGGTTGCAAAGTGACTTGTAACACCTTTGAAAAAGTCAGAACAGCTGTTCAGTGGTACTGGAAACATAACTCCCCAGAGCAACATGCAATCCATTACTTGGATGATTTTTTTTTATTGCAGGTGAGGGTGAACAGGATGCCATGACAGGGCTCCCTTTGTTCCAGGACCATTGTTGACAGCGGAGGGTACATTTAACATGAGAGGAAATAAAGAGCCCTTTGAATGTGATCACTTTTCTGCATACTGTACTGAGGTCAATGTTATCTTGCTATCTTTAAATTGTCCTATGATAAGTTGGAAGCTTTGAGCAGTTACATTCATCATTCTTAGCAGCCAAAAAAGTAAAAGTCAGTCAGAAAAATGAAAGTGGGTAGGTGTTTGGATTTCGCTTGTAGGGCAGTGACTCAAGTTAGGCCTTGTAGATCAATGTGTGTGTATTTATCTTTAAGAAGCTATTCAAGGGCTTGCACAAGTGTATAAATACTGAACACATGCAAGATAGGCTGCCATTTTGTAGTAAGCTGTTGAGATGTAAGCATGTATGTATGTAATTATATTTTATGATACTGTTATTCACCCTGATCTGTTTCTACATATTAAATCATCTAAACAAAATACCCTGCCTGCTTGTCTTTTATGTTAGGGAGGGACAAGCGACACGGTGTCAGAAGTGAGATCCAGATTCTTCAGTTCGAGACCGAGAAGCACTCAGTTAAGAATGGAGGAATATACAACAATGAATCATCCCTACTGCATGCATAAGTCGCAAAACAGTTCAGAAATGAATTTCAGATATTTAAACTTTCTCAAATAATTTCATATTAGCAAGATATGAAATGAGGCATACTGAATGCTCTAAATGATATTTGTATAAACCAATATGTCTGATGTTGATAAAATATTTGAATTACTACAGAAAATGTTTGAAATAAAATCTGAATTGCATAAAACGAATAAAATAAGAAGAAATGACCACATTTTTGCTAAGCATGTATGTTTCATATTAATTAAAGATTAATTAAAGATATTTGAGTTATCTGGAAGTGTATAAATTGTTCACATGTTTGTCCAGTATCACAGTGAAGTTATTTCACAAGATACAGCCATTTCAGAGCATATTTCGCAAAGTACAGTATTTCAAAGATTTTATTGCATATTTGAATGTTATTACGCGCTCACAAAACAGTTTGTTGGTACATA
Organism: Protopterus annectens; assembly: GCF_019279795.1. Lineage (NCBI taxonomy): Eukaryota > Metazoa > Chordata > Ceratodontiformes > Protopteridae > Protopterus > Protopterus annectens. The sequence goes on from NC_056741.1 coordinate 1,074,209,718, forward strand.
ATTACAAGGGCCAAATTTTCATTGTGTTTGTGCATATTTTGTGAACATGGCAAATGGATTTCAAAAACCCAGTCCACTTGTGTTTGACAATAATATTCCAGAGAAATGAACAGTGTTTCAGCAAGAGTACGACATTTTTAAACAGGCTGCATTTTCTGATAAAGATGACCATATAAAAGCATTTATTCTACTTAATTTATCTGGGTCAAAAGCCACTGAAAGGGAGCTTTCATTTGTGTATGCATCTGCTGTCTTTGCTGGAGAGGAGGGGAAAACTGTCATATTGTTGTACCAGCTGAGTCAAATAAGGACCTTGAGTGCTTAAAATATAAATTTGGCCATGTAACCTGGACCGGAACACCAAAGATGGAGGTGTATTCATATTCATCAAGGATATTCACACCTCCAGGCTAGTAGCTCAGCATAATGCAGCTGAGGTTATCCAAGTGAAACTAACTCTGGGCAAAACTGCAATCCAAATTGTAGCTTGCTGCAGATCACCCACCATGCCCCAGGATTCCCACTCCTCTTTTCTTGATGTACTGGAAAATATTAGGGTTCAACCAAATACCCTAATAATTGGCGATTTCAACTACCCCACCATTAACTGGGAAAACTACTCATGTACCAACTTCTTCACTCAACGCTTTCTGGAATTCATAAACTCCAATGCCCTGGATCAACTTATCCACACCCCCACCAGGGGCAACAATATCCTAGATCTAGTCATTACCAATATGAGTGACCGGTGTTCCACACCTGAAGTCAATGTCTCATTGGTCCGATTCGACCATAAGCTAATTACCCTAGATATCCACATCCTGCCTCCACCCCCATTAAGGAAACCATGGTAAAAATTTTCTCCAAAGCCAACTTCATGCTTCTTAAGTCAGAAGTGGTGAACTTCATGACACCCATGCAGATGGACAATACAGTTACAACTACTGAATCCTACACAATTGCACTTTATAAGCACTTACATGAGTGCATGGATCGTGCTATCCCAAACAGAACCAAGACGCTATCCTCCAAAAAAAGGAAGCCAATCTGGTCATCCCCTGCCATAAACAAACTGTACAACAGAAGGAAGAAACTCTTGCAAAAGATAGTAAAATCCCACAAGTGGAAGAGCTCCCTGGTCAGCCTCAGTAAGAAGCTGTGATCCCTGATAAAATCCTCCAAAGCTAGTTACGAAAACAAAATCGCCACTGATTCTAATGACAACCACAAAGCATTCTATAGCTATGTCAAGAATCTCAATGGCAACACTCAGATCTGCTCTGAGTTACAGCACAATGGCACTAAATATACAGACCCATCTGATATTGCCAACATCCTGGCAGATAGGTTCAGTGCTAACTTTACCCCCCTCTCACCCCCTAAAGAGCCCATCTCTATACCAGAAGAGTGCAAAGTTCCTGTAATCATGGCTGCACAGGTAAAAACCACACTCTCCAAAGCCAAGAACACAGCATCCATGGGACCAGACAGCATCCCAGGCTGATTTCTACACGAACTACAGAACAAACTGGCACCCCCACCTAAGTACCATGTTCAATCATAGCCTCACCTCAGGCTTTGTGCCTGCTGAATGGTGCACAGCAATGGTTATCCCACTCCACAAGGGAGGAGCCACCACGGACCCCAGGAACTACCGCCCCATTAGCCTGACGAGCCTGGTCTGCAAGGCCATGGAACGTATCATCATGGAACTGATAAACAAAGACATTGGTAATCTCCAAACTCTGGATACCACCCAGTTCGGGTTTGTAAAAGGCAGATCATGTCTCCTAAACCTGATAGACTTCTTTGAAGCAGTCACCAAAGCTGTAGACAAGGGTAAGGTGGTTCACACAGCCTATCTAGATCTTGCCAAGGCTTTTGACACCATCCCCCACTCTGGAATTATAGATAAACTCACTAAACCAGGTATAAATCCCTATGTCACAAGATGGGTTGCCAACTGGCTCACTGACAGAACCCACACTGTGAAAGTAGCAGACTCCAAATCCGACTTCAGACCAGTGACAAGTGGAGTACCACAGGGTTCAGTCCTGGGTTCTCTCCTGTTTGGTATTTACTTCTCTGAAGTACAGGCTAACACAGAAGGTCTTTGGCTAACGAAGTTCGCAGATGACTGCAAATTAGGAGCCATAATTGAAACTCCTAACGATGTGGATATCCTACAAAAGGGTCTCACTGAGACAGATGCCTGGGGTCAAAGCCATGGCCTCAAGCTCAGTTCCAAAAAGTGCATTATCATCCCCTTTGGTAAAAACTCTGTACCCATGAACTACAACATAGGTGGTAGTATACTTAACACTGAAAGTGTGATAAGAGACCTTGGTACACAGGTGGACAGTAGTCTCTCCTTTGATAATCACATCACCACAGTAGTCACGACAATCCTTGAACGTGGCACACCTCATCACAAAAGATTTCTCATCCAGAAAATAAGAGGTCATTGTTCCCCTCTACTCATCACTCATTAGACCCATTATAGAGTACAATGCCCCTTTTGGTATGTACCTCACAAGACATCTAGAACAACTGGAAAGGCTGCAGAAATACCTCACAAAGAGGATTACCAGCCTCAAACAGATGCCCTAAGCAGACCGTCTCAAAAAACTCCAGCTTTACTCCGTCGCATATCACCTACTCAGAGGTGATCTCTGCCTAACATAAAAAGCTATGTCAAACCCAGAGCTGTTGGACATGCTCCACTTAAAGAAATCCCAATCCCACCAAGCTACACGCTCTAGGGACCTAAACCTTGTCACCACAATAAACAGAACATGCCGGAGGGATAGATTCCTGTCCCAGAGACTTCCCATACTCTGGAATAAACTACCTATCTATATCAAGCAAAGCTCCTCATTAGCACTCTTCAAGAAAAATCTTGATGATTGGATGGGAAATAGGAAATTCACCCCGGGGATCACCTCTGTGGCTCTGCTCGACAGTGGCACAGGAAAATAATTTTCTTGGGTGGCAAAAGCCAGGGTACCTTTTTGGCTGGGCTCGTATAGGCCCCAGGACTGATAGCCTAGTACCTAGTGTAGTAAATTACATTATTTAGAGAAATGTGTAACTCCCAAAATAGATGTCACAATGGAAAGGCACTTATTTTATACAAGGGATCAAAAGCCTGGTGAAACTTTTACAGCATATATAACTGACTTGAGGAATAAGACTAAAACATGCAGATTTGGTGATTTAAGGGATGCATTGATAAAGGACAGACTTGTGTGTGGTATTAAAGATGATGCTGTGAGAAGGATTTTGCTTTGTGACAGTGATTTAACTTTGAATAAGGCCATTGAGATTTGTTAGATATATGAGCTCACAGAAAAGCACACAAATATGCTTACAAATGAGAATAACTCTGTGGTCAGAAAGTCCTTTTATGTGGCACATTTCATTACCAAAGGTTTTGCATCCAGGAAGAAGGAGGTCATCATCTATTTCTACTCTTCCCTCATTAGGCGAGTCATCGGGTATAATGCCCCATTTGGCATGTACCTCACTAGACGCATGCAACAGCTGTAAAGGCCACAAAAGTACCTCACAAAGAGGATCCTAGGCCTTAAACACATGTCCTACATGGACAGACTCAAAAAACTCCAGCTATTCTCTGTCTCATATTGTCTACTAAGAGGCAATCTCTGCTTGACTTACAAAGCCATGTCTGACCCAGCTTTGTTAGAAATGCTAAATCTAAGGAAATCCCAATCCCTCCACACCACACTCTCCAGTGACCTCAACCTCATTACCACAATCAACAGAACATGCTGGAGGAACAGGTTCATAACCTAGAGACTGCCCATGCTCTGGAATAGACTTCCCATACATGTCAAGCAGAGCACCTCACTGGCCATCTTCAAGAGAAATCTTGATGAGTGGATGGGAAATAGAATTTTCACCCCGGGGATCACTGTAGTGACTCTACTTGATAGATGTACTGGGAACTAATGTTGGGCGGCATGATGCCAGGGCACTTCTATGGGCTAGGCTTGTAAAGGCTCCAGGGCCATTAGCCTAGTACACACCTATGAACCTATGAACCTATGATAAAGCTCATGTTGATAGTATGCAACATGTGGTTAAAAGAAACAGGCCCAAGCACATGGCAGCAGCTGTAGCTTCTGCAGCACCCGCTGGTAAACCCCAGAATTTTCCAGCAAATTCCAGAGTTTGCACAGTCTCAGTGAAGCATAAGAATGAGTCAGCAAACTCAAAGCATGGACCCCAACCTAGTTTCATTGCTGAGTGTCTTAATTTTGGTGGAAGTCATGAATCTAAAAGGGAAAAAAATTAGCTTTTTGTCAACAATGCCACAAATGCAATAAATGGAATTATTTCAAGAGGTTTTGTAAATCAAAAGGCCCACGTTATTTTATTAAAAGGGAACATTCTAAGAAATTAGTTGATCAATTAGAAAGCTGAAACCCTAGTCTTTATGTTGATGGTGATTCAGTACTTTATGAAACAGTCAATGCATTAGATTTAAGGGCAAAGAATGAAGTATTTTGTACTGTTTGGATAAATGGCAAACCCATACAGCTCAAAGATGACACAGGTTCCAAGTGCAATTTTATGTCAGCAGCAACATTTGCTAGAGTGTGTCATGGTGAAAGGCTTGATTTGGCAAGGTGTGTGAAGCTTGTTGATTATGGTGGTGAAGAAATTCAGACTGAAGGCTCAGTAGTGCATTCATGTTACTCTGCTGGGAGATGCTACGACTTGTTATTTTATGTGGTCAAGAGGCATGTCCAGTCATTATTAGGGCTCAGAGACAGTTTGAAAATGGGATTGCTTTCATTTAATAAGGAAATCCATCATGTTAGCTTAAAAGACCACTACTCTAATTTCGTCCAGTACATTTTTTTCTACCTATGCTGATCTTTTCGAAGAGAAACTAGGGAAGCTTCCAGTTGTGTACTCCATGAAGTTAGAGCCAGATGTCAGTCCAGTTATTGGGCCAGCACGAAAAGTTCCAATAGCCATGCAAGACAGAGTCAAAGTTGAGTTAGATAAAATGGTGTGACAAGGTGGGATTTGTCCAGTTGCAGAACCGACTGAGTGGGTATCTTCCATGGTGATAGCTCATAAGAAAAGCTCAGCTGACATCAGAATATGTATTGACCCATGATATTTGAACAAAGCACTAAAAAGACCTCATGATCCAATGCGTACAGTCAAAGAAGTGGCAGCTCTGATGCCAAATGCCACTTTTTTTTCTGTCTTAGATGAAAAGAGTTCATTTTGGAAAATTCAGTATGACAAGAAATCATCATTGCTAACTATGTTCAGTACTCCATTTGACAGGTACAAATTTTTGAGAATGCCATTTGGGATAAATTCTGCAAGTGAAGTCTTTCAACATGCAATGGAGCAAATTTTTTCTGGGAATCTTTGTGCTATTATAGTAAACGACATACTAGTAGGAGGTCATGGTGAAGCTGAGCATGACAGAAACCTCAGCAAAGGTCTGGAAAGAGCACATCAAGTGAATCTTAAGCTCAATCCACAGAAATGCAAGATCAGGCTACAAAAGGTCACTTATGTTGGTCATTTATTTACTAGTTCAGGCCTACAACCAGACCCTTCAAACAAACAGCCATTCTCAAGATGGCAGCACCAGACAATGTTCCAGCCCTGCAATGTTTTCTTGGCATGGTTAACTATCTAGGCAAGTTCATTTCAGACTTGAGCCAACTTTCAGCACCACTTAGAAAGATGACACATAAAGATGTATCCTGGTCTTGGTTAGAGCAACACCAAAGAGCATTTGATGTCCTGAAACAGAAAATTGCCAGTCCACCTACTCTCAGATACTATGATGTTCACAAACCAGTTACTCTTTCATGTGATGCTTCAAAATTTGGGCTAGGTGCAGTCATTCTACAAGAGGGTCAACCTATTGCCTATGCATTGAGAACTCTTACAGAAACTGAAATGCAGTATGCTCAGATAGAGAAAGAGCTTTTGGCAATTGTGTTTGCATGTTCAAAGTTCTGTGATTATGTTTATGGTAGACCTATCCAGATTGAAACAGACCACTAAACTCTAGTCACTATCTTGAGAAAGCCTATGCATTCAGCTCCAGCCAAACTGCAACACATTATGTTGAGACTGCAGAAGTATAATTTCACTCTTATCTACAAGAAAGGCAAACTTCTTTATCTTGCTGATACATTATCCAGATCGACCAGAAACACCAAAGAACAGCATGAGAATGAGAACCTTTATTTTGAAGTCAAAGAAGTGAAAAATTTTTCTTCTACTCATCTTGATGAGCTAAGAGATCACACAGCCATGGATCCAGTTTTACAGAGACTCAACCACTTTATCAATCAAGGATGGGCATCAAAAGCAATCTAGTTTACCTCAAGAAGTCCAACCTTATTTTCCATACATTTATGAAAGGTCAGAAAGTAATTGTTCCAAAGTCCTTGCAACAAGAGCCCATTACTGTCTTGCATCATGGTCACCCAGGAACCAACTCCACCAAAAGAAGGGCGAGAGGACTAGTATTTTGGCCTTCAATGTCACAAGACATTGAGAGAGCAATTTCATCTTGTCCCGTGTGTAATAGTACAAAGCCACATCAACAGAAGGAACCACTTTAGCTAAACCAGATCATGAACTACCTTGGTCGACAGTAGCCACTGACATTTTCAAGTGGAATGGTCAACATTATTTGGTATTAGTGGACACTTACTCCAACTGGACATCACATTTATGGAGCTCATGCCCATTTGGGTTGCCATGGTTGCCTGGCAAAGAGATCTGCAACACAAAAAAGTGATGTCCCAATCTGATAGCATGGCAGTAGTGCAAATCTTGAAAAAAAAAAAGACATCCAAGTCAGTGTAGGTACAGTTCCTTCTGTAAGAGCTTAAACTAAATAGTTCAAATATTGACTTATTGATTGTTAGAGTTGTTGCAAAACTTATTTCAGGATTTTGCAATGTTTTGCCTAATAATTTCTCTCACCTGCAGTTTTGCCCTTTAGCATACCAGGCTCCTGTCATGAAATTCTTGGGATTCCATCAAAAGGAGGGCTTTTACATTTAGAGGTTTTTGGAGAAACTTGCCAATGGTAGAGACATCATGATCAGCCCACCTTTTAGTGTATTGCATAATATTGTGTTGAGCAAGGGGCAAAGCTACAAGTACTATAAGTGTACATTTATCTGCATTATGTCTGTTCACAAGAGATTCCTACCTTAAAGAATTCACAAAGCATTGGGTAGTGGCTAAGCTGTTAAATGGTGGGGCAGAATTCTGGGCATGAGATCTGATTTGCATCGTCCCACTGGTTGATCTTTGCAAAAAGTTATATTGGCAGGTATACATAGTATTGCTCCTGATTATCATGTCTTTGTCCTTTGGCCTAGTCTGCTTATGTGGCTCTGTTTTGGGGTCTTTTGCACTATGAGTTGTTAGGGAGTTTACAATGATCCCATGTGACAGTGGTTGTTTACAATGATCCCATGTGACAATGGTTGTTTACAATGATCCCATGTGACAGTGGTTCAGGATGCAGTATTCATTTGGATCAAGCATTCTAAGTCTGATTAGGTAGGGAGAATTCAGCAAGTGATTTTAGACAGATTTGCAACCCCCTTGCTTTTTCCACTTCAGTGGTTCATTACCCTGCAGAAGCTGCCTTGTCCTTGTAATCCAGATAATTGCATTTTTGTTTCTTTTCTGAATGGAATCCAGTTTTATCCTAGAGGACCTTGACATATGTTATACAAGGCTTTGCTCTCTCAGTGTCTACCTAATTAGGGTTATTCCTATCATATTAGGATAGTGCATGACTCAGACTAGGCCTTTGATGAAGATAAGTGGAGCCTATTAAGATAATCAGTAGGCTGCCCATTAGGGCATATTTATCTTATATTAGACAATTGTTTAGGTATTTTATTCTCCTTCTCATGTTTATTTGTCTTTTATAAGGTGACAAGTAGACAAGTAAGAGGTGATTGCAGAACACTCACTTGCATACCAGACAGCCAGCAGAACTCAGGTATTACCTGGAGCATTTAAGTTAATTCTTCACCCTCATCTATCTCAAATAATCTGGAAGCATTTTACCACCTTGAGCTGGGATCTTTTACTACCAGTGTTTCACCAAGTTTTAATGAAACCGGAATGTCACATATTATTATTATTATTATTATAGTCCATTTAAGGAGCAATGAAGTTGGAAAGATTCCAAAGCACAGATTTTTGTCTTACATTCTGAGAGACCTTATGAAAATGCAACAGAAATTCTCTGGATTGCTGGTTGCCTGATCTTCAGTTGTCCTGAGGTTATCTTGGGTAGGGGTCAATCATTCATCTCTAGACACAGTCCATGAATGTGTAAACCATAAAGTGGCTTGTGCCACTCTCCAGGTGGGTTTTGGTGTAACTGAATACTAGGAATTCAAAGACAAGGATCCAGTTAATTTTTTGTACGGTGGGGTACACCTGCCAGAAATAGGTTTGAACTTATTTAATATTAATCTATCCTTTTACTTGGAAAACTTGTTAAAATTATATGCTTTGTTATAAAAAAATCAAAAATATAGAAAATGATGATTTTATTATTAAAATTATACAAGTTTGAAAGTTTTAGCTTGCTAACTGTTCTGTAGTGTTTGGCTGTAAAGGTTTGTTTTGACCAAGAAACGGGTGGGGAGTGCTGCACAGCCTTCCTTTATTTTTCATTGCTATCAGCCTTTTCCTGTGTCACTCCAACTTTAATACAAGGAATTCAGAGATGTTTACAAAGCTACATGTGACCGATGGCAAGTTTGTTGAAGAGGTATGGTTAGGAATCCTCTTGGTGGAAACAGGATAGGCCAGACTGGCAGAGCAGTCAGTCACATGACCTGACCATTAGGAAATTGATATGAACAGGAATGTTATGCTGTTTATGAGTATCTGGCTTACTGGTTTATAATGTAGCTTCATTTTTGGTGAACTGATATATTATTTCACAAACAGGTCACAATGTCTATCATAGTGTTGGCATTTTGTAAGGAAATATGGGGCAGAAGGGAACAAATGAGGTTTTTGAGGGAAAACTGTCTTGCCTCCCTGCCTGATATGGGTATGCTTCCTCTTAGCTCATGGAAGAGGTGTATATAAGAGCAGACTCTGGGCTCATATTAACATTTTGGTGGAGCAGCTCCAGAGCTCCACCCATCTCTCACCCTTTCAATTAAGGGATTGTTCCTGCATAGCCTTACCCCTTTTTCATTCTCTCATCCCATTCTTGGGTGACATGAACTACAGAAAAAGAATTCTAAGATATCTACAAAGTTGCACATTGCCAGTGGCAAGTTTTATGTGGAGGCATGGTTATGAAGCCAATAAGTAGAAATGGAACAGGACAGACTGGCAGAACAGTTTGTCATATGAACCAGATATTAGGAGCTTGACACTAATAGAAATGTTATGGTCTTTGTGAGTATGTGGTTTGCAGGTTTACAACAAGGTTTCATTCGTGTTGAATTAACATATTCTTTTATAAAATGGTCACAAAAATCCAATGTTGTACTGATATTTTGTGGAGGAATGTGAGGAGGCAGAAGGGAACGACACTTCCATGGCTCCAGTAAAATTATTCTTCTCTCATCATCTTAGATACGAAAATTCATTGGGAGAATTTGCATGTTTAGTTATCTTGTCAAATGTAGAGCACATTTTGAATCCAAAGTTTAATTGTTTGCAGATCAGAATAAAACATCGGTAATTGATGCAATCACAAGTATTACACCATATGTAAATTTGCAGTTCAGGTCCCATAAGTTCTCTAGTTCAGACCACCCCGAATATAGTTGGTATAGTTTTTATGAATTGTGTACAACACCGGGAAAGGGGAGCATTTGTACGTATATTGCATGCATGGATAACTAAGGATATACAATGAGGTAAGACTGCACACAAGGTCTTATCCCTTTATGTACCTGCTTGCCTGAATTACGAAAGGTTTTGCCATGCAGCACAGTTCTACTGCATACAGTTCCTGCTATGAGGGGATAATGTTCATAAATCTCACTTTCTCTTTAACTTTATAGCTGCTAAATATGTATATTTATGTCACTATCATTCTAGGCAGCTTCTATAATGAAGATTCATTTTACATTGTACCTACTTTCTGTTGTGGTCTCACAAAACTTCCATCTGGGATATATTTGTTTTCGTTTTTTGTGATTTTTTGCTTTGGTGAGCTAAGATGCTAATGGGAATGGGATGCCAATTAGACCACTGAATCATCTAGATAGAACCTCACAGCTCAATGTGTCAAATCTCTATGAGTTGATACTTTGCACAAACAGAACCTAAATCATAAGAATGATTTCAGTTTGAAAAGCACTGTTTAATAACTCCGTCTTTACATTCAGACATTCAGTTACTGACACATACTGAAGTTAACTTAGAACTGCTTAGTTCAAATTGTATCTTTAACAACTCCAAGGCATAGCAAACAGCTATTTTCCTTCAAATTCATATCAGCATACTGCTAGAGTTGTTTTGTTGAACTCTGTAAACCAAGTTGCTATTAGTACTCATGATTCATATTGCTGGATATAGATAATGCTTACACAACACCATGTTTAAGCTGGCGCACATGTATTCACATCTGAAGCAAGGAGCTATCCATAGGAGCCTCTACAGGTCTCTGCAGCTATTCACAGTGAGTGAACTAGATAATAATGCTTTATCCTCCTGCAGATGATTTGACTCTTGGGATAAGAATCTATGTATCAGGACCCATGAGTAAATCATGGTAGACATAATACTTTAGTCAGGGGACATTCTGATGATGTCTAGAAACATTGTTGCCCTATTAAAAGGAAATGTTTTTGCACTTTCAAAACATACAATGTATTTAACATTTATGCTGTTCAGATTCACTCAAGAAACATCACTGCTTTTCTGTTTAACCATAAGTAATGTAAGTCATTTGGCAGTAGAGACTAAATATTTAGACAATTTCAACTCTAAATAAACATATCAATATTTTTTTCCATAACAGCAACTCAGGGGGAAGCAGGACTATTCGACCCCGGACTGTTCGCCCCCGCACTGTTCGACCCCAATGCATTTATATACAATTTCATGTATACATTTATATGTATTGTATATGTGATTTTTTAGTGGACAGTTCAACTCCAGACTGTTTGACCACAAGTATATTCTAGGAAGTACTTTATCATTATACAGAAAGGAGCACTCGACAGCCGTTTCCACAGTATAAAAAAAATTTAATCCAAAACCACAGTAAAATCCAGCTGAGTATTAGGTCACGATAGAATATTAATGCTGACACCCAACCAGTGCGTTTACGTTTACACACTTCATCAAATACAACCATTTTGTTCAATTAGTCCAATAAATATTCAATTCAAACTAGCTGGACCAATAAAATGCTAAAAACAATTAAGTACAGTTAATTAAAAGTTTGAGGATGAGAATTTAAAGGTATATTACATAAATAAATAAGTAAATACCATAAATTATGCTTAAAATGCTCAATGAAACTTTTGTAGGTGTCACCATAAATATATATTAAAAGATAAAACCTATCCAAGTATGAACCATTACAATAAATACTTAAAAACTTGGATAGGTTTTATCTTTTAATATATATTTATGGTGACATCTACAAAGGTTTCATTGAGCATTTTAAGCATAATTTATGGTATTTACTTATTTGTTTATGTAATGTACCTTTAAATTCTCATCCTCAAACTTTTAATTAACTGTACTTAATTGTTTTTAGCATTTTATTGGTCCAGCTAGTTTGAACTGAGTATTTATTGGACTAATTGAACAAAATGGTTGTATCTGATGAAGTACGTAAATGAAAACATATTGGTTGTGTGCCGAGTTAATATTCTATCGTGACCTAATAATCAGCTGGATTTTACTGTGATTTTGGATTAAATTTTTTTATACTGTGGAAACAGCTGTCGAGTGCTCCTTTCTGTTTATTGGTTTACTTGAGCGCTTTCCTCCTGAACTTGGTTTTGTACTTTATCATTATGTTATTGTTTAATGAGTTATCCAATAATAACACTGTTCATTTTTCATTGTAAATATATATATTTTTTACTTTAATATTTTTATTTAATCTAATTATTACATTGTTTAGTATAAATATAACACATAAACGTTTAACATCTAATAACTAGTGTTATGTTTTATCCCACACTGGTCAAGCCTAAATCATATAACCACTGACTAATTAACTAAACAAAACATTGCTGCATGTGCACATCTCATAAAACATATTGAAAAATATAACGGATATATATACATGAATGACTGAAAACTAATTCACATAGTAATAACTACTACTTATTAAAAACCTTAAAAGGATCCCAAATTCAATGATGTATTCATAATGACTGCTGCTTCATAATCATGAAACTAACCTTCTGTACCCTCCTGTATGTGTACATAAAACATGGTGTATCAGGTTGTCATAGCAACCTAAGCAGATATTAATGTCTCACTAAAAAAAAAAAACATAATCGATCAGATGTAACACTCAAGCATATGCTTGAGTGCATCACCAAAAACTAACATATCAAATATCAAAATATAATTTAATAAAAACCTTTAAAACATGTAAGCTCACTCAAACACTACTTTTTAATGACCGGACCGAACGTTTGAACTGGCAAATTATAAACATGTGCATCCGTATCGTGTCTATATATTATCTGTTGAACAATGGATATAGTGTATAAGTAAAAATTATCTAAATGCAGACCAAACACCCGATGATGCAAAAGATATGATGTAAAAGAACTGGCTACAATAAATAATAACTGAACCTGCACCTACAAAGCTAAGACACTTGCACTGTTGTAGAGATAATAATGCTGCAAACCGAACAACGAAACTACAAACTACAAATTAATTCAACTAATTGCCTTTTTGTAAAGTAAATGTAGTTGAAGCACATAAATAGAAAAGAAAAAGGTTGTCTAAACCAATTTTAAGAATGTTTAAACAGTCTTTCTTTTCTATTTATGCTCTGATGTACTTCAGCTTCACTTACATTATTTTTTTTTATTCGGGTCCAACCGTCCAGGGTCAAACTGGTCGGGGGCGAATTGTCCAGGGGCGAATCGGAGGGGCCAAACATCCTCTACCCACTCAGGGATCTATGGCATGGTCTCATAAACCAATCAGGCAGTATGTGGCAATTACTGAACTTTAATTATTGATGAGAAGAAACA
>NC_056741.1:1074227973-1074425473 GCF_019279795.1 Protopterus annectens
TACTTCCCAGAAAGGGAAAGAATTACTTGTAGTAGATAATTATATTTACTATCTTGAAAGATATAGGGATAACAGAAGATACTGGTGTTGTAAATATAAAATAAGTGACAGTTGCAGAGGCAGAGCTACAACAACATTGATGCCTACAGGTGATATTTTACATAAGTCTGTGCCGCATAACCATACAGCTGAACCGGGTGAAGTAGAAAGATACAAAGTTTGTAATGAGGTGAAAACACGGGCAACGTATAGTCGTGATACTCCGTGTTTAATTCTTCAAGATGCTGTGGCCTCCTCTTCTCTAGAGTCAATCTCTCATGTACCTCATAGGAAAGCTTTGTTGCAACAAGTTGGGCATGTTCGCCGTAAACAAACTTCCTATTATGGAAGTGCAGAAGTGACTTTAGACAACATTGATTTCTCAATGTTCCCATTGAAAGATGGTGAATTTGTTAGTAGGAGAATGTCTGATAGTAGTTCTGAAACTAAAGTGGTAGTGTTTAGCACAGTAAGCAATCTGCAGGACTTGAGCCGTGTCACTATTTGGATGATGGACGGCATGTTCTTTGGTAAAGGTCTGAATATTAGGCAACTTTACTCTATTCACGGATTTGTGAAGTATGGCACTCATAGTCAGGCTATTCCATTACTGTATGCATTCTTGTCTAAGAAATCCCTAAAATGTTACAATTGCTTGTGGCATTGTGTTTTCCATTTGTTGTCAGATCATAACTTTGATGTAACTGTGAGATTCGTGTTGTGCGACTTTGAAATTGCAGCCCTTAAAAGCGTCAGACTAAACGTTCCTAACGCCAAGTCTAAGGGCTGCCTCTTCCATTTTTCTCAAAATATTTGGTGCAAGGTTCAAAGTTTAGGTTTAACTAGGCACTATAACACGTCTCAATCATTCCAACTCGCAGTCAAGAGTCTTGTCGCTCTATCATTCTTACAGGAGAATGAAGTGGAGTAAGCATTCGAATCACTAACACAGGGCTTACCGCAGGAGGGACAAGAATTAGTAAATTACTTCTCCGATTGGTATATTCACGGTAGAGCACAGAAGTTTAGTACATGGAGCACTTCTAAACATCGATTCCCCCCATTATTTCCTATAACATTTTGGAATGTTAGTGAGCTGAATGAACTGTGTTTACCGCATACACAGAACACAGTTGAAGCTTGGCACAGGAGACTTAAGTGTCTCGTCGGGAACAGAAGTACAAACCTACATGTCATCATTACTTGTCTTGTTAGCAAACAAAATAGGGTTGATGAACTACATGTTAGATTTTCTACTGGTTATGTCCTGTCTCCCAAAAAGAGAAAGCTGATAGAAAGGCATGGAAAGTTTCAGACTGTCATTTCTAACAGAAGCGAATATACAGCCGTTGACTTTGTCAAAGCCGTTGCTAAACTACTTAAAGTGTAAATTACAGTAGTTTACGTCTGTGTTATTTGTCATGGTGACACATGAATACATATGGACAAATGTTTCTGTTGTACATTTCTAGGTATATTTAGGGCAAATGGTAGTATTCCATGTGTATTCCACTTTAGGTTTATGTTGTTATGAGTTCTTGTTCTTTTGAACTTTCATTTAAGTGGTCTGTCGATCTTGTGGTCTCGTTCAAATAGCTGTCAATGTTCTGAACTGTTGAACATCTAAAGTAGATCCACACACATATATATATATATATATATATATATATATATATATATATATATATATGTGTGTGTGTGTGTGTGTGTGTGTGTGTGTGTGTGTGTGTGTGTGTGTGTGTGTGTGTGTGTGTGTCTATGCACATGAATGCCATTAATGCACTCTACAAGTAGCACCAGCCATCGATAACTATAAAGCAAATTGATGAAAAAGTAATAGTGGTTGAATAGGAATCAGAATAGTTGGCTACAGAGATTAAAAAGCTATTTTCTTACAGACACACAAACCAAAAAACAAAATGAGTTCATTCCTCTTTTTTCTTATGTCTCTCAAGTAGTCCTACTCAAAGAACTCATGAGTGCTTTGCACCTGAAGAACTTTTCCTGATTTACGCAGAATTGCCAGTGTATCTTCTTTTAAAACAGTAAAGGCAAATCTGACTTGCAAGGTCCTTTGGGTGTTCACAGTCTTTGACAGTGGGAAGACACTTAGTGGTCACTTTCCTAGTGTTATAATCATAGCTTCATTCCCATACGCATTATACGTGTAGGAATATCAGTATAACTCTGTAGCAGTTCTCTTGCATACTCCATACAGTCTCCTGGCTTGGACTTTTCAGGGAATGCCAGCGATCACTATTTTTTTTTTTTACATCAGTTATGCTCTTCAAAATCCCACTGGTTTTACAGTATTAGTCCGAGTTTCACATCATATACAGTATAATAAAAAAACATTTAAGCAAGTTGTGGATCCAGTACCACCAGAAAATTAGTCACAACCAGTCTCACACTGGTGGTATAGGCAAAAACGTCTAAATGCCTAATAGCTGATAAATAGGCCATCCTGGTGTTGGAATACCAGGATCTTGAGTATACAGATCACATTTTGTCAAGCAGTTAGTTAACATACCATTTCAAAATTGAAAAGACCAGGTTACATACAAGCTATTGCTTCACTACCCTCCATGTGAATCCACAAACTTATATATGCCAGTTCCATGCTCACGCAAACATGAGGAAACAGGAAAAGAGCATAAATGTGTCATCATTGGTGATGTGCAAATAGAAATCACACCAGGAATTATTTTCTATAGAGAACAACAGCTGGGGAGTACAGAATCAGTAAGTTTAAATTGGTGGCTTGAATGCTTACCCAATTAGATCTTAACAACTAGTAGGTTAGCTATAAATGGACATATGTATACACAGGTTTACTATTAAATGTCTGAAGTGCCTGTACTCAACTAGCATGTGGCCAAAAGGCACTTTTCAAATTGGGAGAATGCCGACCCAAAATACATTGACTACACTACAGCAAATGGGTAGTGTAGTTTGGTATCTGAGTTCAGCATTGTGAACAGAGATTGTGGTTAAGTGAGAAACAGGAAATTAACCCATTTCCTCACTGTAGTGTGATCTCTGAGTTGGTATATTTAATTTGCAGGGGGTGTGGTGGGCACAATATAGTACAATTAACATGCAATTGACTGTAGAGTGCAACGGTACGTTAAGGTGCATAGCGTGGGTGACTAACGTCACCTCCTGCTATGTCGAATAAATTGAACTATGGATGTTGATATATTCATTTTCACCATGGCTGCTGTTTCTAAGTTCCAAACTCAGCATTTTGGGTCAACCATTGTGATCAGTCGACAAATACAGTTTAGGAATTTCAATAGTAAAATATATATGTATATATATATATATATATATATATATATATATATATATAAATATACATGTATAAATTCAGTGTTTTCTTCTTATATGATGTATTTTTTAAATATTTTTTCCTTCCTAGGCACCTGTGCCTAAATTAAATTTAGCATATTTAACATATTTATTAATTTTCAGTATTGTTTACCAGCGAGTGGGTTGGCAGTCTAGTTTTACTGCATGTGGCACATTTTCAATGATCTCAGTATGAAACTTTCACTTTTACTACGAACAGCTTATGTTCATGTTTCAGTGCACCATATGCACATTCTTTTGAACATGTAGTTTTCATTCTACACACCTTGCAAATTGTTTCCTTTTGGCACAACTTCTACAAAACTGATTACAGTTTACCTTTCTCTGAAGCGATTTTCACTGATTAGGTGTCGGTGAATGGCTTTTCGCCAGAATACGATTTCAGTGACATACTATATACCCTTATAGTAATACATAGGATATGAGGCTTAAATTTCAGATGTGAAATACTTTCTATGACCCTGACAGCTTTATTACTTTTTGCCTTCTTAGCAGTTAACACATTCTCACCCTATCTTTCATTTTTACCTTTATATTTGACTATCAATTTATCTTAGACACTTCATCTCATTAATTAATTAGTTTAACTCTTTCTTTGTAAATTCACTCCCTATGCATTCATCCATAGCATATGATATGGTCAGACCAACTTCTAGTTTAATTTCTCCAAGTCTTTTGGGTTTCTTACACCATCTCAGGAATGGTACCCATTCCTAAGTCACAGTACGATTAAAGTTCATGAAATTAGTATTGTTTTAATCTTTGAAGTTAACCAAAAGTACTCTTCACAGAACCCATAATGTGCCCAGAACTGACTCCTGAAATTCATAAGGAATTAAATGTATTGGTAGCATAATTAAAAATATGACTGTTAATTCTTGTTTATGAGACTTATTGCTCCTGCTACTATTGGAATTGTCTGGGTGTCCTTCTTCCACATTGCCCTCATTTGTCCCTGTAAATCCTGGTATTTTATGGCTTTTTGTGTCTCTGTACATAAGACACTGTAATCACTGGGTATAGTAATTTCAATGATCAACCTTACTTTTGTCTTCTTTTCACTGAATACTATATCTGGTTTTCTCTCATCTATTTTTTGAACTGTTGGTACTGGATGATTCCATGTGATATAAATTTCATCATTCTTTATAATGCTTTGTGGCTCATGTTTTCAATGCTTGTTAGCTATTTCAGTATTGCAATGTTTGTACAATCCCCAATGCAACAGTCTTGCCACATCATTATGTCTTTCAGTATAAAGATCCTCTGCAATTAGTGTATCACAGCCAACAATAAGATGTGCAACTGTTTACAGTTCCATTTTACTTTTATTTCATGTTTATTTGTATGGGATGTTATTATAAATGACTGGGTTCCTTTAAATTTATTCTTCCTGGTTTTGGTCATGTGGTTGGCGGGGAGTTTAAAAAGTGTGTATTGCACATTGCTTTTTTATCTAATGAAGTCTACATTTATTGGACAAAAGCGCTTATCTTATTTAATAAAGCCCTTTGCTGGTTCCACCTGTTTTTTGTTTTTTCTAAGTATTGTAATATATTAAATCTCTTTTTCTTTCCCATGTCCAAATTTGTGTTTCAGCCGTCTCTTCCTCAACCTGTTTCTCCTTACTTTGGGGACTCATTGTTCAGTCATGCTGTGATACAACCCATGTTAGACCTTCTACACTAAATTCTTCTTCACAAGTATTCTATAACATCAGCTTCTATTTGTTTAACTTCTGCTTTACTAATCTTCTCTTCTACATTCATCCTTTGTGATCTCATTTTTTTGTAATGTGATATTTTCCATATCTGAGTGCTTTTGCCTGTATTTCTCTTCAAATATCTTTGGAGCTACTTTTTTGTATGGATTAGTTTAACTTTCTCATTTGCACAAATATTGCACCATATCATATCTCCCTTTCTTTCCCATGTGCATGCTTTATTTATTTATTTTTATTTATTTAAATGTGTTGACTGGGAGTGAACGACTGGACGTAGGTCCATTTTCAGCTGAGGCCCGGGGAGAAAAGCTCCACAGTTAAAATAAACAGACAGTAGTTACAATGGATTACATAGCGATTAACAGTTTAACATAGCAATTACTTACAACATATTTACAGATGAAGAACATAGTACATCAGTAGACAACTAGAATCTTTATCTGTGAAGTACATAACAGACATTAACAAATGTTACAATGAGAAGTTCCTGCTGTATAATAAGTACTAGGCTTATGAGCATCTGAGCTTGCTATAATCAAGGTAGTTAGTGGAGTGGAAAGAAAGGTAGTGGTTGGATGGGGTGGGTGATATTAGAGTGGGAGTTGCAAGGGCATAGCCAGCATGTTTTTAGGTGCTCCTTTAGTAAAGTTTTGAAGTGGGTGCATGATGGTATGGAGGTAATTGTGGGTGGAAGGGAGTTCCATAATTTGGCTATGGTGCAAGAGAATAGTGCTTCACCAGCAGAGCTATTGGCTTTAGTGATTTGCAAGTGATTTTTGTTGCAGGATCTTAGTGGTCTGGTGGTGCGATAGGGTTGGAGTAGATTCTGGAGGCATGGGACATTTAGTGGATGGTTTACTAGTTTGTGAGTGAGAGTTGATACCACTGAAGGAGGTGAGGGAGTTCAAGCCAGCCCAGTTCAGCAAGTGAGAGACAGTGGTGACTACGGTAGGATGCCCCTGTCGCGAATTTGGCGATTTTGTTGTAGCAGGTCTCTAGCTTGTTTAGATCGCATTGCCTTAGGTTGGTTTATATTGGAGAGGCATAAAGTAGGGTGGAGATAAGGTGGGAATTTGCTATTGAAATCTTTGCTGCTTTGGTGAGAAATTGCTTATTTCTGTATAACGCTCCTAGTTTTTTGTGGACTTTTTTTATGGTCATGGATATGTGAATGTCAAATTTTAGTTTATTGTCTATTTCCACTCCTAGCAATTTGGTGTGTTCAGTTGGGTATATAGTGGTGTTGTCTTTTGCTATGATGTTAAAGTGAGAGTTGTTTTGAGTATGTTTGGTGGGCTGGAAGATGAGTAGTTTAGTTTTGTTTGGGCTGAGTATTAATTGGGCATCAGATAACCAAGTTTCAACAGAGGAAAAGGCTTCCTGTGTGACTTTTTGCAGTTTTGGTAGGGACTGGGCTGAGCAGATGATGGTTGAGTCATCTGCGTATTGTATGAGTGTGCCATGTTTGGTGGCAGAGGCTAGATTATTGGTGAAAACAGAGAAGAGTAGGGGTCCAAGGATGGATCCTTGGGGAACCCCTATGGAGACAGGTAGTTGGGGAGATATGTCATTTTGCCATACAACAGATTGTTGGCGGTCAGACAGGTAACTCTGAAACCAGTTGGTGACTGATTGTGAGAAGGATAGGTTATTGAGGACAGAGATAAGTTGTTTGTGTGGGACCATGTCAAATGCTTTAGATAGGTCTAGGAAAGTAGCAGAGGAGAGATAGCCATTGTTTTTATGCTGAAGGATAGTGTTAGTAAAGGAGAGTAAGGCAGTGGTGGTGCTATGGTTTGGTCGGAAACCATGCTGAGTACTGGAAAGGAGGTTGTTAGTAAGGAGGTAGTCTGAGACCTGAGAGTGTATGCATCTCTCTAGTATTTTGTAGAGTGGAGAGAGAATAGCTATGGGGCGGTAATTGGTTAGTTCTGTGGAGGGGCCGCCTTTGTGGTGGGGAATTATATGTGATACTTTCCACAGTGTGGGCATGTAACTTTCTGACAGAGATCAGTTAATCAAGATGGATACTGGGTAGGCCAGAGCATCAGCTGCGATTTGTAGGTATTCACTTGGGAGGTTGTCTGCTGCTAATTTGGTGGGTTTAAGTTTAGTTAAGAGTTTTTTTATGTTGGAGGTAGGTACTTCTTTTTTATACCTTTCAAAAATCTGTAGGTTTTGCTCGTTATATTTTTGCACGTTCTCAGTCACTTCTTTTTCCAAAACATCCAAAGTTTCTTGGCCTATATAATGGCATGGATCTGTTGTATTAATGAACACAAATTTGGATTCGAAACTTTTCACAATGTTTTCTTGTGCAAGTATTTTTCTTTCCTGTAATTTATTTCTTAATCTTTTTGTATATTTTCTATCTGGGAATTCTGTAAGTTTTGCATAATAGTAACAATACATAATTTCTTTCTCATCCTCAATAGTCCAGTCCATCATCTTTATGACTCTTTTTTGGCCTGTTAGTTTTTTTTTTTTGTTTGCTTTTTGTGGACTACTACTTCATTCTACAACAGGGGGCCATCCTCCTTGTAGGAATGTTTTATTGTCTTGAGGATTCTACACTGTCATTTTTTCCACTCCTGGCACCAGTGCACATACTAGGATTTTGCACATTTTACCCTGGAACTTGTCCACCCAGCTATCTTTTTTATTTTTTAACCTACTTCTGTCCATGATATATGCTATAAAAAACAATCTCTATGCCAGTGTCTTCCTGGTGAGATTTTGTAAAAGCAGTATCCACGTAGTAACGGTACTCAACAAGATCTGAGGTTGAATTCAGTTCCAGCAAAACTACTCTAAATTGCTTGTTCATAGTATCATCTCTCCATTCTGATCCTGTCTTTGTAATTTCCCTCCCTGTACATTCATCCACAGTATATCATATGGTCAGATCAACTACTCTTTGTAGCATAGTCCATGTTTGTTCTGTTCTTATACTATAAACATTTTTATCTGTTATAAATAAATCATAAATTCACCAAATTTACCATCTGTGACATGACAGTTTAGCTCAATAGCATGTGCATCTATAGTTTCTGTAAGACTCTATGCTCTTGTAATGAACACACTTAGAATAACTGACAAATTATTAATAGGCCACAATGACTTGCCTTGGTGGTGCAGAGGTTATTGTTGTCACCTCATAGCAAGAGGTTCTCCCATTTGATTTTCGTCTGGAGCACCTTCTGTGTGGAGTCTGCATGTCCTCTCCGTGGTCGAGTGATATTAAAGTCATACAGGTAGTTGTGTGCGTGAATGGGTGTGCCTTCTTTGAAGGTTGGGTGTCAGGCTGGCAACTCAGCACCATAAAAATCCGCTGTCAGTTAGCGACCTGAGTTCTGTCGTGGCGACCCCTAACTAGGAAAAGCTGAAAGACTTAGTATTAATAGGCCACAATAATGTATGAATCTGTCTTTGGGCGGCCACGGTGGTGCAGTGGCTAGCATTGCTGCCTCACAGCAAGAGGTTCTCCGGTTCGATCCTCGGCTGGGGTGCCTTCTGTGCGGAGTCTGCATGTCCTCCCTGTGGTCGCGTGGGTTTCCTCCGGGTGCTCCGGTTTCCTCCCACATCCCAAAGACATGCTGCAGGTGGATTGGACACTCTAAATTGGCCCTAGGTGTGCGTGTGAGTGTGCCTTCTGTGGAAGGTTGGGCGCCGGGCTGGCAACTCGACACTGTAAAACTCCACTGCCATTCAATGTGCGGACAAGGTGATCCGCTGTGGCGACCCCTAACCGGGAAAAAGCCGAAAGAAGAAGAAGAAGAATGTATGAATCTGTCTTTAATTACTGCTATTTTGTCTTTCTCTTATTTTTCATGTGTAATTGTATTAAATACATTTAAGGGTTCTTTGTGCAGAAATGTGTCATACTGTACCTTGTTAGAACTCACTGGTATTCTGCTCATAATGAAACATAATAAAACATCAGCTCTTTGAATCCAGACCCACCTGATTTTCTCCTAAGTTACCTTGGAGTGAATTAATTCCTTGTGTTTGTAGTGGGAATTGTACTTCTGTGCTTCCAAACACATTAAAACATGACACCAAATATACTTCTTCTCTTATATAAATATATTTCTTCACTTCTGACACCATGTAACATTTAAATGTTTGCCAAGAATCTCAGTAAACAACAAAGACATTAACTCTGCTGCTTTCTCACATTCACAATGAACATCACCTCCTTGGCTCTTTTCAGTTCTGTTTGACTGATCTCCTCTGCACATTGAAAATACAACTTTGCTTACTTCTCAGAAATGGTTCCCTGTGTACAACTCTTCTTCATTGCAACAACATCAACATACTGCTCTGGCAGTTTTGCCAGGACTGTGCACAGCAGTATCTATAATTTCAGTTTTAATTTTGATTCTTTCTCCCCCTCATTCATGTTGCTGTTGCGTATGCAGAACTAAACTGCAAACAAGATGGTGTATGTTGCAATTCGTCAGTACTGTTACGGGCAATAAAACTGCATTATACATACATGGACATGCATTTGCACTCACATACACACATGTTCTGACTCCATTGCTTTTCTGTGGAGAGAAAGCACAGATGTGACTGAGAAGTAAATGAGCAAGAGAAAAAAGTATAGAGGGAAATGTTATCTGTGTGCTCAGCTTTCCTTCAAATATTACTCCCATATTGGAAACGTCATGGTGCTAATATACACGGAAATCTCACTAATTCATTAGGTTTAAGTTAGTTATGCTGCTTTTCAGTTTCAGCCTTGCAGTGAGTATCAAATGATAACAATATGTTTGCAAGTGCTCATTTGAGGAAAACCTTCTGAAATTTAACTTCAGAGTTTATGTTAATAACTACAGAAGCGAAATAGATACTTTGTCCATCGGAAGTTCATTGACAAAGAAAGCCATGACCAATTTGAAATCATTACCAGACTGCTGTTACTGCATAAGAAAAAATGAAACTAATACCCAATTTAATGTAGCAGATTGATTTTGGTGGATGCCATGAAGAGCTTTGCTGCTTAGTATTGTCCTGGATTTTTTTTTTTTTTTTGGCTCATTCTGTGCTACTGCTGTTTTCTGTTTTCATTCCTGAAGATTTTTTTTTCTTTTAAAATGAATACATAACATTCTGTTATTTACTTTATTTCCTTGGGAAAATGCTGGGTCTTGTAGCTGTAGCTATGTTCACAAGGTTGCTTTCAGTAATAATATCAGCAAAAGATTCCAACATGGGGACAATAAACCCACAGACAAATGTTTTGTATCAATGCAGTTTCTGATCCTGCCTGCAGTCACAGTGATTTAGCTATATGTTGCAAGCTACAGAAGTCAAAGTGAAGCTTTTTAGTGTTCCTGCTTCCCGTAAAGAAGCATGTGTGAATATGTGTGTCTGTTTATGACTAAATACTCATTTCTCACTAAGAGTATGTATGGATGGCAGAAATAAAAGAAGAAATTATTCTGCAGGAATTGTCTCACAGAGACTAGCAGATTCAACAGCTGAGTTTAAAAAAGCTCAAAGAATCAAAGTCAGATAGTTTGGCAGCATTCCTGTTTCACTAAAATATTACTATAAAAGAACATGTGACCAGTGCTGAGAAAGCTGCCAAACTTAACTGTTCATAAGCAACAGGTGTAAACAGTAAACCAGATCTACAGGTGTACACATAGTGCACCTTCAAATCAAATGACTTGGAAGAAGTGTATAGAAAATAAAATATCTAGAAAACTCAGCTAATCAGATAGCTATTATATTTTCTATACATTTCTTAACACATTATTGGTGATGTTCAGGAAGTGAAAATCATACTTTTATTTATCTATCATACATTTTTAGAGCATTTTTATTAGTGAGTCTTCATTGGTAGATGTTTTTGTTTTCATAAGTCCAGACTGAATGTTAGTTCTTTTTGGTTCTCATTATTATCATAGTGTATTAAGTATTATTTTAAGCATATCATCATTTTAGTGTAAAACATCATTGTTCGGTGGGTAGCCTTAGGGCTATACTATCAGGAGCAAATGTTGTTTCATGTCTATATCTTTAAGAATAATTAGTTACAATAGGATGTTACACTGTTAGCTTCTGATGCATTTGATTTGAAAGGTGCACTATGATTGGTTAGTAGATTTTTGAACTGTGTTAAATGAACCTAATAGTTGAAACAAAATGTATGTTTGGTCTGAAGAAGCAAGCTTGTATTCATAGGTTCATAGGTTTCTGGGTGTGTACTTGGCTAATGGCCCTGGAGCCTATATAAGCCTATCCCAAAAGGATTCCCTGGCATCATGGCACCCAAAATTAGTTCCCAGTGCTCCTGTCAAGCAAGGCCACTGAAGTGATCCCTGGGGTGAACTTTCTATTGCCCACCCACTCGTTAAGATTTCTCTTAAAGAGGGCCAATGAAGTGCTCTGCTTGATGTGAATGGGAAGTTTGCTCCAGAGTATGGGAAGTCTCTAGGTTAGGAACCTGTTCCTCCAGCATGTTCTGTTTATTGTGGTAATGAGGTTAAGGTCCCTGGTGTGTGTGGCATGGAGGGATTGAGATTTCTTTAGGTGTAGCATATCTAGCAGCTCTGGGTCAGACATAGCTTTGTAGGTCAAGCAGAGATCGCCTCTAAGTAGGCGATAAGTGATATAGCTGGAGTTCATAGATTCATAGATTAGTACTAGGCTAACTGCCTTTGTGGACCATTTTAAGCCTAGCCAATTA
Organism: Protopterus annectens; assembly: GCF_019279795.1. Taxonomy (NCBI): domain Eukaryota; kingdom Metazoa; phylum Chordata; order Ceratodontiformes; family Protopteridae; genus Protopterus; species Protopterus annectens. The sequence continues at coordinate 1,074,239,808 of NC_056741.1, forward strand.
CCCCATGTAAGAATCAATCCCTGCACCTTTGGTTTATAAGGCAAATGCCTTGACCATTATGCCAACCTCGCACCCAGAGTTTTTTGAGTCTGTCCATATAGGGCATGTGTCTAAGGCCTAAGATCCTCTTAGTGAGGTATTTTTGTGGCCTTTCCAGTTGTTGTAGGTGTCTAGTGAGGTACATACCAAATGGGGCATTGTATTCTATAATAGGTCTAATGAGGGACAAGTAGAGAGGGATTATGACCTCTTTCTTTCTGGATGAGAAACCTTTTGTAATGAGATGTGCTACACAGAAGGACTTTCTGACTACAGTGGCAATGTGGTTATCAAAGGAGAGGTTGCTGTCAACCTGTGTCCCCAGGTCCCTTATCACACCTTCAGTGTTTAGTGGACTACCACCTATGTGGTAGTTCGTGGGCACCGAATTTTTCCCAAAGGGAATGACAATGGGCTTTTTGGCACTGAGCTTAAGGCCATGGTTCTGGCACCAGTCACTGGTGTCAGTGAGGCCTTTTTGTAGAATGTTTACATCAGTTGGAGAATCAATAATGGCTCCCAGTTTGCAATCATCTGCGAACTTGGTCAGCCAGAGTCCCTTTATGCTGGCTTGAACTTCAGAGAAGTAGATGCCAAACAGGAGAGGACCTAGGACTGATCCCTGTGGGACACTACTTGCAACTGGTCAGTAGTCAGATTTGGAGTCCGCTACTTTCACATTGTGGGTTCTATCAGTGAGCCAGTTGGCAACCCATCTTATTACACAGGGGTTGATGCCTAGTTTATTGAGTCTATCTATGATTCCTGAGTGAGGGATGGTGTCAAAGGCCTTGGCAAGGTCTAGGTAGGCTGTGTGAACTACCTTGCCCTCATCCACAGCTCTGGTGACAGACTCAAAGTAGTCTATCAGGTCGAGCTGGCATGATCTACCTTTCACAAACCCATTCTGCATGGGGTCCAGAGTTTGGAGACTCCTCATGTCCTTATTTATAAGGTCCATTATGATGCGCTCCATAGCCTTACATATCAGACTCGTCACATCAGGCTAATGGGACGGTAGTTCCCAGGGTCTGTAGTCACTCCCCCTTTGTGGAGTGGGATGACCGTAGCAGTGCAATATTCGGTAGGAATAAAGCCTAAAATGAGGCTGTGATTGAACAGGGCACTCAGGTGTGGTATGAGTTCACTTTGTAATTCATACAGAATACATCCAGGGATATTATCAGGTCTCATGGAAGCTGTATTCTTGGCTTTGGACAGTGCGTTTTTTACCTGTGTAGCCATGATAATAGGGACTTGGCATTCCTCGGGTATTGTGATAGGCCCTTTAGGGGGTGAAAAGGGGGGTAAAGTTCGCACTGAATCTGTCAGCCAATATGTTGGCAATATCAGTTGGTTCTGTATATGTATTGCCATTGTACTGTAACTCAGAGCAGATCTGAGTATTGCCATGTAGATTCTTGGCATAACTATAGAATGCCTTGTGGTTGTCTAGAATCTGCAGCAATTTTGTTTTCATAGCTAGCTTTAGAGGATTTGATGATGGATCTCAGTTTTTTGCTGAGGCTAACAAAGGAGTTTTTCCAGTCTTGGGACTTCACCCTTTTCTGCAACAGTTTTTTACTACTGTTGTAGAGTTTGTTTATGGTGGGGGACCACCAGATTGGCTTCCTTTTTTTGGAGGAGAGTGTCTTGGTTCTGTTTGGTATGGCCCATTCCATGCACTTGTGTATGTGCTCATACAGTGCATTGGTGTATGATTCAGCAGTTATGCACTTATTTTCCATTTGCATGGGTGTTTTGAAGTTAGCCACCTCTGTTTTTAGAAGCCCAAAATTGGCTTTGGAGAAGTTTTTTACAGTGGTTTCTTTTGGGGGGGTGAGGGTGGGATGTGGATATCCATGGTGATTAGCTTGTGGTCAGATCTGACCAGGGAGGAGTAGATTACTGGTGTAGAGCAATGGTCACCCATGTTAGTAATGACCAGGTCCAGGATGTTTCTACCCCTGGTGGGGGTAAGAATTAGTTGGTCCAGGGCACTGTAATTAATAAATTCCAGAAAACATTGAGCAAGTGTGTTGGTACATGAGTATTTTCCCAGTTAATGGAGGGGTAGTTAAAGTTTCCCAGTATAAGGGCATTGGGTTGTACCTTAATATTTTCCAGTGTGTTTAGGAATGTGGTGTGGGAGTCTTGGGACATGGTGAGGGATCTGTAGCAGGCTACAATCTGGATTGCAGTTTTACCCAGTGTTAGTTGTACCTGAAGTATCTCTGATGTGTTATGTTGGGCTACTAGTCTGGAGGTGTGCATATGCAGAGACAACTGCTGAATCCACCACAGAAGTTCCTTATTGAGACAAAGGAGAAGAGGAGCTGTAAAGTCTAGAGGATGTGCATGCTGAAGCCACACCAACTTCAGAAACCACTGGAACTTTCTCATGTGGAGTTTGATGTTTTGCCAGAGAGAGCATCGAAATGGTGGAAGTCATGAACCCCAGAGCTCTGAGCAACTGCTTGGCTGTAATGGAGGCCAGGGGAAGAAGAGTTTGAAAGTAAGACATGGGAGTTAAGGCCTTTGGAAAAGGCAGGGATGTCAGCATTGCCACCGTCTGAATCCTGCAACCCAGAAAGACATGATCCTGAGAAGGAGTCAGAGAAGACGTTTTGACATTTATCATGAACCCCAGGCTCTGAAGAAGAAAAATAGTAAAATGAAGATTTTGCAAAAGGACCTCTGGAGAGGATGCCTAAATCAGCAGATCATCCAAGGAAAGAAATATTTGGATCCCTTGAAGCGTGCATAAAGCAATCACAGGAGTTAGGCATTTGGTGAACACCCTTGGGGAAGTAGAAAGGCCAAAGGTCAAAGCACAGAACTGAAAATGCCAGGAAGCAACAAAGAAACACAAAGACCTCCTGAAAAGATGATGGACTGGAATATAGCGATAAGCATCCTTGAGATCCAAAGACACCAGAAAGGCCCGAGGGAGCAAGAGAAGAAAAAAGGGACTGAAGGGACAACATCCAAAAGGAAGGCAACTACAGAAAAGTGTTTAGATGACAGAGGTCTAGACTCGGTCTCCAATCTTCTTTTCTGACCACTAGAAACATTCTTGAAGAAAACCCCTTCCCCCTTTGGAACACAGGCACCTCTTGAATAGTACCCTGAGACAAGAGATCTAGAAGAACCTCTTGGAAAAAAGGAAGTTGTTCCCGAGGAGGCTGAGGAGTGACCATAAATGGAGGATGGGAAATCCACACCATGAAGTACCCCTAATGAATGACTGACAGAACCCAAGAATCCTGAGTGATTCAAAGCCAAACAGGAAGAGAAAGAGAAAGGGAAAAAGAAAGAGGAACGTGGCTGGGAACAGGTGAATAGCCAAACAGCACCTGGTTTGTCAGGAAAGGAAGGCTTTAGAATCCCTACAGTCTGAGCAGCCTTAGCAGGAGGAGCCCACTTACCACCCTTTTTACCTTTAGCAGGAGGCCAAGATTGCCTATAAACAAAGGCTGGCTTAGAAGTGTAGTTTCTCTGAAATTTAGGCACAGGAGAAACAAAGACAGGTTTAAGTTCCTGTAAGGCCTTCCCCTTGTCCTGAAGAGATTTAAACAGACCAGCAGCCATTTCCCCAAACAAAAGTTTAGTATCCAGAGGAGCATCCATCAACTTAGCCTTAATATCATCAGGTAAAGGTTGAAGCCTAAGCAAAGAATACATATTCAGTACTGAACCAAAAGCAGTAGCTTTAGAAGAGGCATCTGCTGCATCATAACTACATTTGATAGAATGACGAACTACGTGAGAGGAAGTCCATAGCAAGGAAAGTGCAGAGGATTTATCCTCAGAGTCTGGAAGATCAGAAAAAAGCTGACAAGTCTGACAAAGAAGAGCCAACACATACCTAGATATATGCGTCTGATAATTAATAGTCCTAAAAGCTAGGGTAGCAGAAGTATAGACCTTCTTACCCACTCTGTCCATGGTTCTGCTGTCCTTGTCAGAAGGCATTAACTTGGACGTAGGAAAAAAATGAGACAGGTTATCAAAGGCTACACACAACACGGGGGGGGGGGGGGCAGCAGCAGGACATTTAAACAAAAAGGAACAATCCTCAGACATCCAATAAAACCTATCAGATTTCTTGGAAACAGGGGGCAGAGACTCAGGTACTTTAGAGGCATTGGAAAAAACATCTTGTAAAGCAGTCAAGAAAGGAGGAATAGCCTCAGGTTTGGGAGATTCCATCTCCAGGAACTCATAGTACCTCCTATGGATATTAGAAACCTGGGCACAATCCCACTTAAAAAGTTCCATCATCCTAGAGATTGTGTCCCCAAAGAAAATTTCCTCAGAAGGAGTATCTAGACTATTAGATTCCTCCTCCTAAGACCTGTACTCTAAAGGAGAAGGAATCTGGGTAGAATGAGTTAGGGATTCTTCATCACAATCCAACTCTTCCTCAGAAGAATTTAATTCCCTTGGGCCTTTTAGGTGAAGAAGAGGACCAAGGAGGAGGACCAGGAACTGAAATCCCTTGAAGAGGCCTTAACAACAGTAAAACATTAAATAACCCCTGAGTAAAATCCTGCCACTCACTTTGTGGATCCATAGGAGCAGAAGAAACATGTTTGGGTTTTTGTTTCTTTTTTAAGGGGACATCCGTCCTACAGAACTAAGAGGACCCTGACTCAGGATGTTATTCCACAACCCTAGTAGGAACATCTTCCCTAAGAAGAAACTGTGGAACCCCCTAGACCCCACAGAAACAATCAACCATGGTTCCCCCTGAACGCCAGAAATGGGCCCCTGCAAAGTCTCGTCAGACGTGCTGCCCACCAGATCCTTGCCGGCCTCCAACCTGGACGTGGCAGAAGAATCCAACAATACAACCAGGTGAGTCTCCAGGTTTGTAATAACCCTAAGAGAAATCATCAGTAAAGGCTGGACAGCAGAAGATTCCGGTCTTACCTTTTTCACCTTCTTCATCCCTGATGGCTGACCCTTGGGGCAGGGAAGTTCCATCCATAGTATCTTTAGCAAGAAGCTTAAGATGCTGATTCTCAAGATACAATGAAATGGAAGAAAGCCTACTATGAAGAGTTTTCAGGATAAATGCCTGGCAAACTAAACAAGACATGGTTGCGAGAAGCCCCTAGGCAAAAAAGGCATTTATCGTGGTGGTCTTTATGGGGAATCTGTCTCCCACACTGGCATTTACCCTTCCTGGATGACATTAGCCCAAACAACACAAAAAAAATCAAGAAAAGAACAAAAACCCCAACTGGGTACTTATCAGCAATGGTGAGGACTTCAGCAAACAGGAGCAATCACAGGAATTCCAACAAACAGAAGAAAAATGGCAAAAAAACAGACAGAGACAAACAGACCAACAGTTAAAAACAGCATTCGTACATGCAGCAAAGAAGTTCTGAGGATTGTATGCCTGAACATTACCTTTATGCCCTATGCTACATGAGGAGTGTGGAGATGATGTTCAGCATACATTAAAGCAGTGGTAGACTTTGGTAGACTGGCTGGACGACTGGCTTCACAGCAACCATAAGTTGTGAATGTAAGGACGTCTACAGGTGTAAGCAGTAAACCAGAACTACAGGTTGCAGGATGTAGAAGTATCTGCAGCATCTACAATTGAATATTGATTCCTGAAATGCAGAAATAAAAAGCACTGGACAGTAAAGTGTGACCTTTTTAGAAGGAACAGGCCAAAGGTTTAAATATGAAAAACAAAAAAAGCTGTTACGGATGGGGAAACTTCAAGCACACTGCACTCACTGGTGTATTGCAATGAGGCCTAGTCACTTGACTCTTTCCTTTCTTACCATTACCTTTTCATCTGCCGCTGCACTTTTGAACCCCATTGTAGGCTACTAGCCCACCATCCCCCTGTCAAAGCATTCCAAAATGGGTTTCACTTGCTCATAGTTTCAAATTGAATTTCGCAGGCAAGGAATGACCTTAAATTATTAAAATATATTTGCCATGTAATGCAACAATTAGGTCACACTCAAAATCAGAAAATATGATATTTACCAGCTCAACTGCATAGACGTCTTGACTGCACCATGGATGACTGGAGTTGATTAACAGCCCAGACACTAGAGAGACTGGCCATGTAGAGATGGGAATGAGTGGGCATTCATTCTTTCTGAGGAGGAGATTCTGCCAGTTTCTCAGTCTAGAGCACCACTTGGTAGAATATCCTGCACAGCAACTCCTCCAATCAATATGCAAGCACTCTAACTGGGTGTTATGGATATGCACAAGACTGTATCCCAGCTGCCACAGATCAGTTGTCAACACAGTACTTCCTAGACAATGGGGGAGGGGAAATTAATGGTGTTAAAAGCATATAAGAAACTTCCTAACAACAACAGAATGATGGCCATAATCCCTGTTCTTGAATATTTCCTTTGATGTCAGAGGATGCCAAGTTTTACCAACCCTTATCTGGATATTGAACTTAGAAACCCCACATTCCATGCAGTTGTCACTGCCAGTGCACAAACAAGGAGTCCTTGGGCAGTTAGATACCGGGTCTCCCCTAAAGGCAGTTGTTTCAACTTTCAACTAGGATGACTTTTGTTTTAACTTAACAATCATCCAACACAGAACAAACTAGTAACCTAGTATTGTATTAACAACTGAGCATGAAAGGAAAATACTGACCCTTGTCTGGGGATTGAACTCAGCCCTATATACCTTCCATGGTGTTGTCACTGCCACCGGACTAAGAAGGAGTCTTTACACAGTTAGTACTCTATCTCCCCCAAGGCCAGTTGTTTCTCCTTTGAACTAGGAAAGCACCATAAGGAACAAGTACCAAGTATGTTATTAACAACTTGAGACTGAGCCACAGAAAAGGTACAGTGTTTTCTTTTCACATTCATTTGTTAAACAGTACTAGATCACTGGTTTGTATTACACAGGTTCAGGAGGAAGGAATGAGCAAAAATGTAATGTGAGCTTTAAGCTCACAGTGAAAAAATTTATATGTGTTCATAATTTATCCCACCTTGTTATGACACTTACCATCCCAAAGTAATATATATATATATATATATATATATATATATATATATATATATATATATATATATATAGATAGATAGATGGATAGATATACATAGCTAGATAGATATAGTTATATGTACGTGTATAAACAAAGTTTTACAAGGATTACTTTAATTCCCTGATGCACAAATGGATTCAATTTACCTTATGATGTAGTAACAGACAAGTACATCTGTTAGTGACAGATCAGAATCAGTGTAGTTGTATCATTACATATTCGATAAGCTGGAGATCCTAATTATCTGATGTTCCATTGCCTCCCCAGCAATTACTCACAAACATGGACATAGACACAGACTCACTTACACACACACACACACACACACACACACACACACACACACACACACACACACACACACATGCTATCTAAGTTGCTGTGTTTCATTGTGAAAACTTTCAAGGAATAAAGATGAAAACAAATGAGACAAACAAATGTAGCACTTGAGTTGTAGAATAATAATTAAAAAAAAACAGAATTTAGGCAGCAAAACTAAACTTATTTTTGGTTCAGCCTTATATAATCTGCTAATACCTTTCATAGAGGCTGTTCAAATCATCCACCACTCTTTCTGCAAAATAATCCAGTCTTATATCTCCACTGTGAAATATTTCCTTTTATGCATTTATTTTTTGATTCCATTCTTTGTGACTTGAAGTAGGGAAGCCATATGGACTCCACTGATTTCTTCAAAGAATCTGGAAAGTTCTGTCATGTTCTCCCTCTGCATCTTTTCCACAACACCATACATGTTGAGAGTTTCATTATTTCTCCTTTGTAATACAAATCACGCATCATTTTGTAGACCTCTGCTGAAATACCTCTATCCCACCATTGTTATTTATGTCCATAAAGTCTTCAGAACTGCACACTGTATTCCAGAGCAGGTCCTACTAGATATTTAATAAGAATGATACTGTGTTCACACTTTCTACAGGTGATACTTCTCCATGTACAGGTTGGCATTACATAAGACATTCTGAAATAGCTCGTTGTCTTTACATATTTTACCATCTTGTCTGACAACTTTGTTACTAATATTATAAACGACAAGAAACTATCTTAACTTGCAACATTTACTGTATATACTGTTGATAATCAATATCTGGTTATTGTATTAAAGCCAACAACCTGTAATGTTGTTTACTATTGCTGCAACTTTGTATCTCTATTTGTCATGTACATGATGTGGAGCTTTTCTCCCCGGGCATCCGCTAAAAAAGGACCTGCGTCCAGTTGGAATTTCCCGGTAAACAAAAGTAAGTAATGTAAGCAAATAAGTTTTCCCATACACTGCTTGCTTACTTTTGACTAATCTGATATGTCTTCACAAAGTCACCTTCCTTTTTTTCTTGATGATACTAAGTTTAAAACACATAAGCATTCACAAATGTATACTTCTTTCCTGGGATTCTTCATTGCATTTTTAGAAAAGTACATTACCTCTCTTTAGACTATTCCTCAAGCACTTTAAGTCTCCTGTTCACCTTTCTACATTTTCTTTTTTATAATTCATCTTTCCAACACGACTTTATGTCATAAATGAAAACGACACTTTTGCCTCCAGGCTTTCCACAAAATCAAATGCAAACAGGTTCTGAAAGTTCAGTCTCTGGGCTGAAAAATATTATTGAATACTTGGCACATCTTTTGTCTGAGTAGACTACACTTCCTAGAATCCTCTGTATTATATTGTTTAGAAAATGTTCTTTTATCCAAGCTACAGCCCTAGGACTCCTTCATAGTATGAGTACTTTGTTATTAATTTTATGTAGTGCTTTGTCACTACTGTTGCTTACGTTTAGGCAGTTAACATTTACTGTCCCTTTCTGATCAGGTCTCCTTGTTACCCAGTCACATAACTGCATTAAATTAGTTTTGCATGAGTTTCCTGTTATGAATAATACTTGTTTTGGTCCTGTGTTACACAGAATTATAAGTGTTCTAAAATTCTTTAATGCAACTGTGATTCCAAAAACTGTTTCTTTAATTGAAGTCCAGCTATCAGCCAGATAAAAAATTCAGTCTTGGAATCATCAAGGGAAGGTCATTGTTACTCAACCTGGTGGACTTTCGTACTCAACCTGGTGGACTTTTGTGAAAAGGACACCAAAGCAATGGATGAAGGTAAAATGATACAGACCACATATTTTAATTTGACCAAAGCTTTTGACACAATCCCCTACTCAGGCATAGCAGAAAACCTAAATAAACTGGGAAAAAATGTTGTTATCCGATGGACTGCCAATTGGCTCACAGATGGAACACAGATGAAGTCAAAACAGGGGAATTTACCTCCACAAAGAGACCAGTCACCAGTGCAGTCCCCCAGAGTTCTGCACTGGGACCCCTCCTGTTTGGCATCTACTTTTTTTTTAAGTAAAAGTCAATATGAAAAGGGCTCTGGCTGACTAAGTTTGCAGATGACTGTAAGCTAAGAGCACTTATTAAATCCACAAATGACTTTGCCATTCTACAGGAAGTTTGTCCCAAATAAATAACTGGTGCCAAAACCACAAACCAAAATTAAATGTGAAGAAAATGCATTACTGTATCCTTTGGGAAGTCATATACCCAGAGGATCTACCACACTGACAGTATGCCCCTAAGAGCTACCCAGTTGTTTGGAATTTGGAACTTATATGAGCAATGACCTAACTTTCGACCAACATGTGTCTATTGTCATAAGAAAGTTGTTCTATATTTAACAGCTTATAAACAAAGGTATTGTGTGTAGAGTGAGTGATGTTATTGTTCCCCTTTACACAACTTTCATTAGGTCAGTCATTGAGTATATTGCCTGATTTGGCATGTGCAACAACTGGAATGCCCACAATGACACCTTGCTAAAAAGATACAATGCCTAAACAATCTGTGCTACATGGACTGACTCAAAACCTTGTCAGTATATCCTGTATCCTACAGACTGCTTAGAGGTGACCTGTTTCTGCCATCCAAGACATCTTCCAACCCAGAATTGATTGATTTACTGTACATATGCCAGTCAAATGTCATCAGAAATACATGGTCGAGGGATCTAAACCTCTTCTATAACATCATCAAAATGGTTTGGAGGTATATTTTGCTGAGGATACTGCTGCTACAAAACAGACTCCCCATCCACATAAAATAAAGTTCATCACAGTCCATATTCAAGCATAACTTAGATCTATTGCTGGGAAACAGAAAAATTACTCCAGGACTGCCCCCATACTACTAATGAATATATGTAGGTCCTAAACGCTTTGTCCAATGCATGGGCCTCCTCAGATTACCTATGGTATGATCCCAGTTATTCTCATCAGGAGTACTATATAATTATTGACCATGAGATGGTAAGGACAATCTAGCACCAAATGGGACAGGTTAATCCAAGAATCAAAAGGGAAATTTGCTAGGCTTAAAATGGCTTGAAGGGCAGCTAGCCTAGTACTTACCTATGAACCTGTAAAAAGAACTTACACCAGCTAATCTTTTATTCCAAATTCCAACAAATGACATTGATTTAAATGACAGCCATCTGAAACAGCAATCAAACAAAAATAAAATCAGCAAACATTTAAAGTATCTAGCCTGAAGTAATAGTTGTTGCTAGACCATTGTAATTCTTTTGCTCTTTTTCTTTATTTTTGTAAGGATGACCCCCACCCCACTCTCTCCTTTAACAGCCAGGCACCTCTCCTATACTAATATGTGACATCTCTTCCACATTGTATATATTATATAGAGTTAATTGTCTGTGTCTTTACCTTATTTTTGCTACATTTTATGCCTCATGCACTATTCCTTCAGTATTTCACTCTCTTCTTCCCTCCCTACACTAACCATCCCTTCCTACCGTCCCCTGTATTGTGTACTTTTATTATTATTACTATTATTAATTCTTTGTTATTTTTATACAACATTGTTGGCCGGATTCATGAAGGCTTGCATGGAGTCTAAGAGTAGAGTAAGACTCCATGCAGCCAACATGTCTGCCGAGCGATCCAGGAACAGCTGGCAGGGGCGTGCAAAAGAGCCCCTAAAACTCCTCTTACACGGACAGGGCTAGGATATGCAAATTACCTCATTTGCTGCAGAAAGTTATGCAAATGAGGTAAATTTGCGATCCAAGAAACCCTAACCTGTCCAAGTAAGAGTAGTGTTATGTGTAGAAATGTACTCGGTTGTCAACTGAGTACCGTTCTGCAAATAGCAAAACGGAGCCATGACAGCTCCAAATAAAGGATGCATCCAGTTGAGGAAGCATGCCAATGGCCAAATATACGGCCATTGTCAATTCTACCTGTTGCAAAAAAAATTAATAATTTTTTTACCTCGATCTCCAAAGTTTAAGCGTAGTGCAGCGTCACGCAAACATGATGCACTGTAAACCCCCCCCCCAAAAATAAATAAAAGCCAAAAACAGGCATTTTATTATAAATATACATCTGCCATGCAAGTGAATGGCAGGCTGAAGACAACATGGCTACTGAGTAGAGGTTGCTAAGGGTGGAAGCTCAGTCTAAGAGATGTAACCAAGCATTAGTAGGCAATCTTATGCAAATGATGGTAAGGATAGTGAGTCCCAATTTCACATGGCAAATGAGCAAAGTCCGTGGAGTGTAAGAGTAGGATAAGGGGAGTATCAGAGTAGAAGATAGGTGACATCATGAGGGGGCTAAGTATGGAAGAATGTAAGCTCATTGGAGCAAAGTGGCATGTGTTTGCTGTCAGTTACCCATCACTGGAAGAGGCGTGTCAACAGGTACCCCAGCTAAAGGCAAGAAATGGAAGGTGTATGCCGTGGACAACACTAAAGTTTCTTGTAGAAGTGCCTGCACTGTGTATGCACGTGTGTGCACGCCTGTAAAACTGAGTAAGACTGTGTGTGTGCGTGTGCGCCTATGTGGCGCGTTTAAGCCGGAGTAAGCAAGTGTAAGGTTGTTGAAACCTGTGTAAGCACGTTTGCACCTGTGTGCATGCATTTGAGCCGGAGTCAGCAAGTGTTAGGCCATGTAAGCATGTGTGCGTGCATGTGAGCTGGTGTGCGCACGTGTGAGCTGGTGTGTGCATGTTTGCGCTTGTTTGCGCGGCGCTGCCCCCTGTGGAAACAGAAAGGGAAAAGGAAGCACAACAGATAGTAGGAAGTTAACCAAGGAGAACTAGCAGAGCCAGCAGGTGAAAACAATCAGAATCAGCCAATTACACAGGCAGTACACTAGCCCAGCCCAGCCCAGCACTTAAAACTCTGCAAACAACTTTCCACTATGTTTTTCTCTGAGACACTGCAACACTGCAGTAAAAAAAAGAGAAGTGAAAACTGAAAAAGCTTTACTGAGACAAAGAAATGTTAGGGGCTGCCATTGCTGTTATAAGGCACCATATGCAACATGCTGAGGGTGGTGCCAATGCAAATGCTGCTGAGCAACCCACAGTGAGGAGATGGAGAAGAGTGTACAGGCCCAGGGTAACCTACCAGGGGCTACATGAGCTGGAGATAGTGGAGCGCTATAGAGTGGACAGAGACCTCATGCAGCAAATTGTTGAGCTGTGCAGGCCACGCCTCACACACAGAACCAACAGAGGGGAACCCATCCAGTGGAAACTAAGGTATGTGTTGGTCTAAGAATACTAGCAACAGGTACCTTCCAGAGACCAACTGGTGATATGATGGGGATTTTACAGGCATCAGCATCCTGAATGCCATGTCAGCACATGTTGGTGATCATGTATATTTCCCCAATTCCCATGAGGTATTGGCCATCAATATGCATCTTTTCCAGCAAATAGTGGAATACCCTGAGGTAGTGGGTGCAATAGACTGCACGCACATATGCATCAAAGCACCAGCTGGTGAGCGGGGTAGGGTCTACTATAACCGCAAGGGTTTCCCCTCCATCAACTGCCAGGTCGTATGTGATGCCCAGGGCATAATAATGAATGCGTGTGCTGGCTGCCCTGGAAGCTACCATGATTCCCATATCTGGCATCTGACACAGCTGTACCAAACATTTGCCAATGGGGACATCCCTCATGGTCACCTAGTGGGGGATGCTGGATATGCACTAGAGCCACGGCTGATGACACCCATCAGAAATGCACACACACCTGAACAGGAACGCCATAATGAGGCACACGCACAAACACGAAATGTAATCAAGTGTGTGTTTGGGCTGCTCAAGTCACGGTTCCGGTGCCTGGACACATCTGGTGGAGCCTTGCAGTACTCACCAACTACATGTACCCATATAGTCATGGTATGTGCTATGCTACATAATATGATCCTGCGAAAACAGCTGCAGCAGGAGCAGCATAGGGCCGGGCCAAACAGCCCCCCACCATTGACAAGGCCCTCACAGGAGAGCGTGACTCGGAGGAGGAACAACCTGAGCCTGACCCAGTAGGCAGAAGGAGGCGTGCCCGGTATGCTTTGACCTTGGCAAAGAGGCAATGCATAGCATATACACTGGCTCAAGTAGGAACCCTGGAAATGATTCCTCTCTCTGACTCACACATATAGTAAAAGGGATGACTAACTTGACACTACCTGTTTTCAAACATGTATAGGGAGTGTAATATGTGCATCCGACATAGACAGCCCTGCAGCACCACCTGAGGCATGATTGCCATGTGTTAAGCAATATAAAGCAGTGCTAAACAGCTTTTAGCACTATTTAGTATATGTAAACAAAATTGCACATACTAAGTAGCACAACTTTGGGCAATGTTGAGCAATATTGGGCAGCGTTCAGCAATGTTGGTTAACATTGAGTAATGTTGTGCAAGTTTGGTCAAAGTTGGGCATAGTTGAGCAAAAGCATGTAAACATGGTCATATTTGCTTTACTGTTCCTTAAACAGTCTGGTCTGCCCAGTATGAAAATATGAAGCAGTGACAGTCCTCGAACCCAGGATACTGTGCACTATAGTCACAGTACTGACCCACTAAACCATGACAGTATTTCACTGATCAGCCTGTAGGAATAAATGTTGATAAGTCTATGCAAAATGTCTCCTGGAAACCCAGAAGGCACAGCATAATCCCTGTATAGTTATGACACAAAGGTGAGCCCTGCATTAAAAATACAACTCGATTTACAACACACATATAGTATAAATGTTAATATTGGGCATGTTCACACACGTCAACAAATGTAGTGGACTTCACATAGCGACATACTGAAAGGTCATACTGGGCATGCTCACACACTTGAATAAATGATACAAATGTCAGGCAACAACATACTGAAAGGCCAAACTGGGCATGCTCACACACTTAGGCCATGTGTGAGTACAGCAGTGGGCCACACATATCAGGCAGTTGCATGTGTTAACCCAGGAACCTCTCACAATTCACCAGTCTTGACTTGTGCACACAGTGATATGACAACAGACACATATATAAAATATTGGAACCCTGTCATAATCAAATATGCACTACAGATACTTAGGTTGGTCATAGAAAGTTGAAAAGCAAAGAAAAACAACCCAAAATGCGTATCATCAATAAACACTGTGCACTGCAAACACTATCCAATCCAGGTCATGGAAAGATTATCTGCGAAGGAGTCCATACAGAACCATGACACTACCTTCAGCTATGTCATAAATAGCAATGTGCACTCATATATGTCCTGAGTCAGGGCCCACTGTAAATGACTGACAATGCCAACATCCTGTCAGACAGGCCCATACATACATACCTACCTCCCAATGACAAAAGGCCCTATCATCATACCAGGAGATATCACATGTAGAATGTGTAAACAGCTCCTTTCAAAGCTGAAAACATGGCATCAATTGGATTACAATGTGCCCCTATATGTTTCATAAGTGAACTGCAGAACAAACAGAGCCTGCACATGAACAGTCTGTTGAGCCTCACCCTCTCTACAGGATATGAAACAGTTGAATGGGTTACAGCAGCATATGGCACACTACACAAGTGTTGGTGCACAACAGACCATGTGAACTATAGTCTTATAAGCCGATGAAGTCAGATCTGCAAGGCCATGGAGTCCATCAGGATTGAAGTCAGAAACAGAGCTATTGGAAGCCTATAAACACACAACCCTACCAACTTTGGACTGCTCATGGGCAGATCATGTTTCCCAAACCTGCTAGACTGTTTGCAAGGCAGCCACCCAGGACATATATTTTTTGAAATGAGCTACACACGTCCCACATACACTTTGAATAGGCCTTTTCCAACATCCCAGACACATGTCGTATCCACAAAATCAATAACCTGTGCATAAATATGTATTGTCATCGGATGGATTGGCAACTGGGCCACAGATAGATCACACAAGGTAAGATTTGTGGAGTCCTGTTCAAGCTGGTAACACCTTCTGTCTCCCATATCTCAGTCCTGGGATTGCATAAATCTAAGTGCACACTCATTACCATGTCTAGTCTGATGATGTCAGCATCCCAAAAATATAGCAGTGTAAATGAAAACTCCCAGTAATGCACATAGCGTGTCGTATTAATGCGTATCTCTTCAGTATCATAACATAGTTAGGTAGGGGTTTGAATTTTGCAATTGCTGAGTGTGTGTGTCTGTGTGATTTCCTTTTGAGAGTATTGCACTTTTTGGAGACTAGGAAAACACCTTAAAAGTGTTACATTCCTGTTTTGCAAGACTGATGATGTCAGCATCCTACAAATATAGCAGTGGAGATGAAAACTCCCAGTAAAGCATATAGCGAGTCTTGTTAATGCGTATCTCTCTAATATCATAACATAGTTAGGTAGGGGGTTGAATCCTGCAATTGCTGGGTGTGTGTGTGTGATACTGTTGGTCAATGTGTTGTGTGTTTAGTTTTTACTACTGTATGACATATCAGTATAACAACAGTATGTGCATTGCACACTTCAGGTATCTGTGTGGCACATACATATAAGTACATGTGCCCTCAATTAGTTCATATGTGTGAAGCCTGCTTTCCACATGAATACATCTGTTACCTATGACAGATTGTGCTGCTGCTTCTCAGACCTTCGGTCACATATGTATGTTTGTGACAAGGCCAGCCACTGTAGTGATCTGTGGCCTAGGTCATCTGTGTCACACACACCCATGACAGTTTCTATAGAATAGTGTGAGTGAGGGTTCATGCCTTGGGTATATTTCAGACATGTTCAAACACAACAAAGTCTGTCAATAATGGACATTCATTATAGGTGTACAACAACTTTGTGGATATGCATACAGACCCCTTATTGGTTATGTGATACACCGAGGGACTTCAGAATACCTATGGCAATGTGAATACCTAAGGACAGATGACATAACACTTGGTTGTATGTACACATCGGTACCCATTCTACATGTTTGGGGCTACTACCTATGTGGTACTGTCGGGATACTATGTTTAACAAATGTGGATGACTATGCTATGTTTGGCTTGCAGTTTTACAGCATGGGTTGGACAACAGGTATCTGTCTGTATGATACCCTTGTGAAGGATAAGTGTCTCATCCGGCGAATGCATTGTAGGCCAAGTGGCACATGGGCAGACAATGCATGTTTGGAATTAACACTGTTGTAAACAATACAACATTGATTATCATAGCTTTAATGTATCATGCCTGCTCAGATATACCTACAGGGATATCATTAAACTGTACTGTTGACAACATGCTAACATTGCTACACTGCTATAAAGTCACCCTGTGCATCAGCACCATGTTAGCCTGTTCCTGCATCAATGTTACAGATGACAGGAGGTGGCACAGTTTCATCATATGCACAGGGTGTGTTGTTGGTTTGCCAGAGCCCGACATTGACCCATCCAATCGACATGTATGTGTGTGTGTGTGTGTGTGTGTGTGTGTGTGTGTGTGTGTGTGTGTGTGTGTGTGTGTGTGTGTGTGTGTGTGTGTGTGTGTGTGTGTGAGGGACAGCAGTACAGCATGGGTCAATGTTGATGTGATATGTGTGTGTGTATGTGTTAGCCCTAGGTGTTTGGATTATGTGTGTGTGTCTGCATGCACACAGTTCCGCCATGTGGCTGCTGTATACGGGAGGTTGTGGGACAGCCACAGACTGTACTTGCCAGGCTGTACAGATCACTGTCTCTGGCCACAGACAGAGTACCTGTGCCTGGCAGGGGTGCAACGGACAGTATTGGGTACTAAGCCAGACTGGGTACTATCATCAGAGGCAGAGGCATGTCGACTGCACCCATGTCCCTGCTGGGACTGGCCAGAACCACGTGCACGTGGTCTTCTATGATGGTCTATTGACAGCCCTGCTCCAACATTTCTGGGGCTGGTACTGCCACTACGGGAGCGACTGTGACTTGTGTGTCATGCGTGATGACTACCAGCCGATGATGTTGCTGGCATACGTCCACTTCGACGTCTCGGCTGTCCTGCACTGTCCTGGCACATGGACATTACATTGCGGAGGACATCTAATGTCTCCCCCCAACATCTATCAATGACCTCGGTGTAGTGACGCACTGCACCTGCAAGGTCATAGATACTGTCATTGATAGCGGTGTTATGGGCCCTCTGTGCCCTCAGTCCCTGTCTGGTGTACCGTTCCATATGTGCCTGTGCCTGCATAACAGCCCGAACATACTTGAGGTTGTAAGACCTGTGGGGGCACATCTGCCAGGGGCATTATGACCAGCGGTGCTCCCACGAGAGCCTGTGGACATCCGCCTATGTGGTACCATCCCAGGATTCTGGGTATGGCTGCTGTGAGGAGTTGCATGTGCCATAGATACCACACTATCCCGGTCAATGCCTACTGTATGCTGTCCCTCAGCTAAGGCCATTGGTAATGATGTATTGGCAGCATAAATGTGTGCATAGATGGTGTGGAAAGCTGTGTACTGTCGATTGACGCAACGACAGACCCTGTCAAACCTGCCTGTGCCACATCACATGTTTCATCATCTCCACTATTTGTGGCAGTGTCTTCAGGTTCCCTGCTGCACTCAACCAACACAATCTCAGCACCTGTGAGAGGGAGACAGGAAACACACTTTACAATCTGTACATGATGTTAGCACACATGCACACATGCACACATGAACACATGCACACATGCACACATGAGCACATGCACACATGCACACATGAACACATGCACACATGCACACATGAACACAAATACACTACCCACTAAAGTAGACACACACACACACACACACACACACACACACACACACACACACACACACACACACACACACACCAACAGCAATGCAGAACATACCCATTAGTGGTTGATGGTGGAGTACAGTATCACAAGCCAAAGAGTCCTATCACATTTGTCAGCATGCAAGATGTGTGTTGCTCAACAGCATGCGGTGTGAGTGTAGAGAGTCCTTGTTAATAACAGTATACATCTGTTTGATGCATGTGTGTTGTTCAATGATTGGCCTCACCCTGGAACACAATGTGTACATGGACACAACATTGCTGTGCAAGTATTAAATGCTTTTCAATGTTGTGTGCACCATCACTCACAGATATACATACCATGGCTGGATGCACACAACATTCAGGTGTATAGCAATGAATGCTATGTGTTGTACTGTAGTTACTCTAACTGGATGTAGTGTAGTACCATGAGCCATCATCAGGCAGCATCATGTGGTCACTCAAGGCCACTAATGTGTGCCTCACTGGCAACTATCCGGCTGTACCTGAACTGCTGCACTGTGGCTACATTAACCATTTCACAGGCAGTTGTTACTTGGGTATGTAAGGTGTTCAATAGGGAGCATTGCCTAACATGAATGGCTTGTTAGTTGAAGTTTTTTGCAATGCCCCATGATAGACCTCTACCCCTCAGGTATAGTATGTGTGCTGTGTGGATGACATTTGGGATACTGGAGCCTGACCTTACAGCAGGTGTCTACATACACCATGTGTATCATATTGACATGTACTGCGTATGACAAGGTGGTGTATGTTGTGTGCATGTGTATTGACTCTGCCAATACAATGTCCACTACAGTGTACCACAATGGTTTGGGATGCTCTGTGTATAGCATGTGTTTAAGGCAGCCACTCATGCTACTGGGGTGTGCATAGTCCCACAGGAAACTTGCAGAGCATGCATTATGTGTAGGTGTTGTACATGTGTAAATGGCCTAAAACCCACCTATGACATGCACATGTTATTTGCCATATGAAATGTAGAACACTCACCATCATGGGTCTGCTGTCTTGCTGTCACATCAGAGGGACCTACAAGGATATGAGACAGTTTGTCAGTGTCAACAACTGTGGCATTGCTGCTGGGACTTTGCAATTTTACAGTAGTACAACGGTTGACAGTCACAGGCATACAGATTATGTTCAAAATTATCAGTATTGCACAACACCAGGCTCCACATCTTCCAAATACACAGTACACATCTGACATATGCATGTTCTAACAATTGAGCTAACAGTAGTCTACAGATATCGCATGTTACATGCACACTCGCAGTCAACTTGCTGGGTGACTCCGGACTCCATGATGACACATGTTTGTTGTAGTGTTTGTCCAGGAGCCACCACACCGAGGAGCAGCTCTTCCACTCTGGTGAGGGGCAGGTGTGATGCTGCACCACCACCTGTGGCTAGCTGTTGTCTGTGGACATCAGAGGCATGCTGCCGGACATGTCTGATTAAATCACTGCAGTGATGGCTTACCTGCTCATAAGTCCAGTTATGCATGGCCTACGTCATTAACCCGACGGACAACATCCTGCCACAGTGCAGTACTCTCATGCTGGTCCTGGCTGGTTCTGGAGAACAGCAGGGTGTGATGTTGTACTAGTGTGGATATGATTACTTCCTCCTCTTCAGGGGAATAGGCAGGACTGAGATGATGAGACATGTCCCTGGAAGAAAATAAGACAATTATTGTGAGCAAGTCTTGTGGCACACTTAACATCCTAAAGTATAGATATCAATGAAATGACATATTTAGCAACCTATTGGCTGTCAGTAGATGCACACTTTTAATCCCACACATCAGTGATCAGCCCACAACTGCCTGACAGTGCCTGGCACGTTCTATATATTAAACCATGTTCTGCACAGCAACAAAGTGAAACCAGTATGTAAGACTATACAACAGCACATGGCACACTGTATGTGACACAATGCACCACCTAGCCACAGGAGGTATATATGAAGCTAATGCATAGAGAAATTTGTCATCCATTGAAATGATTGTAAAGGACAGTTACAGTACTACCAGTACACCACACTACTTGTTGATAGCAAACCCCTAAGTAACATATATGCACATTCATCAATATAGGTGGCATACTGCTATGCTACACTATACATGTTGCTAGATATGCACTTATATCCTGTAACACACATACGACCCAGGCCATGTTACAGGCATACCCACACACACATCAGACATACCTACAAGACACAAAGGTATGGCAACCCGGATGAGCTTTACCTGTGTACCATACAGTACTGTGTGTCAGCACTTACAAAACCTTCTGCCTGAGGTATGTAATGCGTGTGGACTACAGGTAACAAACAAAACAGTGTTTCAAAGAAATGTGGATATACACCATACTGTGCTGTTTATGCCTACAGCTTCAGGTAGTACAGCAGTACATACAGGATTTGTATTCACTAGTGTCAACAATCAATGAGCATACATGTACCGCTTTAGCCTACAATGGCACACTCCAGTCAACACCATGAGACTATGTCACACCGTATACCATACTGCTTTTGCTGCCTAGCAATAACATACATATCTTTTGCAGGGATCACAGCTAGAACACTACAAACCATGATATAAACATTTACCCACTAGGCTATCACACATATACACAACGTTGACACATTCACCTACACATTCACCATCACACACAGTCAACCTCACATAGCAATTAATGCAACATGTACATGCGTGTGTGTATGAGGTCATAGGTAGCTCATAGGCTATTAGGCATAGGGCCTGTAGAAGCCTAGCCATACGGTACCCTGCCCTTCAACACCCATGTAATTTAAGTTCATGTGCCCCTGTCATGCAGAGCCACAGAGGTGATTCCCGGGTTGTATTTCCTATGTCACATCCATTCATCATGATTATTCATGATGACTGCTAATGAGGACCATTCTTTGCTATTGATAGGTAGTTAGTTCCAGGGTGTGGTATGTGTCTGAGATGAGCATGTACCACTCCAGCATGTTCTGCTTTTTGACATTACAAGGTTTAGATCAGTACAGTGTGTAGCTTGTAGAGATTTTGATCTGTTGACCTGGAGCATGTCCAACACCTGTGGGTTTGGCATAGCTTTGTATGTTAGGCAGAGGTTGGCTCTGGGTGTGCGGTATGCGACACAGTGTAGCTGTGGTTTTGTAAGACAGTCTGCATAGGGAATCTGTTTGAGTCTGGTAATACTCTTTGTGGTGTTTGTGCCTGGCGTCTACAGTTGCTGTAGATGTCTTCTGAGGTACATACCAAAATGCCCATTGTACTCTATGATGGGTGTTATGACTGATGAGTAGAGTGGAACACTGACCTCTCATTCCATGTATGACACACCTTTTGTGATGACATGTGGACCGTACACAGTTTACATGACTAGTGTGGCACTGTGATTATCAAAAGGAACACTACTGTCCACCTGTGTCCCGTGGTCTCTTATCACAGTTTTGGTGTTGAGTAGACTACCACCTATGTGGTAGTTAATAGGTACAGGGTTTTTAACAAAAGGTATGGCAATACATTTACAACATTGAGCTTGAGCGTACATATAAACATCCATTGGTGTACATATAGATTTACATGTAGGCACATATACAGTCCACCTTTCGTGGTGGGAATATCAATTATGTAAGGGTTGAGAGAGATACAGTTATGTAACAATTTTGTACAGTCTTGTGCAGAATGCATTGAGGGCATTCTCAGGCTATGTATCTTTAGCAGGACTCCCTGTCTGGAAGACTATAAACTTAGCAAATCATACCCACAACATTTAAACACCACATGTCACATACCAGCGCTGTATGCTGTCTTGTTTGCCACACACTACAACCTACATGAAAATATGCACATAACAACCTTCACCAACATATATATTTCCACCCTTCACAAACAGTTGCAGTATGTACCTTGCTCTATGCACATGTTAAGATGCTAATATATCTGACACATAACTATCTCTACATATCTGTGTGCCATACACACACAAGGTACACACTGTTGTACGTCTGTAGACCTCATGGATGACCTGTTGGGCCTTGCTACAACATGAACAGTTGTCACATGTGTGCATGGCAGTAATATTACAGGGAGTATTTATAGCTGCTAATACTACATTACTAAACTAGCCTGGTACAGCAGTTGCCAATGCTAAGCTACACATTATATGACTATCATGCATGTGTTACTCTGTCACATCCATGTTTATATAGCTGTTTGCACTACTCCCCCAGACACCATTATACACAGTACTGTACAGAACATAGATGACATGATTGGATGTTTGACATTAAATGCTGAGCTACATATCTCACAGTTATGTCCCACTGCACACAGCTACACACTAATTTGTCCATGGCAGTAGTCATGCATGGCATCAGTGCATACATACCTACTGCTGCCACATATGCATGTTTCATAGTATTTACAGTACTCTTCATAAACATCTACTACTTGCCTGTAATCACATTTCTGTCACATACCTGTTTGTCACTTTCAGGTCCGTCTGTTTTTTTTTTTGGACAAATTTTTTTTTGGTGTTGCCTAAGTAGAGATAGCTTCTACTTAATTCCCTTTCTTATTAATGAAGTTTTTTTTTTACTTAATTAAAATATTTGGTGGATGATTCACTGCAGTATCCTTACTCAATTAAACTTTTGCGTTATTAAGTAATCATTCCTATTTACTCAGACACAAGTTCTGTGTAGCTGTATCAGGTGCAATGTAATGATTGCATGTGGGGATAGCAAGTACAGTCTGCTTTAATAGGTATCAGTACATGTGCATGTGATGACCTCTGCACCAATTGGTGCACAGCATTTGGTAAATGCATACAGCCTGCTGTGTGGTAATTGCAGTACTCACTGTCATAGCAACCCAATGCTATAAAATGCTAGGTTTTGTAGGCGTAGCCCTTTCAGATTTCCAGAGTGGGGCCCATGCTTGTTTGCTGTGTACACTGTTGTTTAAGTCAGAAGGTTGGTATACTTCTTATATCTGAAGCTAGAGGTGTAGACAGTGATGTACATGTTGTACTCAGACCTGACTGTTGCCACTTTCAGTACAGAGCTATCAGTGTAGTGTTTAAGTCACCCCTACAAATGCTTACACAAGATATATGTGAGTATGTAGTTTCATTCCTACTTATGTAATTGACTGCCATACAAAAGTAGTTATTGAGAAGTATTCCTTTGACACATGAACTGTTTGTGGACTGTTTTACTGTGCATATTGATGTACTCACTTCTGCAGGGTTTGTGTACTTTTTATTGTTGACAGCACAGGAGTCTCAGGTAAACTGGACAATTCCACTACTGAGTATGCCTACCTACATCCTTGGTTGACCCTAAACACACATATATTTAAAATATGGGGGGGGGGTGCAGACATACAGAGAGCATTATGTCTTATTGTGTGAGTGTTATCTTACTGGACTTAATGGATTGGTGTGTACCTGTTGGTTTATTAAGGCAGGTGGTCTGTCTGCATAGGTCCCAACTGTGAACCTATCCAGATGGTAGACAGATGTTAGCCTGTTATTCTTTGTCTGTGCAACCCACAGGTGTTTTCAGCACTGGTACAATGGCATTGTTACAGTCAGTTACTACCAGTACATGGCTAGATCCTTTGGTATTTCTGTGTTGTACTCCTACATAAGGGTATGCATGTGGAAGTCCACACAAAGCTGTTTGCAGAGTGTGTAACAGCAGATGAGCTGATATGCCTGTGTGTTTGTGCCTCTGCCAGGCCTATGAAACACTCAGATACATATTTGTTTGGAGTCAGGGATAGGTAGTTAAAAGTGAAGTGCACCTTCCAACTAATAGAGACAGTAAGTGTAGACTTGAGTGAAGCAGTGCATGTGGATTTGTACTCCTTTTATAAAGTACAAGCGGTGTCTACTGTTATTATTGTGATTATTCATTGTGTAATACAACACCTCTCTGACTAACGTCAGTACTTTTCAGAGGGATTCAGAGGGACACAGCTAAAATATATTTCACAATCAGGAAGTATGGCCTCTGCCCTAATCAGATATGCCAGTGTTTGCCCTGCTATGATACTGTGTGGGGGTTGTAAAGTGCCTCAATAACATTATTTGCTGATAGAATGGCTGCTTCTCTTATCACAGTCATGTAATACAATTCCACAACAATTGCTGGTAAAGATCCACAGAACAAGCTTTGTGTTATGGCCTTCCTATTTTTCCTTTACATTCACTCATTGTTTTGCATTATATATTTATTTCAGCACCAAGCTATTGTATATCTGCTGTGGCTTAGTGGTACTTCATGCAGTTAAGTGTGTTCAAGGTCTGGGGTTCGAGACTGACAGAGGTGTTTTATTTTGCTGCTGAACAGAACAAGGGCCCTGACATACAGAGTGATTAAGGCAGTTTTAAGCAGCTGTAAGCGGGTTTGCGCAGGTTTGCACGATGCTTAGCAATACTTAGCTAAGCGCACACATGTGCACACTCGCTGAAACCCTCTAACTACTGCTTAAAAGTGCTTACTCCTGCTAACCCACGCACTAATTTCTTTTAAAGAAAAGAAAATGGGGTGATAGGAAAGTGGTGAAAAGGGGGGCACAAAGAGGGAAAGACAGTAGGGAAACCAGATCAGGATGTGCAAGACGAGTGTAGGGAAGGTCCATAGCTGCCCATTTCTTCACCAGCAACAGCTGTGCATATGTTACAAATTTGGAGTGAAATTTGAAACCTTCCACCCTTGAGAGAGGGGTGAGGACAACAAAGTATATTGTACTGCCAATTCTAATTATCAGTTTACATGTCCAGCAGACATGTGTGCGGAATGGGCAGCTATGTATGGGGTGTAATTTTTTGTGGGTACAGATTGCCCTTTTTTTTTTTTTTTGTTACAGGTGAGAGTGGAATGTGAGGTAGAGGAAGTAGGTATATTTGGGGAGGTAGTTTGGGGAGATAAACAGACAAGACAAACAAGATGCATACAGGGGCAGAGTATGACACATGGGGTGGGTGAAAACAATTGACAGGGACGGATGTTTGGAAATCGCAAGCCCATGAGCCCACAGATGGTAACAGTGGGACTGAGATCCCCACTCATGGGCAGTCACCACTGAACCTTCACAGACCCGAGGGTGGCTGTGCTGCGGGCGGCATAGGAGGTGCAGGCTCACCCATGAGTCGCGCCACTCTCACCTCGAGCTGGCGTAGGGGATCAGCAACTAAACGCTGGATCTCCCTACGCACCACAACCCGGACCCTTCAGAGGGTGACAGGTGGCCCTTCTCCACCCACGCTTGCAGGGGGGGACGAGCCCCATCCCCTGCATAGCTTCCACCTGAAGGTGGCACAGGACCAACGGAGGAGGGGAGCCCAGGCTGGGCACCAGACCTGCTGGTGCCAAGTGCAATCGCCAGCTGAGGAGGGACAGGTGGGTCCACTGGGACCGGCCTTCCCATACGTTCTGTGATTAGGTGTGTTTAATTACAACATAGACAACAGCATTCCAAATTAGTTGTAACAGCATGCAGTAATATTCCCATTAACCCAACACACCAGGGTTACAACAGTTGAACAGCAAGCATAACACATGCATATATTGAACGACAGTGGACATTACAACAGCATGGAAGAATGATTGGTGGCAACAGGCCACCAAGACTGTGGTGTTTGAACAGGGCACATGCATCAAAGAAAAAGCATATTTTTATAGAACAATGGGACATATGTCCCAACAAATGTTTTGAGATTAGACATACCCATTGAGGTGTGGAATTGCATTGTTTATGCACATGGAGTAGTGTGTAAAAAGAAACCTCCATTAACATCTTATTGGTACTTTTACTCTACACTACATTCCTATTGACTGCAGGTGTATATCCCCTACATATAGTATTACACTAGGCAACATGCATTAGATTGTGTAATGGGTTTGGCTAGTTCATTATATACCTGACCTATATCTGACATACTAACTGTCCAAGATGCAGATGTTACTGCAACATATTTATATTTTATTTGTATATTTATGTATCTACATATCTGGATGTGTTCACGTGACTTTTTCAGTTAAATTTCTACAGAACCCTACATTTCATGTAACACACTCACATTTCTGGGGAACACCTTGACAAGCTACTCGTATGCCAGATTTACATATGCATGGCAGACATTTACCGACTGTTGAGGACTTTTATATGCTTCACAGCTACTGGCACTTCCTTCATCCATTTTATATGGGACTGCACAACTGTGGGTTGACAGCACTTTATACAACAGTACTATTTATTTAATGCAAGGGTACAACAACATTTCAAAGTAAGTGACACAGACACACTCCAAGTATTATACCTTTATTAATTACATTAAACACTCTTTTCTACAGGCTCTCTCCTTTATTTGATATTACAGTGCATACGGGAGACCTATTCAGGACATATTATACCTTTATTGATAGGTTACAACACTCTTTTTCAGGCTCACTCACTTATTTTATATGACAGTACATGCAGAGATAGTATTCCAGACTTATTTTACCTTTATTAATGGGTTACTACACTCTATTTCTGGCTCTCTGATTTATGTTATATAACAGTACATGCAGAGAAATTATTCAGGGCATTTTATAGCTGTATTATTGGGCTACAACACTTTTTTCATGCTCTCTCACATATATTATATAACAATACATGCAGAATAATTACTAACTTGCCTGGTGGTGCAGGCTTAGCAGCCTATCTGCATAGGCTTGCTGATTCGCAGCACGGACACCTGCAGCTGTGAAGTAAATGAAGGGATATTGAGACATACCTATCCATTATTTAGACTATATTAGCATGGCTACCTACTCAGTAGTGGGGCATCTTGCATATGACAGGCCTCCTAGATCCATTGGTTCAGTAGGTCCTGCTTCCATCTCTTCAGGTCTGCATGGTGGTGACGGACCTGCTCACCAGTCCGGGGGATGCCTGTGGCACTGGTGAGTTCATGAGCCAACCGGTTCCAAGCCTCTGCCTTATATTCCATTCCTTGTAACTGGCCCTGCAGGAGTCGAGACTCATGACGATGGACTAGGAGTCAAACCATGTATTTTGACTCCTCGATGCCCCAGAGTTGCGCTTGAAAGCGACTACCCTCTCCAGCACCAGATGTTCTAACTGCAGATGTGAGCTACAATCAGTTATGGTGAGTATTCCCGCCTATGGAGCTTAAATATGCCGCATTACCCACACTTTTTTGTCATTGGCTGTTTTTGAAAATTCTCGGCTGACTGCAGACCTGCTTAGCAATGGTTAATCTACCATTTATAAGTATATGTATGTTAACAGTGGATGTTTATCCTAAGCTGTCATGGCTTAGTGGTTCAGTAATTTGATTACAGTGCACAGTGGCCCGGGTTCAAAACTTGTCATTGATTTTTATTTTACTACTGTCCAGACAGGCTAGGGGGTGTGGCTGTGTTTAGGCAACTTTGCTCAACGTTGCTCCACATTGCTCCACGTTGCCCGATGTTGCTCCACGTTGCCCTACGGTGCACTGGTTAGCTCGGTGCGCAGCTCTGCGCAAACTTATTGTGCTGGGTAAAGCACTGCTTAACTGTGGGTAACTAGATTGCACTGGGTAAAGCACTGCTTAGCTGTGGGCAACTAGACTGCGCTGGGTAAAGCGCTGCTTAGCTGTGGGCATTTATATGTCCTGATCCTTCTTACATTTCTATATGTACATTTTGTTCACTGATACATAGGCCATTGCAATGCTTTTTAGTAATATTTTAGTCATATATATGTCAGGACTTATTTCATATGCTAATTTAAAACATCAAATAGAGAGGGGAGTGGTGAGACTCGAACCGTCAATGCCTCGTCTTTGTGCGAAGGCTCTACCACTACGCTATTGCTGTTTGGATTGATTTGCATAAACATTTGTTATTATGCTCTCCAATGTTGACATTGCTAACTCTAGCTAAGCTATGGGCACACCCGCGCAAACACGCGCAAATACGGGCAGCTATATCGGGAATTAGAAAAAAAAATTATATTTTACATTTTATAACTCTACTGGGGGTTTACAATGTGAGGGAGTATAGTGTTGGGTATGTTGACAATTGAGCAGACTCGCTCATGTGTGTTGACATTTCGCATTTCAGACACTTGCAAGGGCGTGGACCTTAGGACTGCTCGGCAGTCAGACACGCCCCATGCCTTCCTGCACGGTCCGTGTTAGACTTGGAGTGGAGTCAATGTGCCCTCATGAATATGCATGGCATGCTGACGTCAGACCGTTCAACTGCAGTTTCCTAGAAAGACTTATTTAGTCTTGCACGGAGGTTTAGTGAATCCGGTGGTGTGTCTGTATTCATAATACTTCTTGTTAACCTGCTAGTCTACTGTCATTTATATTTGTCAGGGCTGAGACTGAAATAGGTCCATTTGGATCAGTGCGCTACCCCAGTTACCAAACTCAATAATTAAATAAACACTGCTTGTGTGTGTTTGTGTGTGTGCGTGTGTGTGTGTGTGTGTGTGTGTGTGTGTGTGTGTGTGTGTGTGTGTGTGTTATAAGTTTTATTTTGCTTTTTATCTTTTGTGATGGACTTTTAATAGATTTCTTTAAAAATTAAGGGTGTACATATGCTTTATTCAAGATTTATTTATTTTATTTATTTATTTACATTTGTTGACCGGAAGTGTCCGACTGGACGTAGTTCCATTTTCAGCGGAGGCCTGGGGAGAAAAGCTCCACAGCTGAAATAAGCAGATAGTAGTTACATTGGATTACATAGCGATTAACAATTTGATTAACATAGCAATTAATTACAAACATATTTACAGATGAAGAACATAGTACATCAGTAGACAACTAGAATCTTTATCTGCGAAGTACATAACAGACATTAACAAATATTGCATTAAGAAGTTCCTGCTGTATAATAAGTACTAGGCTTATGAGCATCTGAGCTTGCTATAATCAAGGTAGTTAGTGGGGTGGAAAGAAAGGTCGTTTTTGGATGGGGTGGGTGATATTAGAGTGGGAGTTGCAAGGGCATAGCCAGCATGTTTTTAGGTGCACTTTTAGTAAAGTTTTGAAGTGGGTGCATGATGGTATGGAGGTAATTGTGGGTGGGAGGGAGTTCCATAATTTGGCTATGACACAAGAGAATAGTGCTTCACCAGCAGAGTTATTGGCTTTAGTGATCTGCAAGTGATTTTTGTTGCTGTTATTGGCTTTAGTGGTCTGGTGGTGTGATAGGGTTGGAGTAGATTCTGGAGGGATGGGACATTTAGTGGATGGTTTACTAGTTTGTGGGTGAGTGAGAGTTGATACCATTGAAGGAGGTGAGGGAGTTCAAGCCAGCCCAGTTCAGCAAGTGAGAGACAGTGGTGACTATGGTAGGATGCCCTGTGGCAATTTACATTTTGTTGTAGCAGGTCTCTAGCTTGTTTAGATTGCATTGCCTTAGGTTGGTATATATTGGAGAGGCATAAAGTAGGGTGGAGATAAGGTGGGAATTTGCTATTGAAATCTTTGCTGCTTTGGTGAGAAGTTGCTTAGTTCTGTATAACGCTAAAGAACAATAAGTAGTAGGACACTGCCAAGATAGATCCAGTAAAAACACCATTTATTAGATGTAAGCGCTTTCGGGATAGCCCTTCATCAGACATAATTTCAATGCATTAAAACAGTCTTTATTTAAAATACATAACAGCCAATCACTTGCTTACAAACACCCGCCTATTTTCTAGGGCGGGTTTAACAGGTAGTACATCATTAAGACCTGGTGGTCTATGAGCTCTCAAATCAACAATCCACTTGGATTCTGCTAAGGCTGTCCTGTGTTTAATATCCCCCCCTATCATTAACCATAACATTAGTTATACATCTGAATTTAAAATTGTGTGTAGGATTCAGGCTTATATGTCTATAGAGCATTACTCACATCTAGGTTCCTAATACTGCTAAGATGTTGCAAAATTCTGACTTTTAGCATATTATTAGTCATTCCAACATAAAAACAGGTACATCTCTCACAATTTGCCATATAAACCAAATGTTTTGTCCTACATGTTGCCCTTCCCTTAAAATAAAAAGTTTTACTTGTATCAGGGTGCTTAAAATCCGTGTCCCCCCTAATATGCTCACATGCCTTGCATTTACCACAAGGGTGTGTGCCTACACTCAAAGTTGGTTCTAATCTTTTATCTAGATGTACTTCCTTACATAATAACTCTTTTAAGTTCTTGTTTCTTCTATATGTAAATTTTGGATATTCTCCTACTATATCTTTCAATCCAATGTTACTGTCAATTCCTCTTCATACATACAACGACAACTTTTTTGACCTTTAGTGCTAAAACATCTTTTGACAAGATAGATTTTTTAGATGTCTGTATAGAACAAACAAATGAAGGGTTCACATCTAAACTCTATAGAAAGGACTGTGGGCAAAACACCTTGCTATCCTTTGACAGCATGCATCCGAGACATATCTTTCCAAACATAATAGAAAGTCAGATTGGCAGGATATCCAGGATATGTTCTGAGGATGCATGCTGTGAAGAGGAATTGCATAAATTAGAGCAACACCTTATATGCAGAGGCTATAGAAAACCTATGATAGACAGTGTCATGGAAAATGGAAAACACCATAGGGAGACTAGACATAAGCCATGGTTAAATAGGACTAATAGAGGTAGACAGGAAGGAACTAGGCTTAACAATAAACAGGAAAGAAAGACGAATGTGCTGTTTACTTATGGAAGTAACATCAAAGACATTTGTCAGATAGTACAGAAAAACTGGAACATATTAACCAGTGACATTGGATTGAAAGATATAGTAGGAGAATATCCAAAAATTACATATAGAAGAAACAAGAACTTAAAAGAGTTATTATGTAGGGAAGTACATCTAGATAAAAGATTAGAACCAACTTTGAGTGTAGGCACACCCTTGTGGTAAATGCAAGGCATGTGAGCATATTAGGGGGGACACGGATTTTAAGCACCCTGATACAAGTAAAACTTTTTATTTTAAGGGAAGGGCAACATGTAGGACAAAACATTTGGTTTATATGGCAAATTGTGAGAGATGTACCTGTTTTTATGTTGGAATGACTAATAATATGCTAAAAGTCAGAATTTTGCAACATCTTAGCAGTATTAGGAACCTAGATGTGAGTAATGCTCTCTATAGACATATAAGCCTGAATCCTACACACAGTTTTAAATTCAGATGTATAACTAATGTTATGGTTAATGATAGGGGGGAGGATATTAAACACAGGACAGCCTTAGCAGAATCCAAGTGGATTGTTGATTTGAGAGCTCATAGACCACCAGGTCTTAATGATGTACTACCTGTTAAACCCGCCCTAGAAAATAGGCGGGTGTTTGTAAACAAGTGATTGGCTGTTATGCATTTTAAATAAAGACTGTTTTAATGCATTGAAATTATGTCTGATGAAGGGCTATCCCGAAAGCGCTTACATCTAATAAATGGTGTTTTTACTGGATCTATCTTGGCAGTGTCCTACTACTTATTGTTCTTTGGATATACTAATTTTAGTACTTGGGACTTCAGCACAACGTTTCTTCTTCTTTTGGTGACTTATTTGTTTTGTGGTAAACGTTATGCCTGCTGGGATTACTGAAAGAGACCTTGCTACTGAATCTACAGTTAAGACTCCGAATGAGATTCTATATGGTAACAAAGAGAAACAGTTAATGGACAAAGGTAACCCGCTCCTTAATTTGGGCTTCATTGTTCAAAAGGAAGGATTGCCTAACAGTACCATTCCTGTAGCAGTTGACAGAACTTTTGATGAGTTACTGAGGGACTGGAATTTCAAGGCAGGCAGGATGCAACGCCTGCAATGGCAGGCTTTTCATTTGGAAGCCTGCATCAGTTATGGAATAGTCCCTAGAGGAATGAGGATACTATGTATGCCAGCTCAGGGAGATAGATACCCTGAGCTTTTGGCTAAATGGCAAGCGCTTAACTTAAATACCAGCATGGAATACATGAGACTGCTTATACAGTTTTTTTGCTTCAGAGCTGGAAGCCCTGAAGTTAGAGGTATCCCTACTTTATAATAGACTTGTGACAGAATATCCGGACAATAAGAATAAAGCTAGACTTATTACAACACAACAACTTTTGGCTAAAGAAGCTGATAAACTCCGAGAAACCAAACTTGTTAAAATAAAAAGAGACTATTCAGATTTCGTTAGTGGCAACATCTTCGTTTGGCCGAAATACAATGATCGTGCTACGGAACCGATAAAACGTCATCAGAGGACGTCAGTGACGCGAGAGGAAGCGACACGTAAGGAGGAACCATTGGGGAGACCGACGATACGATCAGCGGCATTGAGTAATAACGAGGAGACACCATCAACTACCCGTACCTTAGAGAAGGAGGTAGTTAAGGAAAGAGAAACCGTCATGAATATTCAATGACGGAGAGATGCCGCAAGCACGATTAGAGCTTCAGGGGAAGGCGAGGGGCCGAATATGCAGCCATTAGATGGTGAGCATTTGGGCTCCTCGAGCTCAGCGAGCATTATGGACAATGGCAACACCTCTATGGAACCTTCATTTGAAGGAGATGTTACGGATGTCGTAAGGGAGGCATCCAGTTCTTGTTTAAAAGGGGATGTACCCACAGTGTTTAATACCAATAATACCGATGTAGTATCTGGTAAAAATACTGAACAAACTCATGACCTGGGTGCTCGCCCAAAGACCAACCAAGGAATGTTGCGTTTTTTGGGAACCCTCCCAGCACCAGTAAGGAAGAAAGGAAATGGGAAAAGATCATTGAGCGAGGACAGAATTGTGGACAAACGCAGGAAGACTCTACAATGACTGTTGGTGATATACATGGTATTGTATATAATCTATCTAAGATTTTGTTAAATACGGATGAACTACAAGTTCTTAACAAGGGATTAACATTTGTGCCAAGTAGAATATGTGCATATAGTGATGTTATTTTTGACCTACTAATGTTTTGTAGAAGTGTTGCATTAAAATTGATGTTTGACAGTCAAATGGGAGAAAAAACAGAACCCAAAAAACCAAGTAGCTTTGTTCCAAATTTGACACCGTCCCTTAATCTCTTCATGAATGGGTGTGAAAATGATTTGTTTAAATATTTTGATAGCAAGAATACCAGCAATTACTATAATTTGACTATGGCACAAAAACAGGCATTGCAGGGCCTTATGAATAATAAGGAAATAACAATAAAAACAGCTGACAAAGGAGGAGCCATAGTGATATTAGATACCGAATGGTATGATAAAAAACTGAAGGAAACTTTGTCCACTGATGGAGCATATGAAAGAATTAATCCACTACAAGTTAAAATAATTATAGAAAAGGTACATAGAGCATTAACAGTAATGCTGGATGAAATGAAGATAACTAAAGAGACTTATGAGTTTTTGAAAATAGACAAACCTGTCACACCCATTTTCAAGGCATTACCAAAGATTCACAAATCACTCAGTGACCCACCACTCAGGCCGATAGTTTTGGGCAGAGGGTAGGTCACTGAGAATATTTCTATTTGGTTAGAGTTTACCTTGAAACCCTATTTAGGGAAGATAGACAATATATTGAAGGATACAGGGCATTTTTTGGAACAGTTAGCTAAGGTGAAGATGTTAGAGGGTAAGCGATTATTGATGGCCACGTTAGATGTCAATAGCCTATTTACGGTTATTGAACACGACTATGGCATAAAAGCAGTTGGTGAGGTTATCGGTAAACTAGGAGCAAAAGAACAGATGAGGGTAACAGTAGAAAGTCTGTTGTCACTGGTTCTGTTTAACAACGTTTTCATAGGACCTGGTTCTCTGTATAGACAAGCACGGGGGGTAGCCATGGGCACCCCCTGTGCTAACACTTATGCAAATATAGTGCTTTCCAAATGGGAGACCATAGAGATTTTGAAAAATCAGGAATGGAGCAAACAAATAGTTTTATATGCCAGATTTGTAGACGATGTGTTTATTCTGTGGGATAGGGACAGGTCCACTTTTGATAACTTCCTAGCTTTCATACATACAACGACAACTTTTTTGACCTTTAGTGCTAAAACATCTTTTGACAAGATAGATTTTTTAGATGTCTGTATAGAACAAACAAATGAAGGGTTCACATCTAAACTCTATAGAAAGGACTGTTGGCAAAACACCTTGCTATCCTTTGACAGCATGCATCCGAGACATATCTTTCCAAACATAATAGAAAGTCAGATTGGCAGGATATCCAGGATATGTTCTGAGGATGCATGCTGTGAAGAGGAATTGCATAAATTAGAACAACACCTTATATGCAGAGGCTATAAAAAACCTATGATAGACAGAGTCATGGAAAATGGAAAACACCATAGGGAGACTAGACATAAGCCATGGTTAAATAGGACTAATAGAGGTAGACAGGAAGGAACTAGGCTTAACAATAAACAGGAAAGAAAGACGAATGTGCTGTTTACTTATGGAAGTAACATCAAAGACATTTGTCAGATAGTACAGAAAAACTGGAACATATTAACCAGTGACATTGGATTGAAAGATATAGTAGGAGAATATCCAAAATTTACATATAGAAGAAACAAGAACTTAAAAGAGTTATTATGTAAGGAAGTACATCTAGATAAAAGATTAGAACCAACTTTGAGTGTAGGCACACACCCTTGTGGTAAATGCAAGGCATGTGAGCATATTAGGGGGGACACGGATTTTAAGCACCCTGATACAAGTAAAACTTTTTATTTTAAGGGAAGGGCAACATGTAGGACAAAACATTTGGTTTATATGGCAAATTGTGAGAGATGTACCTGTTTTTATGTTGGAATGACTAATAATATGCTAAAAGTCAGAATTTTGCAACATCTTAGCAGTATTAGGAACCTAGATGTGAGTAATGCTCTCTATAGACATATAAGCCTGAATCCTACACACAATTTTAAATTCAGATGTATAACTAATGTTATGGTTAATGATAGGGGGGGGATATTAAACACAGGACAGCCTTAGCAGAATCCAAGTGGATTGTTGATTTGAGAGCTCATAGACCACCAGGTCTTAATGATGTACTACCTGTTAAACCCGCCCTAGAAAATAGGCGGGTGTTTGTAAGCAAGTGATTGGCTGTTATGTATTTTAAATAAAGACTGTTTTAATGCATTGAAATTATGTCTGATGAAGGGCTATCCCGAAAGCGCTTACATCTAATAAATGGTGTTTTTACTGGATCTATCTTGGCAGTGTTCTACTACTTATTGTTCTTTGGATATAGTAATTTTAGTACTTGGGACTTCAGCACAACGTTTCTTCTTCTTTTGGTGGTTCTGTATAACGCTCCTAGCTTTTTGTGGACTTTTTTATGGCCATGGATATGTGAATGTCAAATTTTAGTTTATTGTCTATTTCCACTCCTAGCAATTTGGTGTGTTCAGTTGGGTATATAGTGGTGTTGTCTTTTGCTGTGATGTTAAAGTGAGAGTTGTTTTGAGTATGTTTGGTGGGTTGGAAGATGAGTAGTTTAGTTTTGTTTGGGTTGAGTATTAATTGAACATCGGATAACCAATTTCAACAAAGGAAAAGGCTTCCTGTGTGACTTTTTGCAGTTGGGTAGGGACTGGGCTGAGAAGATGATGGTTGAGTCATCTGTGTATTGTATAGGTATGCCATGTTTGGTGGCAGAGGCTAGATTATTGGTGAAAACAGAGAAGAGTAGGGGTCCAAGGATGGATCCTTGGGGAACCCCTATGGAGACAGGTAGTTGGGGAGATATGTCATTCTGCCATACAATGGATTGTTGGCGGTCAGACAGATAACTCTGAAACCAGTTGGTGACTGATTGAGAGAAGGATAGGTTACTGAGGACAGAGATGAATTGTTTGTGTAGGACCATGTCAAATGCTTTAGATAGGTCTAGGAAAGTAGCAGAGGAGAGATAGCCATTGTTTTTATGCTGAAGGATAGTGTTAGTAAAGGAGAGTAAGGCAGTAGTGGTACTATGGTTTGGTCGGAAACCATGCTGAGTATTGGAAAGGAGGGTGTTAGTAAGGAGGTAGTCTGAGACCTGAGAGTGTGTGCATCTCTCTAGTATTTTGGAGAGTGGAGAGAGAATAGCTATGGGGTGGTAATTGGTTAGTTCTGTGGAGGGGCCGCCTCTGTGGAGGGGAATTATATGTGATACTTTCCACAGTGTGGGAACGTAACTTTCTGACATAGATCGGTTAATCAAGATGGATACTGGGTAGGCCAGAGCATCAGCTGCGATTTGTAGGTATTCACTTGGGAGATTGTCTACTGCTAATTTGGTGAGCTTAAGTTTAGTTAAGAGTTTTTTTATGTTAGAGGTAGGTACAGGAGAAAAATAGAAGGCAGTGGGGAGATTATTAGTTGAAGGTGTGGGTTGGAGGGGAGGGGAGTTGTGTTGTTTAGCTAGTGATACTATGGTTTGTCTGAAGTGTGTGTTGAATGAGGTAGTAATATTTTTGGAGGTGTGAGGGATGATACGAGGAGGAGGAGGGGTACTGACTTTACCTGGGTGGAGGATGGAGTTTATGGAGAACCAGAATTATTTGGGGCTGTGTTGGGTGGAGTCTAGTGCAGACTGGTAGTATTGGAATTTGTCCTGTTTTATTAGCTTTTTGACTCTATTGCGTAGTTCTATGAATTTCTGTCTAGTTGAGGGTGTTTTGGTTTTGCACCAGTGCTCCCAGGCTTTATCCCTGTTTTTCATTTCTGACTTAGTGGTTTTCTGTTGCCATGGGGAGGGTTGTGCTTTGGTTCTGGAAAGTCTTATGGGGGGTATGGCAATTAAGGATGCTCAGGAAGGTAGTATTAAAAAATTCAACTGTGTCATCAATACTGAGGTACTTTAGAGGATGCTAGTTACATTCTTTGAGGGATGAGATGAATGTGAGTGGTTTAAAGTTTAGTTTTTTACGTATTTGATGGTAGATGACAGGTTTAGCTTGGTATAGGTATTTTTTGAGTAGGAATATTGGGGAGTGATCACTGAGGCTATCTGATAAGCAGCCTGTTATATATGACTGGGGGCTCTTACTGACTAGTATCCAATCCAGAGTAGTGTGCTTGCTGGAGTTTTTATTTATCCTGGTTGGCGGCTGGGCTAGTTGGGTGAAGCCATGAAGGTTTACATGATGGGTTGGATGGTTGCCAGAATGGATTGCCAGTCAGTATTGAAATTACCTAAAATTATAGTTTCTTGGGGTAGATGGTGGGTAGACCAGAAGAGGAGGTTTTCTAGTGGAGGGATGTTTTGGCCAGGTGGGAAGTAGCATCCAATTATGTTGATGGTTTTGTTTTGGTTTATTTTGAGGTTGGCATATATTATTTCTTCATTGCCTATTTGTGGAGCTGATGATTTTAAGATCTGGATGTTTAGATGCTGTTTAAATATTATAGCTACACCGCCACCTTTCTTGTTTAGCCTGTCTACTCTTAGTATGCCATAACTAGTAGGGAGTATTTGCTCACTGGTAATGTGAGGTTTTAGCCAGT
Source organism: Protopterus annectens (assembly GCF_019279795.1). Classification (NCBI taxonomy): domain Eukaryota; kingdom Metazoa; phylum Chordata; order Ceratodontiformes; family Protopteridae; genus Protopterus; species Protopterus annectens. The sequence continues at coordinate 1,074,277,615 of NC_056741.1, forward strand.
TTTCTGTCAGGATGACTATATCTGGGGAGTACAAGTCTATGGTGGCATGGAGTGCATGGACTTTGTTGGATATACTTCTAATATTTAGGCTTAGTAGAAGGAAGTCACTTTGCTTTCTGTTGGCTGTGATATGGGAGAAGTTGTGGTTTCTAGTCTGATTATGAGGATTGGGGTTGGAGATGGTAGGGCCAGGGTTGGGGTGGATGTCTCCACTTAGGGCTAGTTTTGATATCCATGAGGTTATTAGTTTTCTCCATTTTTTAATGTGTTTGTTTATTAGGGAAATGTTATGATTGTACTCTGTGGGTAATAGGTATGGTGGGAGGGTTACTATGTTAAGTTGCAGGGATGCTTTATGTTTGAGTAATATAGTTGGTAGAATATGTGGGAAGGTGCATAGGGATGGTTCTTGAGTTGGTGGGAGGGGAGCTGAGTGAGGGTGAGACATGAGTGGTGGTGTGAGTAGTAGTACAGTGGTAGTGGTTGAGTGGGGGAATGATGGAGCTTTGGTAGGATGTAAGATATGCAAGGAGAGTACATGCAGTGAGCATAGGTAAGGTATGCTTGTACATGTTAGTTGAGGAGTTGTGATAGTAGTGGGAAGATGGAGGAGGTAGTGTTGGGTTAGAGCTGTGGTTGGCTATTGGAAAGATGGGAGGGACTTGTGAGTGTAATAAAGGTAGGACCACTGGGGGATGGAGGAAATAGGGAACAGGGTGGAAAGTGAAGCGGGTAGAGATCCTGTTAGTAGCTCTTATGAGGGGGATGGAAACAATCAGGTAACAGAGTAAACTGATAAATGAACATATGATAGTGACAAAGGGTGGTTGTTGTTTTAAAAATGGTGCCTGCCACAGGTAATATTTATTAACTTTGGGATTGGCTTAAGGTAATAAACAGGGAAGGGGGAGGGGGAGAACAAGGGTGTGAGCAGGCAGTTCTTTTGTACTGCTGCTAATGAGCCAAAGCAAAGATAAGTTTGTGTTTAAGAAACAATCAGAATTGACCAAGCACTGCTCTGAAACTGTAAGTCATTTCTTAACCATTTCACAGGTGGAAAAACAGGATAATGTTGTATCAGTAGGCTACTGTGGTCTCAGTTTAAATTAACAAACACACAGTATTGATCAGTTGTGGATACTATTTGCTAACAGAAGGGAATAAGAGAGAAAGTGGAAGATGAGTGTGTGTGGGGGGGGGGCTGCTTACAAGCCAAAGCAGAGTGCTCTCCAGGGGGAAATAAATATTGGCTTAAACAGGTAGACACATACTCAAAGTTAACTTTAGCTGTTTGCAGACAGTTCAGACCCGGACTGCGCTTTTCTTATAAGAATGATAAAGGTGGTACCGCAGTTGAATACTTAAGAGTGGTGTTAGGTCTAGAAAAGAAGAGTACAGAGAGGAGTAAGCACTTTTGAGATGGCAAAGATATATTATAAAGATTATAAAAACAAACTGAGCAAATAGCTAGTGCATATAGGAAAATATGTCTTGAACCAACTAGTAGTATATGCAGATACTGAGCCAATTGGAAAAACATCTGTTAGAAGAAACCTCATCAGACAGTTATGCAGTCACAGATAAAAATATAGTGAGCAGCACTCTGTCCTGGGTCTCTAATGTGATTCTATCCACCAGTAACAGCACGAGTATATAGAAATAATTAGACACCAGTATGAGCTGTCTACACGCAACACATTTACATGAATAACATTAGTGAACAAGGTGCAGCTATGCAAACAGACCATACTATTATACTAAAAACAACTTGGTGCAGACAAAATGCTAGCATGCCATAGTAACTTCCAATAATAAAGCATAAATTATATTAGATGTCTAAGGTAAGATGCTATACTGATTTATTTATAATTTCTTTCTTACTTCCGTTCTTCAGTTATCCTATTTTATTTATTGAGTATTAGGGTTTTATTAGCATTGTAGTAGTGAACATAAGATTTTTAATATTTTGTATATGTTACAGCAGGTATATAAGGTATTATTGGAAGGTGTAGGTGATGTACATATATATGTATATATATATATATATATATATATATATATATATATATATATAGATATATATATATATATATATATATATATCGATATGTATATGTCAAAAACAATCAAACTCCTTGCATAATCCCCAAAACATCCAGGTATGGTGTTAACAATGCTGCTAGCAGAAAGAAAAAAAATCTATCCTATACCCTATAAGTTCCTCAGAAATTCTCCAAATTTTCACACTCATCCAATCAATCCTCTAATAAAACTGCCTGTAGACCCACAGAATATTGTCTCATTCTCTTTTATCTGAAAAAAGTATTTGTTAACAAAACCATTAAGCTCTTAGAACCATTTCCTAATTACATGGGCCCAGGATGCAGCTGTCTATATCCATTGTTCTTTAAATTATACAGTAAAGACATTCCCCCGGATTCACTAAACCTCTGTGTAAGACTAAATAACTCTTACTCAGAAATTGCAGTTGAACGGTATGACGTCAGCATGCCATGCATATTCATGAGGGCATGCTGACTCCACTCCAAGTCTAACAAGGACCATGCAGGAAGGCAGGGAGGGTGTCTGACTGCTGAGCAGTCCAAAGGTCCACGCCCCTGCAAGTGTCTGAATTGTGCAATGTCAACACACATGAGCGAGTCCGCTCAAATGTCTACATACCCAACACTACACTCCCTCACACTGTAAACCCCCAGTACAGTTATAAAATGTAAAACTTTTAATTTTCTTCTTATAATACCCGATATAGCTGCCCGTATTTGCACGTGTTTGCGCGGGTGTGCCCATTGCTTAGCTGCAGTTAGCAATTTCGATATGGAAGAGCATAATAACAAATGTTTATGCAAATTAATCCAAATAGCAATAGCGTAGTGGTAGAGCCTTTGCACAAAGAGGAAGCATTCACGGTTCGAGTCCCACCACTCCCCTTTCGCTTTTATGTTTAAAATTAGTATATGAAATAATACCTGACATATATGAATAAAATTTTACTAAAAAGCATTGAAATGGCCTATGTATCAGTGAACAAAATGTATATATATAAATATAAGAAGGATCTTGACATATACATGCCCGTAGCTAAGCAGCGCTATACCCAGCACAATATAGTTGCCCGTTGTTAAGCAGTGCTTTTATTTTTATTTTTAGTGATTTTATTTTGTTGCTGTGCAGAACATGGTTCATTAGATAGACAGTGAGCAAGGCACTTTCAAGCAGTTGTGAGGTGAGCAGTGACAAGTGGCAGTTACAGTGTTTCACTCTCAGTTAGCTTATAGGTTCCTATATATGGCAGTTCAGTGATATCTGTACTGTATAATGTTAAATGTGCCATATGACTTGCTCAGATATATTTTTGTATTTATGTCTTCCAGGGATCATGGCTCATTGCAGGACCCCGAGTTACAGTAGTGCTGAAGATGATATCATTACTAGCAGTATGATTCAGCACTACCGTCTCATGTTCTCACAAACCAGCCAGGACCAGCAGGAGCATACTGCAATGTGGCAAGATGTTGTCTGCAGGGTCAATGAGGTAGGCCTGCATAACCGGCCATATGAGCAGGTACGCCACCACTGCAGTGATCTTCTCAGACATGTCCGCCAGTGTGCCACTGATGTGCGTAGACAACAGCTTGCAACAGGAGGTGGTGTTAATATCCATCCCCCCTCACCAGAGTGGAGGAGATGCTCATGAGCCTGGTGGCACCTGCCCAACAACAACAGCAGCAGACATACACCATGATGGAGGTTGGAGCCACCCAGCAAACACATGGCATATCTGTAGACTACTGTTATCTGTATCTACCAGATCATGCATATGTGAGATGTGGAGTGTGTCGTTCAAAGATGTGGAGCCTGTTGTTGTGCAATACTGATCATTTGGAACATAATCTGTAGCCCTGTGAATGTAAACTATTGTTGTACTGTAAGATTGCAAACACACTGTAGCAATGCCATAGCTGTGGCCACTGACAAACTGTCTCATCTCTATGTAGGTCCCTCTGGGATGACATCAAGGCAGCTGACAGATGCTGGTGAGTGCATTTTACATTTATTATTGTAAATAAAAAGTGCATGCCATAGTTAAGGTGTAGGCCATGTACACATGTAACACACCTATCCATAATGCATGCTGTGCATGTTTAGTGTAAGAGCATGCACATCTCACTAATGTAATTAGCTGCCTCAAACACATGCAATACCCAGACCATCTCAAACAAATGTGGCTAGACTGTAGTGACCATTGGATAGGCACAGTTGATACTCAACATGCACATAACATACACATCTATGTCATACACAGAGCATTTTAACATGCTACACATAAAGGATTCCCAAACCCTCTGTAAAGACACACTCCAGTATCCAAAATCTCATCCACACATTACACATAATATACCTGAGGGGTAGAGGCCTATCCTGGGGCATTTAAACAATCTGCAACACACTACACATTCATGTCGGGGAATGCTCCTTATTGGCCTCCTCACCTCACAGTACGACGTTGTCTTTTTCGATTCTCAGCTAGAGCATCTTCTGTATGGAGACATGCATGAATGGGCGTACCTTCGTTGAAGGTTGTGCGTCAGAGCTGGCAACTCGGCATGTAAAAATCTACTGCCAATCATTAGTGGACCGGAGTTCCGCTGTGGCGACCCCTAACCGGGAAAAGCCAAAAGACACAACAACAACAAACTCAAGTAACAACTGGTTGTGAAATGGTGAATTTAGCCAAGGTAGTACAGTTCTGGCACAGCATGATTAGTGCTGGTTTGTGAAAAATTTGTAGCATTGAGTGACCACCTGATGCTTCATGATGATGGCCTATGGTACTATACCCCATCAAGTTATTGTAACCACAGTACTACACATAGCTGTCATTGCTATACACCATAATGATGCATGTGTGCACACATATACACCTCTAAACAGTATGCATACCAATCACCATTTGCACAACTGACACATATATGTTTTGTGATGCTATTGAGTGGCTAGGTCATATGACACATATTGGGTATGTGTAGTGTTTAAATATGCAGTTGTGTCTTAGCATGCCATGTCATGGATGAGACTGGCATGTCCACAATATGATCTACACTCACCATAAGTACCGCACATTGGGTATGTGGCCGAATGGTATTTCATCAATTATCCATGCACTACTGATGATGTTGTGTGAATATTCATCATGCATGTGCTAAAATGTGTTCACAATTATTTGCTAAAGACACAGAGGCTGTAATCAGCATTGGATACCTATCTGACACACAGATCCACATCCAGCAATGGTATGTACACCTGTGAGTTATGGTGCACAGTACATTACAGGGTTATGAATACCTGCACAGCAATGTTGTGTCCATGTATGCATTGTGTTCCAGGGGGAGGGCCATCACCTAATAACAAAACACATGCATCAAAGCCATGTATACTGTTAGTAACAAGGACTGACTACACTTGCACTGCATGCTGTTGAGCAACACATATCCTGCATGTTGACATGTGTGATATGACTGTTTTGCTTGTGATACTGTACCCCACCATCACCTGCTATTGTGTATGTTCTGTGATTGCTGGTGTTGTGTGTGTGTCTGCTTTAGGGAGGAGTGTATTTTTGTGTGTGTGCATGTGTGCATGCGTGCATATGCGCATGTGCACATGTGTGCATGTGCGCATAGGGTCTGACATCATGTTCAGGTCTTAAAGTGTGTTTCCTATTTTCCTCTCACAGGTGCCGAGGTGGGGCTGGTTCAGTACAGCAGGGAACCTGATGTCACTGAGACAGACAGTGATGATGAGGATAGGTGTGTTGAGGCACAGGCAAGTTTGTCAGGGTTTGTTGTTGGGCCACCAATTGACAGTACACAGGTCTCCACCCCATCTATGCACACAGTCATACTGCCTGCACATCCATCATCACCATTGCCCTTAGCTGAGGGACAGTGTACGGTTGGCACTGGCCAGGACAGTGTGGTATCTATGCCACATGTATCAGGACACAGCAGCCATAGCCAGATGTCTGGAACTGTACCACATAGGCAGATGCCCAGGGGTTCTCATCAGAGCACTGCTGGTCATCATGCCCCTGGCAGACGTGCCACACCTCTTTCTACCACATGCATGCTCCAGGCTGTCATGGAGGCACAGACACAAATGGAGCAGTACACCAGACAGGGGCTAAGGGCACAGAGGGCTCATTACACCTCTGTAAATGACAGTATCCATGACCTAGCAGGTGCCATATGTAACTACACTGAGGTCATTGATAGACATTGGGGTGAGACATTGGGTGTCCTCCACAATGTCATGTCCATGTGTCAGGACAGTGAGGGACAGCTGAGACGTGGATGTATGCCAGCAACATCAGCAGCTGGAGGTCACTGTGGACGTCCAGCAAGTCACAGCTGCTCCCGTAGTGCCAGTACCAGCAATGTTGGGGGGGGCTGTCCATAGACCGTCCTAGCAGACCACGTGCACGTGGCTCTGGCCAGTCCCAGCAGGGACCTGGATCCAGTGGACATATGTCAACCTCTTCGAATAGTACCCAATCTGGATTAGTACCTGATACTGTCTGTAGCACCCCTGACAGGCACAGGTTCCATATCTGTGGCCAGAGATGGTGATCTGCAAAGCCTGCCAGGTACAGTATGTAGCTGTCACACAAATCCCTATATATGGCAGCCACATGGTGGAACTGTGTGCATGCAGACACACATACATAAACCAGAAAACTAGGGCAAACACATACCCGCACACATGACATCAACATTAGCCCATAACAGTACTCATGGCCCTCACACACACACTCACGCACACATGTCGATTGTATGGCTCAGTGTAGGCCTCTGGCAAACCAAGAACACACCCTGTGCATATGATGAAACTTGTGCCACCTCCTGCATGTGTAACATTGATGCAGGAACAGGGTAACATGGTGCTGATGCACAGCGTGACTTTAATAAAGTATAGCAATGGTTGGATGTGTAGCATGTTGTCAGCAGTCAAGTGTAATGATATCCTTGAAGGAGTAGCTGAGCAGGCATGATGCATTAAAGCTGTAATTAGCAATGTTGTATTGTTTCCACCAGTGTTTATTCCAATTGTGTTTTGTTTGCCCATGTGCCACTTGGCTGATGTGTGTAGTTGTGTCAGCATGCGTTATACAGTGGACAGTAAGTGTGGGGTGTGTGCAACACAAGTTTGCAGGTGTCCATTTGTGAACATGGTGGAGGTGCACTGTCTGCATATACATGCATATTGGACACATGGCCAGGGTGACATGCCCTGTATTGGCCAGTGTTAACACTCCATAGTTTCTATTGGTGGCCAGTATGCATTGCACTACACACATTTTGGAACCTGAGTACGCATGTGTGTGTATGACACAGTTTGACACTGTACTGTGGGTGATGCTGTTGTTGCTATCTGTCATTGGTTTGCATTATTAAGGTTAACACTGTCTCAGCTGCATAATCCTTTAGTAATGCACACTGTTCACCTACAGGGTTGCATGGACCGTGTTATCACAAGCACAAGAAATTCTCACTTATACAGTAAAAGTGCATTAGTCTCATGGACCCCTGCCATAAACTAAATATATAATAGAAGGTGTGAAGTTGTACCAAAAAAGAGTTACATACCAAGAAAGGATAACCTGTCTGGTCAGTATCATTGGGAAAATACAATCTCTCAATAAACATACAAGGCAAGCTTCAAAATACAAAATGGCAAGGATTCCAAAAACACTAAAGCTTTCTTTAGTGTTGTGTATAATCTACAGGGGAAATCTCAGATCGTGTCACAGTTAATGTAAATGGTCACAAAGTACACTTATCTGACTGACATTACCAATTTTTTGTCAGACAGTTTGAATGCGGATTTCACCATCCTGTCGTTACACAAGGGCCACATTTCCAGACCTGAAGAATGTAAAACCTGATGATTCACAGACACTCTAGTTAAAACATTTCTTTACCAAAGTCCAAACCACAGTGGCAATGGTACTGGACAGTGTCCTTGGCTGTGTCATATACAAGCTGACATATGAAGTCACCACTCACCTAAACACTCTGTCCAGATGCAGCCTCTATACAGGTTACATACTTGTTGAATGACGCACGGTAATGGTGTTCACAGTCCACAAGGGTTGAGTAACAGCATCTTCTTCTTCTTCTCCTTTCAGATGCTCCCATTAGGGGTCGCCACAGTAGATCATCTGTTTCCATTTCTTCCTGCCCACTGCATCTTGCGCTGTCACACCATCCACCTGCATGTCCTCTCTCATCACAGCCATCTTAGGCATTCCTCTTTTCCTGTTACCTGGCGGCTTCATCCTTAGCATCTATTTCACAATATACTCTGCATCCCTTCTCAGCACATTTACAAACCAACTTAATCCTGCCTATCTGGCTTGGTCTACTAATCTTCAAACCTGGGCTGACCCTCTAATATACTTATTCCTAAACCTGTCCACCCTCATCACACCCAGTGCAAATGTTAACATAAATTGATTAAAAGTAGAACTACAAAAGATCCTGGAAACTCTCACCCTATAAGCCAGACAAATGTTATCGGGAATGCTATGGAGCACAGCATTATGGAACTCATTAACAGAGACATTATGAACCTGCAAACACTGCACCATACCCATTTAGGTTCTCTAAAGGCCAGATCATGGCTCCTACACCTAGTCAACTTCAAGTCAGTTAACAAGGCAATAGGTGAGGGAGGGGAGGTCCACACAGCCAAGCTATAAGCTCTCCAGCAATTCATACCCATCCCACATTCTGGTATTATACATACTTCTACAGACTGACCATAAACGATTGTTAGATGATGGATTGACAACTGAAGCACAGATGTAGGACACACAGTAACATTTGCAGCCTCCATGTACAATTCTATGCCAGTAACAAGTGGTATTCACCTGCACTCAGTCCTGGGACCACTCCTTTTTGGCATATAGCTTTCTTAGGTACAAGCAAACATAGTAGGGATATGTCTGCCCACATTTGATGAAAATGCATACTGTGGGCTATACTTTATTCTCCAGATGACACACACATCCTCAAAAAGGGTATCATAGAGACAGATACCTGGTGTCAAACTCATGCTGTAAAGCTATAAGCCAAAGAAAGCATAGTTATCCACTTTTAGAAAACAAAGTATCCCCAGAGTACAACATAGGTAGAAGCCCCCAAAATGTGGAACAGGTATTACTGTATACATAGAGCCATGTGTTTAGTCATCTCTCCTTTAATAATCGCATTACCAAAGGGTTCTGGAAGTCCCTCTGTGGAGCACATAAGCAATAAAGGGTTTGCATGCAGATCCACAGAGGTTGTTGCACACCTATAATGAATAGTCATCTTTGCCAGACTTTGTTTGCTTTGGAACAGGATTCAAATATACCTCAAGCATAAACCCTCACTCACACTCTTCAATAGAAACCGTGATGAGTGGATGTGAAACAGAAGTCGTAGCCCAGGGATCACTGCAGTGGCTAAGCTTGTCACAAGCATACAGAAGTGACCTAAGGTCTGGAAAGCACCAGCATGCTCTGGCAAAGATAACAGATGCATTCATGGAGAAAGCAGAGTACCCACCTATGAAATAATTGAGGTCATATGTATGTATATGGCTTTGCCCCACAGCTACCTTACATGTGTAATGCACATACAGTTGTCATTGTTATATGTCATACACTAGAAAAATCAAAACCCACTCCACATTGACCAACAGTGTCACACACACCTGGAACGCACACAGTCAGCAAGTGTGAGATTCAAACTCCTTCCGAAGTATATTATGATGCTACAGCAGTAGGCATTTACAAGATGCACTATACACATTACTGGGATTTAATTTTTCCACAGGTATATTTGTAGGATGGTGACATCATCAGACTTGACAAAGATGAGTATACCACTTTTAAGGAGTGTGAGTATTCTCCAAAAAGGTTGCTGTACCCCAGGGAGACACACACACTCAACATGTGCAGGATTCAAACCCCTACTTAACAACATTATCATACTACACCAGTATGCATTTACACAACACGCTATACTCATCATTGAGCATTCAGCTTTCCACAGGTATATTTGTAGGATGGTGACATCATCAGACTTGACAAAGATGAGTATACCACTTTTAAGGGGTGTGAGTATTCTCCAAAAAGGTTGCTCCACCCCAGAGAGGCACACACACAGTTGGTAAATGAAGGACTCCCCTACCTAACAACATCATAATACTATAACAGTACGCATTCACACAACGTGCTATACACATTACCAGGATTTCACCTTTCCACAGGTATATTTGTAGGATGGTGACATCATCAGACTTGACAAAGATGAGTATACCACTTTTAAGGGGTGTGAGTAGTCTCCAAAAAGGTTGCTCTCTCCCCAGGGAGAGACAGACAGACAGACACACACACACACATTTGGCAAGAGCGGGGTTCTTAATCCAAACTAAGTACTTCTTTACACTTCAGCAAGCAATATGGAGTTACAGGGTGCAATACAGACATTACTTGCTGACAGTTTGCCCAAATGTTTTTTTCACATTTGCTAACCTCAGCAGGCTTATCATACTAGGTGTATTGTTTGCATAGGCCATGCCCATATCATATATGGGTTAATGCACCACATGCTGGCACACACAGGGTCAAACCAGTGGCTAAGCTCTGTCAACCCAATACTGGACAATACAGTCAAGAGGAGTAGGGTCATACAACCACAACACCAACAGTCTCACATAGACCTACAATATAAGCACCAGCAAAACACACACATAAATACACATTACCATAGTCGGAGAATACAAATATTAATCTGAAAAAAGAGAGAGTGCCCTCCTAAGCAGACAAGCAAACAGCATGCACCTCCAAGCACACACCCGAAAACACATAATACACCAAAGCAGTGTGCCTCACAACAGGCCCTAAGGCAAAACAACATACCCAACACACTAGTAATAGGTGACTTCATAGTCAGGCACACAGATGTTTCACTCACTCGGCTGGACAAGGGGAAGGTTACTGTCAGTTGTCTGTCAGGTGCTATGATCTGCCACATAACACAAGCACTTACATCACTCCAGAACAGGTACATATATGACGTGTTCTTTGTACATGTCAGCGTGAATGATCTGAGACATACCTCCCAGGACAACATGACAAGAGATATATAGTAGCTCTATGATCATGTAGCCCAGGCTGGTATGACCCTGACCTTGCGTAGCATCTTACCTTCACCTACATTATACTGAAATATAACAGAAAGATGATAAACTTCAACAATTGGCTGAGCTTCTGGTGTCATTCAAAGGGGATCCAGTCTCTGTCTGCCTGTGATTACATGATAGACAAGCCTCGTTGCTTCGCTACAGATGGTTTGCACCTGTCGCCCTTATGCTTCTGAATACTGGCCAAAGCTCTTGCTGTCCCCATATTACCTTTTTTAGGCAAGTCCCAAAGGTTCATAGGTTCATAGGTAGGTACTAGGCTATCGGCCCTGGGGCCTATAAAAGCCCAACCAAAAAGGTACCCTGGCTTTTGCCAGCCAAGAAATTTATTTTTCTGTGCCACTGTCGAGCAGAGACACAGAAGTGATCCCCAGGGTGAATTTCCTATTTCCCATCCAATTATCAAGATTTTTCTTGAAAAGTGCTAATGAGGAGCTTTGTTTGATATAGATAGGTAGTTTATTCCAGAGTATTGCGAAGTCTCTGGGACAGGAATCTATCTCTCCGGCAAGTTCTGTTTATTGTGGTAACAAGGTTTAGGTCCCTAGAGTGTGTAGCTCAGAGGGATTGGGATTTCTTTAAGTGGAGCATGTCCAACAAATCTGGGTTTGACATAGTTTTGTATGTTAGGCAGAGATCACCTCTGAGTAGGCGATATGCGACAGAGTAAAGCTGGAGTTTTTTGAGACGGTCTGTGTAGGGCATGTGTTTGAGGCTGGTAATCCTTTTTGTGAGGTGTTTCTGCGGCCTTTCCAGTTGTTGTAGATGTCTTGTGAGGTACATACCATAAGGGGCATTGTACTATATAATGGACCTAATGAGTGATGAGTAGAGGGGAACAATGACCTCTTTTTTTCTGCATGAGAAACCTTTTGTAATGAGGTGTGCCACGTAGAAGGATTTCCTGACTACTGTGGTGATGTTATTATCAAAGGAGAGACTACCGTCCACCTGTGTCCCAAGGTCTCTTATCACACTTTCTGTGCTAAGTATACTACCGCCTATGTTGTAGTTCATGCGTACAGAGTTTTTACCAAAGTTGATGACAATGCACTTTATGGCATTGAGCTTGAGACCATGGCTTTGACATCAGGCATCTGTCTCAGAGAGGCCCTTTTGTAGGATGTCCACATCGTTAGTAGTTTTGATTATGGCTCCTAGTTTGCAGTCATCTGCGAACTTCATTAGCCAAAGACCTTCTGTGTTAGCCTGTACTTCAGGGAAGTAGATACCAAACAGGACAGGACAGAGGACTCCACTTGTAACTGGTCTGAAGTCGGATTTGGAGTGTTCTACTTTCACAGTTTGGGTTCGGTCAGTGAGCCAGTTGGCAACCCATCTTGTGACATAGGGATTTATACCTAGTTTAGGGAGTTAATCTATAATTCCAGAGTGGGGGATGGTGTTGAAAGCCTTGGCAAGATCTTGATAGGCTTTGTGAACCACCTTACCCTTGTCTACAGCTTTGGTGAGTGCTTCAAAGAACTCTATCAGGTTTAGGAAACATGATCTGCCTTTTACAAACCTGAACTGGTTGAGGTCCATAGTTTGGAGATTACCAATGTCTTTATTTATAAGTTCCATGATGATATGTTCCATGGCTTTGTAGACCAGACCCATCAGACTAATGGGGCGCTAGTTCCCGAGGTCCGTGGTGGCTCCCCCCTTGTGTAGTGGGATAACCATCGCTGTGCGCCATTCAGCGGGCACAAAGCCTGAGGTGAGGCTATGATTGAACCTGGTACTTAGGTGTGGTGCCAGTTCATTCTGTAGTTCATGTAGAATGCAGACTGGGATGTTGTCTGGTCCCATGGATGCTGTGTTCCAGGCTTTGGAGAGTGCGTTTTTTACCTGTGCAGCCATGATGACAGGAACTTTGCATTCTTCCAGTATAGAGATGGGCTCTTTCATGGGTGAGAGGGGGGTAAAGTAAGCACTGAACCTATCTGTCAGGATGTTGGCAATATCAGTTGGGTCTGTATATTTAGTGCCATTGTGCTGTAACTCAGAGCAGATCTGAGTGTTGCCATTGAGATTCTTGACATAGCTATAGAATGCTTTGTGGTTGTGTTTAGAATCAGTGGTGATTTTGTTTTCATAACTAGCTTTGGAGGATTTTATCAGGGATCACAGCTTCTTACTGAGGCTGACCAGGGAGCTCCTCCACTCATGGGATTTTACCCTTTTTTGCAACAGTTTCTTCCTTCTGTTGTACAGTTTGTTTATGGCAGGGGACCACCAGATTGACTTCCTTTTCTTGGAGGATAGTGTCTTGGTTCTGTTTGGGATAGCATGTTCCATGCACTCATGTAAGTGCTTATAAAGTGCAATTGTGTAGGATTCAGTAGTCGCAACTATATTGTCCATCTGCATGGGTGTCATGAGGTTCACCACTTCTGGCTTAAGAAGCATGAAGTTGGCTTTGGAGAAATTTTTTAACATGGTTTCCTTAATGGGGGGTGGGGGCAAAATGTGGATATGTAGGGTAATTAGCTTATGGTTGGATCGGACCAATGAGGCATTGACTTCAGGTGTGGAACACCGGTCACTCAGGACAAACCAAACCCCGTAACCAACACAAATAACCACAAAGTGAGCTAAATGTTACTCATTGCCAGAAGTCTCAGCCTCCAAATGCACACACTCAAGGCACTTCTCAGTATGGAGAATATTGATATCTGTGCAGTAACAGAAACCTAGTTCAAGGCTCCAGAGAGCACACCAGCACTACCAGGATACTACTCATGCCATACCTTCCAGCATCAGAACCTGGATAATAGTACATATGGTGGGGATGTATCCATATTCATGAAAGATACCTACACTTCTCTCTACATCCTCTCTACAGGATACGTACCCATAGAATGTTGCACAGCAACATTCTTCCCACTCCACAGGTGTGGGGCCACAAAAGACCCTTGACATTCATGCTCTATGAGCCTGACAAGTCTGATCTGCAAGGCAATGGAGCCAGTCATAATGAAAGTCAACAATAAAGACATTGGGAACCTTCACACAGTTGAGCACACCCAGTTTGGCTTCGTCAAATGCAGATCACACCTCCTGAACTGGGTGGATTTCTTTGAGACAGTTACCCAGGCTACAGATGATTGAAAGGAGCTCCACACAGCCTACCTATACCTCGCTAAGGCCTTTGACACCATTCCCCAGTCAGGTATCATAGATGAACTCACCAACCTGGGCATGAATCCATACATCACAAGATGGATTGCAAACTGGCTCACAGATAGATCCCACAAATTAAGAGTTGCTGCCTACATGTCAGACTCTACACCAGTAACAACTGGTGTCCCCCAGAGTTCAGTCCTGGGGTCCCTCCTGTTTGGTATAGACTTCTCAAAAGTACATGCCAACACAGGAGGGTTGTAGTTGACTAATTTTGATGGAAACTGTAAAGTGTTTGCCATAATAGATTCCCCGGATGACACAAATATTCTCCAGAAAGGACTCTATGAGACAGATGTGTGGTATCTGAATCATGGCCTCAAGCTTAATGTGAATGAATGCATAGTAATCCCCTTTGGGGAAAACAAAGTACCCACAAACTACCACATAGGTGTTACCCCCTAAAAACTAACAAGGTAATAAGGGATCTGGGGACACAATTAGACAGTCATCTTTCCTTTGACAACCATGTTGCCAAAGTGATTAGGAAATCTTATGTGGTCCACCTAATCAACAAAGGGTTTGCATCAGGATCAAAAGAGGTAGTGGTGTCCCTCTACTCTTAAGTCATCAGACCCATCATTGAGTACAATGCACCATTTTGGATGTACTCGACTAAGCATATCCAGCAGCTGGAGAGACCACAGAAGTATCTCACCAAGAGGATTACTGGCCTCAAACAGTTGTGTTATGCAACACAACTGGTAAAACTAAATCTGTTCTCCGTTGCATGCCGCCTACTCGGAGGCACACTCTGCCTAACATACAGAGCCATGTCCAACACATAACTGTTGAACATGCTCCATCTACGGATAACAAAATTGAGTCACACTACACACTCCAGGGATATGAACCTCATCACAACAATGAATACAACATGCTGGTGGGATAGAGTACCATTCCAGACACTTGCCTTACTGTGGAACAGAGTCCCAATGTACAACAGACAGAGCCCCTCACTGACACTCTTCAATAGGAACCTTGATGAGTGGATGGGAAACAGACAATTCACGCCAGGCATCACATCAGCAGCCCCACTAGAAAGGGGCTTAGGGTACTGACTATTAGAACTAGGGCTTAGGAGACTACCCAATGGGGTGGTGAAAGCTGCACAACTTGCCTAGGCTAATATATGCCTTCATGAAGATAGTCTGCTACATACCTATGAACCTATGTGACAGGTACATGTCTACAGATAGTAGATGTGTACTTCATTGTACAGTCATGTTGTACAGCAGGCACATGCACCACATACACTGTAATGCTTACAGATACTGGTGGCTATTATGTACAGTGGGTGAGATGTGCACCTCATGTCTTTTGTGTTATTGGGATGTGTGCTGGTTGGGACAGACCTGGATGGCTCCCTGTCATGGTCACCATCTTACACACATCTCTGCCCATCCATCTTTGGCTTATTATACTGTGTCCCCCCTACATATATATAGGTACATAGGTAGGTAATAGGCTATCTGCCTGAAGGCATATATTAGTATGGCCAGGGTGTGCAGCTATCACCACACATGGGGTTAGTTCCCTATGCATCTGTGTAGTAGAGCTGATGAAGTGATCCATGGTGTGACAGTTCAGTTTCACATACACTCATCAAGGCTCCTCTGGAAGAGTGTCAGTGAGGGGACTCAGCTTAATGTAGGTTGGGAGCCTGTTCCAAAGCAAGGGAAGTCTGTGAGTTAGTAATGTATCCCTCCAACATGTTCTATTTATTGTTGTGATGATGCTATCCCTAAAGCATGTGGCACAGTGAGCTTGGGTTTACTTCAGATAGAGCATGTACAACAGTTCTGCATTGGACATGGACCTGTCTGTTGGGCAGAGATTGCCTGAGTAGACAGTATGCCACAGAGTACAGATTGAGTTAACTTCAGTCTTGTTGCATGGGGCAACTGTTTGAGGCCAGTAATCCTCTTGTTGAGGTACTTCAGTGGTCTTTCCAGCTGCTGAAGGTGCCTAGTCAGATTCATCGCAAGTGTGCCGTGGTACTCTCTGATGGGTCTGATGACTGATGAGTAGAGGGAACCTCCTTGGATCTACATGCAAAAACCTTGGCAATTTGTGGGAACACATAGCATGATTTTCTAACCACTTTGTGAATGTGTTTCTGGAAGTAGAGATGACTATCCACATGTGTCCATAGATCCCTTATTATTGCCTCCATATTTAGGGTGTTGGCACCTATATGGTATTTGTATGACTGTAGCTCGAGGCCATAATTTTGACACCACATCTGTCTGACTGAGACCCTTTTAAGGTTGTCTCTGTTGCCCCAAAAATCGATTATGACAACCTTTTTGCAGTCATCCACAAACTTTGCTAACCATAGTCCTCATGTATTTGACTGTATTTCTGAAAAGTATACGCCAGACAGGAGGGGTCCCAGGACTGAGCCATGGGGGACAGCAGTTGTTACCAGCTCACAGTCCAACAGGGAGACCACAATTCTTACCTTGTGGGATCTATCTGTGCCCCAGTTGGCAATCCATCAGATGACATACGTATTTATGCACGGGTTGTTGATTTTGTGGATACAACATGTCTGTGGGATGTTGGAAAAGGGCTTTTCAAGGTCTATGTAGGCCATGTGGAGCTCATTTAATTGATGTATGTGCTGGGTAACTGTCTTGAAAACTGTCTAGTAGGTTTAGGGACCATGATCTTCCCCTGACCAAACCAAAATGGGTAGGGTTGGGTGTTTGTAGGCTCCAAATAGCTCTGTTTATAAGTTCCATAATGATGGACTCCATGGCCTTGCAGATCAGGCTTATTAGGCTTATAAGACAATAGTTCCCATGGTCTATTGTGCACCAACACTTGTGGAGTGTGCCAAACATTGTTGTAACCCATTCAACAGTTTCATATCCTGTACAGAGGGTGAGTCTCAACAGACTGTTCAGGTGCAGAGTCTGTTTGTTTTGGAGTTCACATATGACACAGCAAGGGACACCATGTCATCCCATAGACACCGTGTTTTTAGGTTTGGATAGAGCTGTTTAACCATTGTATATGTGATTTCTGGCTTTTCACAATCTCCAGGTATGGTAACAGGCCCTTTTGTCAGTGCAAGGGGGGTAAATATGTATGAACCTGTCTGACAAGATGTTTGCAATGTCAGTCATGCACATCTATTCATTTACACTTTGCACTGACTCAGAACATATATGAGTTTGATTGATATTTATGACATAGCTAAAGAAGGCTTCATGGTTCTCTATGGACTCTTTGGCAATATTTTTGCCAGAACATTGCTTGAATAATGTTAGGAGTGCTCATTGTTTCTTGATGATACTGATCGGAGATTTATTGATCTTCTTTGGATTTTCACTTTCTTTGAACAACTTAAGTACTTGAATTGCATAGTTTGATTATGACAGGGGTCCAATATATTATATGGGTCTGTTTTCATATCACTGTGTGTGCAAGGCAGGATTGGCAAATAGTGACATGTGTCTGGAGTAAGAACTGTAACTGCCAGATATCTGTGGACCACTGCTGTACTCAGACATGGCCTAAGTGTGTGAGCATGCTCAGTATGACCTTTCAGTATGTTGACTGAAATTTGCTTCATTTGTTTAAGTGTGTGAGCATGCCCATTATGACCTTTCAGTATGTTGTTGACTGACATTTGCTAAATTTGTTTAAGTGTGTGAGCATGCCCACTATGGGCATATATATACTATATATGTGTGTGAAAATTCAAGTTGGTTTTTACTTCAGGGCTCACCTTTGTGTTGTACATCGACAGGAAGCACGCTGTGCCTGCAGGGCTTCCATGAGTCAATCTGCATAGACTTATCAACATTTCTACATACAGGGGGGACAGCTATTATTTGTACATTTCTACCCGGGGGGCACATCTGATTGTTACTGTGGGTGTACATAGGATGAGGGGTACACCTGGCACTTATACACATTTGCTAGGCCTGCACTGCTATGTCAGGTACTCCATTTCAGTCTGTACTGTTCCCTATCATACTGGCTTGAGGCATACCACTGTACTACAGACCTTAGCTTCCAATTACACACATATCAGTTTGTGACTTCATAGCCTACCCAACCCACATCACACTGCCTGGCCTGCTGTTATCTGTCCTCATAGGCCTGGGGGGGGGGGGTTACTCATATGCCTCTTCAGAGGGCATGATACAGCATTTGTTTGTGTTTGCATTTGTCTACAATTGTCCTGCTGGCTGTGTCTCTTAGGTATGTGACCCCCCCCCAACTGGTATGTGTGAGTGGCTTAAGTTGTGTCTGTGCCAGTGAAATGCTGTCATGGCTTAGTGGTTCAGTACTGTGACTATAGTGCACAGTATCCTGAGTTTGAGCCCTGTCACTGCTTTTTATTTTCCTGCTGGGCAGACCTGACTGGGTAAGGAACAGTAAAGCAGGTGTGAGCGTGTTTACCTGACTTTGCTCGACTTTGCCAGACTTTGCCCAACATTGCCCAACTTTGCCCGACGTTGCGCTGGTTAGCGAGGTGCACAGCTATGCGTAATTGTATTTAAATATGCTCAATACTAGTAAAATGTGCTTAGGAGTGCTTTATATTGCTTAAAATAGGGCACTCATGCCTCAGGTGGTGCTCCAGGGCTGCATATGTCGGATGCACATAGTACAATCCCTATACATGTTTGAAAACAGGTAGTGTCATGTTAGGCATCCCTTTTACTGTATGTGCGAGTCAGAGAGAGGTGTCATTTCCAGGGTTCCTACTGAGTCAGTGTATGTGCTATGCATTGCCTCTTTGCCAAGGCCAGGACATACTGGGCCTGCCTCCTTCTGCCTCCTGGGGCAGGCTCAGGTTGTTCCTCCTCCGAGTCACGCTGTGCCTGTGCAGGCCTTGGCAATGGTGGGGGGCTGTTTGGCCCTGCCCCATGCTGATCCTGCTGCAGCTGTTTCCACAGGATCATATTGTGTAGCATGGCACATTCCATAACAATTTGGGTACATGTAGTTGGTGAGTACTGCAAGGCTCCACCAGATGTGTCCAGGCACTGGAACCATGACTTCAGCATCCCAAACACATGCTCAATTATGTTTCTTGTTTGTGCGTGTGCCTCATTATGGAGTTCTTGTTCAGGGGTGTGTGTGCATTTCTGATGGGTGTCATGAGCCACAGCTCCAGTGCGTATCCACCATCCCCCACTAGGTGACCATCAGGGATGTCTCCATTGGCAAATCTCTGGTACAGCTGCGTCAGATGCCAGATGTGGGAATCGTGATAGCTTCCAGGGCAGCCAGCACACACATTCATTATTATGTCCTGGGCATCGTACATGACCTGGCAGTTGATGGAGGGGAAGCCCTTGCAGTTGATGCAGACCCTACCCTGCTCACCGGATGGTGCTTTGATGCATATGTGCGTGCAGTCTATTGCACCCACTATCTCAGGGTATTCTGCAATTTGGTGGAAAAGACGCATATTGCTGGCCAATGCCTCACGGGAATTGGGGAAATATACGTGGTCACCAACATGTGCTGACATGGCATCCATGAACTGGTGGAGTACCCTGGATGCTGATGCCTGTGAAATCCCCATCATATCACCAGTTGGTCTCTGGAAGGTACCTGTAGCTAGTATTCTTATGCCAACACATACCTTGGTATCTACTGGGATGGGTTCCCCTCTGTTGGTTCTGTGTGTGAGGCGTGGCCGGCACAGCTCAACAATTTGCTGTAGGAGGTCTCTGTCCACCCTATAGTGCTCCACTATCTCCAGCTTAGCCCCTGGTATGTTACCCTGGGTCTGTACACTTTTCTCCATCTCCTCACTGTGGGTTGCTCAGCAGCATTCACAACATCACCACCCTCAGCACCTTGCACATGTTGGTTTATGATAGCAAGAGCAGCCCCTAACATTTTGTCTGACTTAAGCTTTTTAAGCTTTCCCTCTTTGTATACTGCAGTGTTGCAAAGTTCTTGGGAAAAAAACAGGGAGGAATGCTGTTTGCAGAGTTTAAAGTGCTGGGCTGGGCTGGGCTGGGCTAGTCTGCTGCCTCTGTAATTGACTGATTCTGACATATTTCACCTGGCAGCTCTGCTAGTTCTCCTTGGTTAGCTTCCTACTACTTCTTTTCCTTCCTTTTTCCTGTTTCCACCCGGGGGGGGGGGGGAGCACCGCAAAAACAAGCGCAAATGCGTGCACACGCTGTGTGCATGTTTGCAAGGAGTTTCCTATATTGTAACATTGCGCACCTTTGGTTTGAGGTTTTCAAATAGGACAACTGTAGGCACGCCTCTTGCAATCCTGAGCAACCCAAAGCAAACATAAGCCACTGTGCTCCAATTAGCTTACAGCCTGTCTGACACACACCCTCATGTCACCTATATTCTACTCTACTACTCACCTACTCCTACTCTTACACTCTTGGGACATGGCTCACATGCAGGGGAAAATTGGGATTCACTAACTTTATCCTCATTTGCACAGGATTGCCTACTAATGCATGTTTACATCTCTGACACTGATCCCCCCCCCCCCTTAGCAACCACTACTCAGTGGCCATGTTGTCTTCAGCCTGCCATTCACCTGCATGAAAGAATAAGCTTTTTAGTGAAAATGCCTATTTTGGCTTTTTTTAAATTATTTTCTTGTTTTTATAAGCGCCATATGTTTGCGCGGTGCTGCGCTATGCTTAAACATCGAAGATCGGGGGGAAAAAAACTTAGATTTTTATATTTTTAAACATTTATAAATGCCAATGGCCTTATATTTGGCCACTGGCATGCTTCCTCAACTGTATGCATCCTTTATTTGGAGCTGTCATAGCTCCATTTAACTATTTGCAGAACGGTACTCCGTTACCAACGGAGTACATTTCTGCAGATAACATTAATCTTCCACGGACAGGTTAGTGTTTCCTGGATTACAAATTTACCTCATTTGCATAGCTTTCACCAGCAAATGAGGTAATTTGCATAGCATGAAGCTGTCCGTGCAAGAATAGCTTTAGCAGCTCTCGTGCATGCCCCTGCCGGCTGTTCCTGGATCGCACGGCAGACATATTGCCTGTTTGATGTCTTACACTACTCTACAACTCCATGCAAGCTTTTGAGAATCCGAGGGAAAGTCTTTCCTCCATGGTAAAAATAGCTTATTCCATTTTTGTATGAGTTTTTTGATATTATCCAAAATCTCTTTATAGTTTAGTTGCAATGTTGTATCTATGTCATTTGTAATTTTAACTCCTAAGTATTTGATTGTATTATTTCTAGATAGATATTTATGATATTTTTATGTAATGCTTCTTTGTTCATATTTATTAGTAACATATTGGTTTTATTTCCATTAAATGAGAGCCCAGAAATCTTCTTAATCTGTTTTGTTGCTTTCCATAGTTCTTTTAGTGTATTGTCTTCTATTAAAGTTGATAAAATGTCGAATGCAAATAGTTGAACCTTTAACACAAGGTCAGTTTCTAGTTGAATTCCTTGAATGTTTGGGTTTGCGTGTATGAAATGTGTTAATGGTTCTATTGCTAATGCGAATAACATAGAAGAAAGTGGACAACTCTGTTTTGTACCTTTTGTAATGGTAATAGGCTCTAACAAACAGGATCCTATATTTATGTACTCCGAAGATTTATCATAAAGAGACCTTATTAGCGAGGTAAAATTTTTCGAAAATCCATACTCCACCAATGAAGCCAAAGGTAATCCCAATTCATGGAATCAAATGCACTGTTAATATCTAAGCAAATGGCATTCATTGTATTTTTTGTTTTGTCTATGAAATCAATAAGGGACAAAATTCTCTTTATATTGTCATATGTATTTCTGTTTTTAATTAATCCTGTTTGATCATTCTCTTATCAATATTTTCAGGCTTGTTGGCTGTTGGTGAAGCACCCTCCAAGAGGAAAAAACGCTGAGAGAAGAAGGGAGCCACTTTTGAGATTTTAAGTATTTTTTCTCTGTTTATTTGCTAAGTTTTTCTGCATAGCTGCCTAGCTTGAGCATTTTCTGGCTTGTTAAACTTGATTTCTGTATTAGTAGCTGTATTTAGAGCACAACCAAAAGCTGTTTGCTGAATTTACTGTTTGCACTTAATTTTAAATCATTTTTTTCTTAAAACTTGCATATTTTCTGTCCTTGACCTAGCACTCTTGTGTGGGGTCATTTACTGCACTGTTATAACTTGATATTACTTGTGAACCTCTGCTATCTCTGTGAAAAACAAAAAAAAAATCTTGCTTTTTTCCCACTTTTCTGAGAGTTAAAAAAGTTCAGTTACAGGCCTGCTGTTCCTGAACTGTTTGAAAGTTTCTGTGAGGCCATTTTTGCTTGGGCTGAAGGAGGGTCTCTCTGTTGATCAGTGGCAGTGAATAACATTGAGCAGCTTCCCTGCCCCCCGTAGAGGTGGTTATTGACTTGAAACTGTAGTTTTATTGGCCACTAGGGGTCATTTCCAAAACTCCTTCATCTTCCTCTCTTAAAACCTAGTTGCCTCGTGGTTTGGGTGTCTTTTCAGGCTTGTTGGCTGTTGGTGAAGCACCCTCCAAGAGGAAAAAACGCTGAGAGAAGAAGGGAGCCACTTTTGAGATTTTAAGTATTTTTCTCTGTTTATTTGCTAAGTTTTTCTGCATAGCTGCCTAGCTTGAGCATTTTCTGGCTTGTTAAACTTGATTTCTGTATTAGTAGCTGTATTTAGAGCACAACCAAAAGCTGTTTGCTGAATTTCCTGTTTGCACTTAATTTTAAATCATTTTTTCTTAAAACTTGCATATTTTCTGTCCTTGACCTAGCACTCTTTTGTGGGGTCATTTACTGCACTGTTATAACTTGATATTACTTGTCAACCTCTGCTATCTCTGAAAAAACAAAAACAAAAAATCTTGCTTTTTTTCCACTTTTCTGAGAGTTAAAAAAGTTCAGTTACAGGCTTGCTGTTCCTGAACTGTTTGAAAGTTTCTGTGAAGCCATTTTTGCTTGGGCTGAAGGAGGGTCTCTCTGTTGATCAGTGGCAGTGAATAACATTGAGCAGCTTCCCTGCCCCCCGTAAAGGTGGTTACTGACTTGAAACTGTAGTTTTATTGGCCACTAGGGGTCATTTCCAAAACTCCTTCATCCTCCTCTCTTAAAACCTAGTTGCCTTGTGGTTTGGGCGTCTTTTCAGGCTTGTTGGCTGTTGGTGAAGCACCCTCCAAGAGGAAAAAACACTGAGAGAAGAAGGGAGCCACTTTTGAGATTTTAAGTATTTTTTCTCTGTTTATTTGCAAAGTATTTCTGCATAGCTGCCTAGCTTGAGCATTTTCTGGCTTGTTAAACTTGATTTCTGTATTAGTAGCTGTATTTAGAGCACAACCAAAAGCTGTTTGCTGAATTTCCTGTTTGCACTTAATTTTAAATGTTTTTTTTCTTAAAACTTGCATATTTTCTGTCCTTGACCTAGCACTCTTGTGTGGGGTCATTTACTGCACTGTTATAACTTGATATTACTTGTGAACCTCTGCTATCTCTGTAAAAACAAAACAAAAAAAAATCTTGCTTTTTCCCACTTTTCTGAGAGTTAAAAAAGTTCAGTTACAGGCTTGCTGTTCCTGAACTGTTTGAAAGTTTCTGTGAGGCCATTTTTGCTTGGGCTGAAGGAGGGTCTCTCTGTTGATCAGTGGCAGTGAATAACATTGAGCAGCTTCCCTGCCCCCCGTAGAGGTGGTTACTGACTTGAAACTGTAGTTTTATTGTCCATTATGGGTCTATTCCTGCTTCTTTCCAGCCCCTGCTATCAAGCACGCTTTAATGTGCTTTAGCGCGATTTAGGAGTTGCCACTAGAGCAGCATCGGGCAGCGCCGGTTAAACAAGGTTAAACTCTTTCTGGCTCCAGAAAGTCTGTTCTTCAATTTTTCCCTTAGAACTGCACTGTTAGGAACCTAAACAGTTTACACCTTCACTAAAAAGTGCAGCACTTGTTCCAAATAGCTTTTTCTTCTCAAAAAGCTCAGCACTTGTCTTATAAGCATATCCCTTGTCTTATAAGCATTCTCTTTGCAGGTCAAGCACTCCTATATTATACAAATCTCTCACTAGCAAAACCCCAGGAGTGCCCACTTCCCTGCTAAGCCCACTACTTTTCTGTCTCATACCAACTCATAATTCTTTCTAGCATGTCGAAGGGTCAGATGCTGGCGTCCTCTCCTGCCCAGTTGGTGAATCTGGGAATTCTGAGACAATGTTACAATTGCCTCATGTACACGGACAACCCTCTCCTCCTCCCACGTAACAGTAACACTTGTGAGAGATGCAGCTATTTAGCCAGACTGGAGGCTGAGCTCTCTCAACTCAGGACTGGCAAGACCAGGCAGGAGGAGAAGGCAACTACACACACCACAATACCAGTCTCACATAACTCAACCACACCACTGAATCAAACACATAAACACACTAAGACATACTCGGAGGCTCTGAGTAAAAATTTACCTAAACAGCAGAGGCATCCAAAGCAGACACCCAAGCAACTGAAAACTCATTACACCACACAAACAACACATAAACAACAAAATCAGTGTGCAAAGCAGTCACTGCCCTTAAGGCCAAATACAACACCAAACATACTTGTCATAGGTGACTCCATAGTCAGACACACTGACGTCCCGCTCACCAGACTGAGTAAGGAGAAGGTCACAGTAAGCTGGCTGTCGGGCGCTAGAATCCGCCACATAACGCAAGCACTCAGGTCTCTCAACAGCAGGTACAAGTATGACTCAGTCATTGTCCACGCTGGTGTCAACTACCTGAGACGTACCTCCTTGGACTACATGAAAAGAGACATTGAGGAGCTCTCTGATTATGTAGCCCAGGCAGGTATGACCCTGACCTTGAGCAGTATCCTACCTTCACCTAGAATGATGCCACAATACAGTGATAAGATGATCAGCTTTAATAATTAGCTTAAATTCTGGTGTCATTCAAAGGGGATCCAATGTCTGTCTGCCTGGGATGACATGCTGGACAAGCCATGCTGCTTCGCAAGGGACGGCTTGCACCTGTCACCCCTAGGCTTCCGGATATTGGCAAAGGCTCTTGCCACCCCCATAGTGCCTTTTTTAGGCAAGGCTCAAATTCTAAACCTACCACCCTAGAACACAAAAAAGGAAAAAAACTAAGGGTAATGCTGCTCAATGCCAGAAGTCTCAATCTCAAGATGCACGCACTTGAGGCCCTTCTCAGTATGGAGAACATTGAAACTGGCTTAAGGACAGAACCCACAGGGTTAGAGTTGCTGGCGCTGTGTCAGACTCCAAGCCGGTCACAAGTGGTGTCCCACAGGGCTCGGTCCTTGGCCCCCTATTGTTTGGCATCTACTTCTCAGAAGTGCAGGCCAACATGGGAGGACTTTGGCTGACAAAGTTTGCAGACGACTGCAAACTGGGCGCCATAGTGGAAAGTGCATCGGACACAGATATCCTTCACAAGGGACTCACGGAAACAGATAGCTGGTGCCAGAGCCATGGCCTGAAGTTAAACGCCAAAAAATGTATAGTCATACCCTTCGGGAAAAACAAGGTAACCCCAAGCTACCATATAGGTGGCAATCCACTAAGCACAGAAGAGGTTATCAGGGACCTGGGGACCCAGGTTGACAGTGGCCTTTCTTTTGACACTCACATTGCTAAAGTGGTTAGAAAGACCTTCTACATTGCCCACCTGATCATGAAGGGATTCACATCCAGATCTAGTGAGGTCATTGTTCCCCTGTACTCTTCACTTATCAGACCAATGATCGAGTACAATGCCCCATTCGGGATGTATCTCACCCGACATCTGCAGCAATTGGAGAGACCCCAAAAGTTCCTCACCAAAAGGATAAAGGGACTCCAAAATCTGTCATATGCTGCCAGATTGAAGAAACTCCAGCTCTATTCAGTCGCATACCGTCTGCTCAGAGGTGACATGTGCCTGACATACAAGGCCATGTCCAACCCGGAATTAATGGACATGCTCCACCTCAAAAATCCAAATCCACCAAAACCACTAGAGCAAGCGACTTAAACCTTAGCACGGATATAAATAGGACGTGCTGGAGGGATAGATTTATCACTCAGAGACTCCCTATGCTGTGGAATAAAATCCCGGTCCATGTGAGGCAGAGCACCTCGCTGACTCTGTTCAAGAGAAATCTAGACCTGTGGATGGGAGATCGTAGGTTTACCCCGGGAATCATATCTGTGTCACTGCTGGACAGAGGCACAACAAACTAATGGGCACAGTATTTTTTCATATAAGGGGTGGCGTAAGCCACAAAAATTTGGGCTAGGCTTATAAATGCCTTAGGGCAGATAGCCTAGTATAAACCTATGAACCTATGAACCTATGTGCTGTGACAGAAACCTGGTTCAAGGCTCCTGAGAACACCCCAGCACTATCAGGTTTCACCTCATACCATGCGTTCCAGCCCCAAAATCCGGACAACACCAAGAAAGGAGGGGGGGGTGTCCATATTCATAAAGGACACCCACACCTCAAAGTTGGTGGCAACGCACGATGCATCGGAGACCATCCAGGTGCAATTAACCATAGGCAAGACTGCTCTGCAATTTGTAGCATGTTACAGGCCACCCTCTCAAACTCAGGAACCTCACATGGCCTTCCTGAAAACATTGGAGGGGATAAATGTATCTCCAAACACCATCATACTAGGTGACTTCAACTACCCTAATATAGACTGGGAACACTACTCAAGCCCAAACACTCTAGCCCAAAGGTTCCTGGAGTTCATAAACTCAAATGCCATGGAACAACTAGTCACCATCCCCACAAGAGGAGAAAACATACTTGATCTCATCATCACGAACATGGGATCACAATGTTCAACACCGAAGTATACCCCTCACTGGTAAGATCAGCACATAACCTAATCTCGCTGGAGGTACTCATCCCGCCCCCACCTGAAATAAAATAGACCACAG
Source organism: Protopterus annectens (assembly GCF_019279795.1). Taxonomy (NCBI): domain Eukaryota; kingdom Metazoa; phylum Chordata; order Ceratodontiformes; family Protopteridae; genus Protopterus; species Protopterus annectens. The sequence continues at coordinate 1,074,304,993 of NC_056741.1, forward strand.
TGAAATACTTCACAAAAGCTGACTTCACACTTCTAAAACTAGTGTGGTCTCCTTTAAGGCCCCTGAGCCAGTGGTAAACATTACTCAAACCGCTGAATCACTTACAAATGCCTTCTACCAGCACCTACAGGACTGCATGGATCAGGCAATCCCAAACAAAACTAAGACTCTTTGTACCAAAGGCAAGCGTCCAGTCTGGTGGACCCCAGCCATAAACAAGCTCTACAACAAAAGGAGGAAGCTACTACAAGATAGAGCAAAATCCTTGAAAGGTAAGACACCTTTGATCATTATAAGTAAAAACTAAGAGCTCTCATAAAATCATCCAAGGCAAATTTTGAGAGAAAAATTGCCAAGGACTCAAAAGACAATCATAAGGCCTTCTTTAGCTATGTTAGAAACCTAGGAGGAAACTCCCAGATATGCTCAGAATTAGTTCAAAATGATGTGAAGATTACTGAACCTACACACATTGCCAACATACTGGCTGACAGGTTCAGTGCAAACTTCCCCAAAGGAGAGATATCTATACCAGAGGATTGTAGCCCCCAAACATCTCCAATGCCCAGGTGAGAACTGCTCTCTCCAAGGCAAAAACACAGCATCCATGGGACCGGATGGTGTCCCCGGCTGTGTGCTCCACGAACTCAATGAGGAATTAAACCCGCAGTTAGGACAGCTGTTTAATCTTAGCCTCACCTCAGGATACGTACCCAAGGAGTGGCGCATGGCGACTGTGGTCCCACTTCACAAGGCCGGTGCCTCCACCGACCCTGGAAATTACCATCCCATTAGCTTGACAAGCCTTATCTGCAAAGCCATGGAGAGGATCATAATGGAACTCATAAATAAAGACATAGGGAACTTGCAGACTTTGGATCCAACCCAGTTTGGCTTTGTCAAAGGCAGATCATGCCTTTTAAACTTGGTTGACTTTTTCGAGACAGTCACCAAGGCCATTGATGAGGGAAAGGCAGTCCATACAGCCTACCTTGACCTGGCAAAGGCCTTCGACACAATACCCCACTCAGGTATCATCGAAAAACTCATCAGCTTGAATGTAAACCCATACATCACAAGATGGGTTGCAAACTGGCTAAGTGACAGAACCCACAGGGTCAGAGTTGCTGGAGCCATTTCAGACTCAAAGCCTGTTACAAGTGGTGTCCCACAGGTCTCAGTCCTGGGTCCACTCTTGTTCGGCATCTACTTTTCTGAAGTACAAGCAAACGTAGGAGGGTTATGGCTGACAAAGTTTGCAGATAACTGCAAACTGGGTGCCATAGTCGAAAACACATCTGACACAGATATCCTTCAGAAGGGCCTCACAGAAACGGATAACTGGTGCCAGAGCCATGGCCTAAAGTTAAACGCCAAGAAATGCATAGTCATACCCTTCGGGAAAAACAAGGTTACCCCTAGCTACCATATAGGTGGCAATCCACTGAGCACAGAAGAAGTCATCAGGGATCTGGGGACCCAGGTTGACAGTAGCCTTTCGTTTGACACTCATGTTGCTAAAGTAGTTAGGAAAACCTTCTACATTGCCCACCTGATCATGAAGGGATTCACATCTAGATCAAGGGAGGTCATCGTCCCCTGTACTCATCACTCATTAGACCTATGATTGAGTACAATGCCCCATTCGGAATGTATCTGACCCGACACCTGCAGCAGCTGGAAAGGCCCCAAAAGTTCCTCACCAAAAGATAAAGGGTCTCAAAAATATGTCTTATGCTGCCCGACTGAAAGAACTCCAGCTCTATTCAGTCTCATACCGCTTGCTCAGAGGTGACCTGTGCCTGACATATAAGGCCATGTCAAACTCAGATTTGATGAATATGCTTCACCTCAAAAAATCTAGATCCCTCAGAACCACAAGGGCGGAGACTTAAACCTTGACACGGTTATTAATAGAACGTGCTGGAGGGACAGATTCATCACCCAGAGACTCCCTATGCTGTGGAACAAAATCCCGGTACATGTGAGGCAGAGCACCTTGCTGGCCTTGTTCAAGAGGAATCTTGACCAATGGATGGGAGATCGCAGATATACCCCAGGGATTACTTCAGTGTCACTGCTTGACAGAGGCACAGCAAAATAATAGGCATAGTTTTATTCAAACTAAAGGGGCGGCGAAAGCCACATAACTATGGGCTAGGCTTATAAATGCCCTTGGGCAGATAGCCTAGTATGAACCTGTGAACCTATGAACCTAATAACAGCAGTATGTGTTTTATTCTGTTTACATGAACTGTCATAAATATTTTATAATTTATATTTAATAAACTTATGGGTCTATATGAGGTACACTCATCAGTTTTTTTATCTTGTTTCACAGTTGGTGATACTTGAGTGTATTTCCAAGAAGGAGGGCATTAATTACCTTCTTTAACTGATGCGAACACACTTAGTAATAGATTTAATGTCTTATTAGATAGTAGTTTAAACATCTCTGGTATCATATTATCATTACCTGGGGCTTTGCTTAATTTTAGTTTCTTGATCTGTGCTTTAATTTCTGTCATAGTTATGTCTTTATCTATTATTTTTCTGTGTTCATCTGATAGTCTTAGTCTTATATTTTCCTTAAGGAATTTTCTAAGTGCTTCACTTGATTCTACTTTATTTTCTTGATTATTGAGTTTATTAAAATACACTCTAAAGACTCCTAAAATTCCTTCTAAGTCTGATACTTTTCTTGTCTATATTGTATATCTCTTTTATCTGATTTGCCTTTATCCTTCTTTTTGTCCTGTTAGCTACTCTCCTTTGATTTTGTGGATTCATAAAGTAATTGTTTAGTTATAATTTATATATTTACATTTGTTCACTGGGACGATCTGACTAGGCAGAGCCCCTTTTCAGTGGAGGGCTGGGCAGAAAAGCTCCATGTGAATTTACACAAAATGATAAATAAATTTTTACAGTACAGTTTTCAAACAGTTGTAGCATAGAAAACAAGCACAAAATTCAACAATTTATGTATCTATATCTATCTATGTGTGTGTGTGTGTGTGTGTGTGCGCGCGTGTGTGTGTGTGTGTGTGTGTGTGTGTGTGTGTGTGTGTGTGTGTGTGTATACATATATGAGCAGCATGCATTCAGCAAAATGTAACTATTACAATGAGTACACCTGACATAGTGAAGTCAGAAATATTATAGGTAGGAGCATGGATATAAAATAGCTAGAGTAGAAGACGTAGTAATGAAATAGAAAGTATAGAATATCATCTTAAGTTAAAAGAAAAGAAAAGCTGGATTAGAGCCAGGCATGGAGCAAGACCAAGTCGAATTATCCATAAAATGCATTTTACGACATTTTAAGGGATTTGTGTGACGAGTCTACTCTTGCAGGAAATGGAATGGCACTCCACACTTTTGAGGGGTCCCTATCAGATCACCAAAGTTTCAAAACTTTGAACATCATAAGGCCGAGACCATATGATCGAAGTTTTGAAACTTCGAAACTTAAATAAAAAACATAAATAAAAACTAAATTTTTTTCTCTACGCTTTTGCAGAGGGCAAGCCCCCGTACACTCCCCACACCCCCTGCTAATTAAATATACCAACTCCGAGATCACACTACAGAGTGGAAAACAGTAAATTTACCATTCCATGCTGTATGGCAATCTCCACTCAAAATGTTTGATGTTTCAAAACTTTGATCATATGGTCTCAGCCATATGATTTTCGAAGTTTTGAAAGTTCAGTGAACAAATAGATACCTCCTTTGAGACAAAACATGAGAAAAGAGAGTCTCCTATTGAGTTAGTTGATTTGGTTACACTTAGTAAGTCTTTACCACTTGATCATAGAGTTCTGTTTGGAATATGCTGAGAACGAATATTATCTTAATTTGGACATTTTTCAGGGTTGTGGATTATATTATGTGTCATATTCAGTTGAGAATATGATGAATAGTGAAGGAGTTATAAGGCTTAAGCATTTTATTAACCCAGCCAAGAAATATATAACTGCAATAGAATTAAATCTTAAATTTAAGAACTAATATAACAATGGTTTCCCTTGAGTTTTTTTCAGTTCTGCTTGATGATGGTGTTGCTTTCTTGTGCACGTTGGCTAAATATGTTGTTTACTCATACTTTGATTGCTGTTTACTGTAATATTGTATTTGGAATCAAACTTTAGCTAGTGATGTTCCTCTAAGACTTATGAAGGATAGCAGTAAGGGTGATTGTACTTTTCATGTTTTAAGAATGCTGTCTGTCCCAGCTAGAGCGTCCTTGAAGTGAGATTACATAAGTAAAGGGGATGTGTGTAGGCTGTGACTCCACATATCATAGAGTGGCTCACCCATGAAGAAAAATGTTTCATTTTTAATTTTGTTTTTTTTTTTCATCAAGCTTGCATATTTTGATCTAACGTAGTATAAGATTTGAGAACTTGTAAGTGAATGATTGACTACACTGATGATTTTTTTCATGTTATTATGTACGCGGAAAATTTAATAATCTATTGTCAGTTAATCTCTTACATAGCTTTTCTACTGCAGTCAGTCACATTCATTCATTCATTTATTCATTTAGGTTCATGGGTGAGGAGCTAGTGCCTAATCCTACCTTCATGGGGTACAAGACTGTGAAATAATCCTGTACACATTACCTACCCATAGCAGGATGCACACACACATGCACACATGCACGCACAAAAACACACACACACACACACACACACACACACACACACACACACACACACACACACACATACACACACACGGGGTCTACTTCACGCTGTTGAAGGCCGACAATATTGAAGCTGATATTGTCGGCACCAAAATGTCGAAAGTGAAAGTCATCGCGCGTGTAAACGGAAATCTCTGTAAGGGGAGATTTCCATTTACTGCAATGTAGTGCAATCTCGGAGTTGGTATATTTAAGTAGTGGAGGTGTGGGGGGTGCAGGGGGGCTTGCTCCCCTGCATGGAGCAATTTGTGCTGTGTTTGTTTTTTTTTTGTTTGTTTGTTTTTTGTGTGTGTTCGATGTTCGGGGGTTTTGACATTTTCGTGTCGATTATTACACTGTTGACAGTTTGAGTTTTCGACAGTGTAATATAAATGCCACACACACACACACACACATACACACACACACACACACACACACATGGTTTACTATCACATTGGCGATCGCACTATGTGCGATCAACCAATAAGTGAAATTCAGGTAGCAGAACCAGAAGTGTGATCATGGCATTGTCGAACCTTACAATAGTGAACATTCGCTATAGCAAGGTTCGACAATGTAGTGCAGATTGTACTATAGTGGGGATCAGGAAATGTACCCTTTCCTCAGTGTAGTGTGATCTCGGAGTTTGTATATATAAGTAGGGAGGTGGTTGGGTAGATAGGAGCATTTCAGTATAGTCGACATGTTCGACATTCGACTTCACTGAAATGCTCAGTTCGGCATTTACACTGTTCGGTGTTCTGATTTCCAAACATTTAGTTCGGACATCTGTACATTCGAGCATTGTACTGTCGAACATGTGATAGTAAACCCACACAGACATTCACTCTGATGTGTTATTTATATAGTATTATTATAGAAAATTTTAAATAAATAGACATCACAGAAAGCATCAAAAGAATGGAAACAATAAATGGTGTCACTTGTAATGAATGTGACAGCTCCTACAAACAATGCATTTGTAACAGCAGATAATTATCCAAGGCTAGATAATGCAAATTCATTAAGCAATATGTCAGCATCTTTTTGATTCTGTCACAATGTTATCCAGAAAATAAAAAAAAAAGTAGAAAGCATTGTGAGTATCCCCAAATGGAAACAGGCTTTAGCGAATTTGACAAGTCGTTAATATTGGGTCTCTAGTTCTATCTACATATTGGCGAGACAGTGGTGCAGCATTTAGTGGTGTTACCCTTAGCAAGAGGTTCTCTGGTTTGATTATTGGTAGGAGTGTCTTCTGTGTGGAGTATGCATGTCCCCCCTGTGTTTGCATGGGTTTCCTCTGAGAGTTCCAGTTTCCTGCCATATTCCAAAAACATGTAGTAGGTGGATTGGACATTCTAAACTGGACATATGTGTGAGTGTGCATGCGAGTGTATGGTGTGCAAGAATTACTGTGGCAGGGCTAGCCACCAGGTGGTGTAAACCTTGGCTCTAAATGATTGTCACTGTTGAAGTGACACCCCAACTCCATGTGCAAAAATGGGAAAAAGGGTGATGGATGGATGAAGTTATATCTACACGTGGTTAAATTACCCTCATGGTCACTGCTGACAGTTTCTCAAATGAGTAGAGCCAATACCAACCAAAGCACAAAAAACTAAAGTAACTATAAATATACAGTGGTAATTGTATAGCAGATGATTATGCAATGAGAAATTCAATGAAACCACAAAAGTGTCACAATAAATTAAATGCATAATGTGTTGCACAGTAAACAGAGAGGCCATGTACTCTACAATCTGGAGTCCTTATAAATAAAAGAGGAAGTAAAGTGAACTTTAAAAGAAAAGTTACAAAAATTGGTTATAGAAAAAGAAAAGATTGACTACCAGCATATCCAGGGTTTGGGGAAAATATGTAACAGCTTATGTTTTACTGTCAGATTGACTCTGTCGTTAGTTGTGTCTGCATGACAGATCAGAACTGATTAGATGAAAGTCTGTTCCCCATTCTTGATGTACCAGATATGCCTTTAAAGGTTCTTAAAGATTAACTGAAAGACAATGTGTGTCATTGCTACATGCAGAACTGTTCATTTTTTCTTTGATATAGAAGGCCAATCCCCCCCAACACACACACACACACACACACACACACACACACACACACACACACACACACACACACACACACACACAAACACTAGATATTAAGTCAGAGTTCAAGAAATATGATAACCAGGCATTGAAGTGCTGACAGTTGAAAACCCATATGAAAAACAAAGGGAGTGTTTAGAGGGGGTTGGTAGTTGATCACATTATCTGATTTCATACACCTATGCAATATTTTTATCAGGATCTTAGCTTTCATATTTTTAAGTCATTGAAAGTGGGCTTGATGTACTTTTTAAAATTATTTTATGACAAACACGAGAGTCTGGTAGGCATGTTTGGGTTAATGGCTAAAGGTAGATGGTGTGTGTGATTTTTATGGTATCAGCTAAATGCAGCTGATGGACAGGAGAATGAGTAGACAGGTATGTGCACTTTTTAAAAGAAAAAAAAAATCATTGTTTTAAAGAAGGGACATCACTGGCAAGCACCTGTGGGATCCATTCCTCAAAACTAGTAGGTTTGGGGATTTTCAAGGTCCATTATATTCAATAAGAAAAACATGGTAGGTTATGGTAAAACATATTCGTTTTAACTCATTACAGCCGAGTGACGTCTCCAGGCGTTTCTGCAGTTACACCCTACTGCTCCTCTAGGCGTCAAATATTGCCTGTTCATATTTGCAATAATAATTCCAAAACCATGTTACATACAAGGTATTGGAAAATTTTGTTTTGAAGCATACATGATAGCAAACACAATTGTATTGATATATGACCTCTGTCAATGGGTATTTGTTAAAAATGTAAGGTGATAACTTCAATTTTTAAATGCTGAAGCCACGCCTACTAGGGGTTAAAGGTATACACCCAAAAGAGCTCTACTGGAGGGAATGAGTATGCTCAAATAATAAAAATGGGTGTCTTTTTGCTGAATGCAATAAAGTGAAATGGTCATTTAGCAATAACACACGTCTGGAAAATGCTTTATGTTTAGTATTCTGGCAAAAGCAATAATACCCTTATGTATGAACAGATCTGTTACAAATCCTCTAATATTAAATATCTAAGAGCACCACACTGTGGACAGAACAGCTGTACCTGAAAGCTGGGCAAAACTGTTTTTTTACCATGTGTGGATTGATGACTTGTGATCCACCCATCTGTGACTTGGTTAAGCTCTTGCTACCATTTTTGCACTTGGAAACATGCTTATTTTTGGCAGAGTGCTTTTTCCATTTGTGTGGGTTTTCTTAAACAGTTCTTAGTGAAAATGCTCCTATATAGTATGCTGCATTCCATGACTGTGCAGAGCTGATCAGCTTAATTTGGCTGCATCCTTACTGCAGGTAAGTAAGCCCCTTCAGTTACTGCAGGCCTCTCCAAAACAAATACTTATTCAGCTTATTTTCTACACTATAGAGAGTCTATTTTTGTCCAGGCCATTAACAGTGCTACATTTCAGAAAGGCTGCTCTTTGAATGTAGTCTTTTCACTGGCTGTGGTTTACTGAAACTTGGACATGAGACAGTTTCTTATTCTGACTCTTAACTTAGAAATGTTTCTAGTTAGGTCACTCCAGCTTGAACTTGCCTAATAAAAGTATTTACATAATATTTTTTGCTCATTTTGCCCCTTTATGGTCAATTGGCCTATTCATTCCCTATCACCAAGATAAGTTCTTTTCATAGTGCAATACTGTCCCCCACCCACACTCGGAAAAGCACCTGAAAATGGACATGCAGTTGACCGACAGAAAAGGGAGTCTCCAGACATCTAGAAAAGGTGTTTCCCCTCAAACTGCCCTGCTCCTCTCCTCAAAGCACAAGTGGTGGTTTACCCCATTGGCACTGGGGTGTTTGCACCACCCGAGTGTGAGCATACCTTCCCACACCCAGTGGAGGTGAGCAGGCCACAACCCTTCACTTCTCCCCTGGGCCATGACCCTTCACTTCTGTCTCTCTCTGCATGATTCTTCAAGTGCTGGAGCCTGTAACTGAACCCCAGTCACTTGGATTTACATAATATTGTTAACACTAACCTGATACCTTTATTAGTGCAGTTCCTTCTGGAATGCAGTATTGGAGAGCCTCATTATCTACTTCTGGCCTGTAATGAACTCATTACCGATGAAACGTCTTGCCCACATTATATGCACGCATTGTCAGCTGTGTCTATTGTGATCATGAGCTCTAAGTATCAGAAGTCCTGGACAGAGGCTAGACCACTAACAGAGACAGTGCTGTGATACTGGCATTGATTCAGTTTGGAAGAATATGGAAAAACAACCACCTCTCGCCTGCTTTTAGGAAACCTAAGTTTGTCTACTCAGTTTTTTTTTTTTCTTTTCTTTTTCCCTTGGGTTTTATTACATTTTCTGTGCTGTATTAGATTCATGATTATCTGACTTAGGGCTTTTCTTTGACAGACAAATGCACGATTACCTCCTGTTCACTGAAAGTTGACTTCAGCAATTCATTGTTCACGCTGCCTTCCATTGAAGGTTAATTGTTCAAGGAACATTCATGTTCCAGCTGTACTACTTTTGGCTGGCAGACTAGTATTTCACTTTGCTTATATTAAATCCTTAACACCAATTCCTGTTAGTGTCTTTTCCAATAAAAAATGGCACTGATCAGCTATATTTTATTTTTTTAAAAACCTTTAGCTACTCATTATTACTACATGTCTCTTTTGTTATATTATATCTTCCTGTATAACAAAATATAAACTAAGAAAATAGTGTTGGTCACTTATGGTGTCCGATCCCATCTTTAATAAATGATTATTTTCTTTACATTCCAGGAGGTTTATTTTGTTCCCCTTACCTGATATAATGACTGTCTTGCCTGATCTGCCTTTTATTCTCTCTGTCTTTGTGTATGGGGGTGGAGGAATAGAATGTCGAGTTTCAGTAAGAAACCCTCTTGACACATTTTTCAATTCTTAATATTACAGTGACAATGTTAACTTATCCATTAACAGACTCTTTCATTAGTATAACTGTTATACCGTGCTCTACAATTGACCCAAAATGACTCAAGCAAGTTCCATTATTCATTTACTTGACAGCGCACCCACTTTGCAGTACTTAGTGAAACAGATTGGTAAAATATGCTTTTCTATTATTATTTAGACTTGCACTAATTTAAATGTGATTGTGTTCTGAATGAGATCCAGTCCTGGAAGGGTATTCATAGCTTTATAATGGCCCTACTGTGAAAATGACACAGATGCAACTTGCTAATAGCATGCTAATGACTTCTCTGCAATGAAGCAGTTATATTCACAGTGGGTTGTAATCAGAAACAAGACTTGTTATGAAGCAGTATTTTTATAAGCATTGAATAAATATGAAATATATCATTTTAATGTGCACTTGCATTTTATTAACATCTTTTGAGAACATGTAAAATGAATGTTACTATAACTTTTTTAAAAAAAGTTCTCATGCATGCATATGATTAAAAGGGATCTAAGTAGTGAGAGCGTGTTAGACAAATCAATTTAACAATGAATATACTAAATTAAGTGATGTCTCCTGTTTGGGTTTTAATTAAATACAGGGTCCATTTGGATCTAGCTTCCATGTGCTGTAGGATTTACGTTAGTCTGAAAATGGTGATATCACCCGCAAACTTTGCAATATATTTGAAGATGTGCATTTTATAAACAAATATAGCCAATATAAATGAAAGAAGCAACGTTTTTTCTGCTAGCAGTTCTAAATGAAGTGCCTCATTGTACTGTCAAAGGTGTTGTTTTGTTTCATTTTGCTTTGTTTTATTCTTTGGCAAACTCATTTCATATCTCATTGTCTCTGCCCATGCCCTAGGGCAAATAACAAACAGTTCTATTTGATTATAATGAATTTATGTTAAAAGAAAGCTGCAACAGATGAATGCAAGGATACACAGAACTGCACAGCAGGACAGAGAGAGCATCGTTTTAAATAGATTTTCAGTTTCAGGGCACCATTACTCACAAAGATGGCACAATAAATCATAATTATCTTAAGAATGAAACAACAGTACATGTTCCTATTCTGAACAACATTCCATTTGTTTTGTATCTAATTCCTTTTGTTATAATTTACAAGACACTTTGCATGTGGACATGTATTGATGATTATTTGTTTTTCTCTCATGTACCTTTACTGTGTAAAGTAAGTGGATGGACATCTAAGCTGTCTTGCCATTTCACACAGCCAGTTGCCACTCAAAGCTTTTTCCTTTCACTGAACCCAAGAATGCTGTATCTGTCCTTGAACTTGGACTACCGCCATGACGAAAGGTGGAAAAAGGTGACAAAACTTTGCATTCATCTGGTTACTGACATGCTTAACTTTGGCTGTATAATACGTTGCCTACCACAAAGAACATGCTATATGTTACCTGTAACTGAGAAAAGTAGGAAAATTGGATTACTTTCTTATTTTTGGGACTAAAATTGGACTGATATGTGGAGTTTACAAACAGAAATCAGCTGTGGCTACTGTTTTATTCATGTCATACCATCACCTACTGCTCCATGACAATTTGAAAAGGACAACTGACTGTATTTTTTCACTAATAAATAACCAGAATTGTGTTTGTTAAATCATAGAAACATATTCTTCCTGTACCCCTGGGCGTGCCCTGCATTCCTTCTACTGAAATAATCAGCTCCAGTTAACAGGACCATCAAGGAAAAGGAGAAAGTCCTCCTTGCAGTATCCCAAGTTGAAGAATCAGATATCCATCAGTGGACAAAAATGTAATTTAAAGATATCCTATTTAAAAAAAAAATGTGACTTGCTTTATCCTCAACACATCTGGCATCCTTTCAGTATCCCAGTCATCCCACTGTCTCCGTCAGAAGTCCTAGAAACAAGCAGTCCACTAGTAAGAAAGTGACACACAATTTGATGTCATTTTAATACCTGCATGGCTAGGTCGGATATAATATTTCCTGAATGTCTTAAAGCATTGCTGTAATACCCTACCTGTATTGCATGCAGTCCTCAAACACGATGATGAGGATGATGAATGCATAAATCTGACACCTGCTAAATATCTGGTAAGTAAAGTAAATCATTTGTAAGGCACATGCATAGTATTTGTAAGTATAAAAATTCTCAAAAAGTCAAAAGATAAAAAGAAGATAGTGAATGATATTGTTTCTTCAGGTGTGGAATTCAATAATATGAGAAGTTGCTCGCAATGAGCTGTCTAGAGCAATTCATTGGACTGTGACTCAAGTCATAGAAAAACTTGTTTTATGTAAAATTGCAAAATATCTAGTAACCCCTTCTCTGTGCCTCTATGCCCGCCTCAGCAGAGGTGTGTGTGTGTGTGTGTGTGTGTGTGTGTGTGTGTGTGTGTGTGTGTGTGTGTGTGTGTGTGTGTGTGTGTGTGTGTGTGCGTGTACCTAAATATATATATATATATATATATATATATATATATATATACACACACACATTAGTTGTACTGCAAGTCACTCTAATATTTTTATGTAATAGGCAATACTCTGAAATCTTGCAAAGGTTAAGAAGCCTGGTACAAAGTTTAAGGTGGAAGTGTGATCATAGGTGAAACTGAGCAGCACTTCAGCATTTCAATACACTCTCAAAAAGCCTTTATTTGGTTCCCTTCACAGCATTATCAGGATTACTTAATAGGCTGGTGCATTTTTACGATACTAGTGGATCCATTTGGCACAGATTAAAACAGCTGAGACCATCAGTCTTTATAAAACAAATGCAGTTTATTGTATACAATCAAACTAAGGCAGGTTCTGCTAGACTAAACCAATGACTATAGTTTAACTAAATGCACATTAAGTTCCTTTAACTCAGTCTTTTACTGCTGGGAAAGAGACTCTGTTGGAAGATTCCTCTCAATTCCATTGCCAGAAACAAGGTTTCTCAGAATCCTTTGCCAGAAACAATGCCCAATTTCTCCTTCCAGGTCTTCTTTCAGTATAGTTTATTTTCTTTCCCAGAGACACTGCTCTGGGCACCAAGTTCCCTGTCACAAAAATCAAATACTCACTAGTTTAGGTTGTTTCAGACATCCTTTTATTTTACATTCACTAGTTCGTTAAATAAACCTGTTATCACAAATATAGCCTGGTATAGTTCTGCCCTTAAAGAAACATATGCAATGCCCATTTCTTCCAGCACTACATGAGACTGAAATAAAGTTATATGTACCACAAGAAGATGCACACCTAGCCCCTAATGTGGAAGTGCCTGTCCTTTCATTCCTTAGCTTACAATTCATATTTCTTAATTTTTGTCATTTGCATTGTAGTTAAAATTTGCTTGTTGCTTTCTTCCCATTTTTGTCTCCTCTGCAGGTTCATAACAGCCTAGGGTACATCTGTTGCTGCCTTCTTCTGTTGCAGTGTGAGAAAGATCATCATGTGTTGTGCATTTCAGAACTGCCTCTTCTGAAAGTGAAATCTCCAGCAGGTAGGCCATAATATGTACTGTTGACCGAGCAGCCCCACCTGCAGGTAGTTGTGGATATGTCAGTGGAGATGGCACTGTGGAAGTGGTGGGGCACATATCAGTGGTTCCTGTAATGAGATAAAGATGCACCGAAGTGGCAGATACTGGACACTGAGCCATCAAATTCTATCTCCTCATCATCATCAGGGACCTCCCACCCTCAGAGTTCCAAGAAGGTTTCAGGTAAACAGTCTCTGGCCAGTGTGAGGTATGTATATGTGCCTGAGTCTCCCTTGTATCTCACATAATTTGTCTATCCATTCTGCTGTGTAATAACCATCTCTTGTGCATTGTCCCACATCCTCCCAACCACCAGTTGTCCATTGCTGTCTGTCTTCTCCTCCCTTTTTGAACTCTCCCTACTGTGTGGCCAACCACCCTTGTATGTCTGACTTGTTATATATATTTTTTGCCTTAACCCTTACATCTTTACTATTGTCATCTGTATCCTCTCTTCTATATATCTTTCCCCTCATCCCCTCATATATTGTAGAACAAAGGGGCTATCCTCAACAAATAATATATATAGTTTACTCTCCCACCTCATCCTACTCATAGGTTCATAGGTGTTTACAAAGCTAAAGACTACAAGGGCCTTTTTAAGCCTAGCCATGAACCCCAAATCTCTGACAAGTTCTGATATCCTTGATAAGTATAAGCATGGGCCTGGGAGATGAACCATTTACAGGTTACCTGTGTCCATTAGAGACATAGGTGCCAAACCAGGGATGAATTTCCAGTTTCCTATCCAATTGTCCAAGCTGCACTTGAACTCTGCTTCACATGGATGGGGAGCCTGTTCCATAGATGGGGTAGTCTCTGGGATACATACCTATCCCTCCAGCACATCCTATTTATATCACAGGCGAGGGTTAAGTCTTTAGAATAGGTAATTCTGATGCTGTTTCTTTGGTGGATATGCAGGAGGTCCATCACAGTGGGGTCTGACAACGCCCTGTATGCCAGGCATAGATCTCTCCTCAAAAGCCTGTAAGAGACAGAATACAGGGATAGGGCCTTGGGTGGCCTGCATAGGACATTTTACTTACGCCCTGTATTCTTTTAGTGATGAACCTCTATGGACATTCCAATTGTTGGATATGCCTGGTTAGGTACATACCAAAGGGGGGCATTGTACTCAATGATAGGTATGATGAATGCTGAATATAGTGGAACAATGACTTCCTTGGACTTAGATGCCATACCTGTGTTTATAAGTTGCACAACATGAAATGATTTCCTCACCACTGTAGACACGTGATGGTCAAAGGCTAGATTACTATCTATGTGTGTCTAAGTCCCTGACTACTGGGTCAACTCTAAGGGGTGTGTTGTCAATATGATAGTTACCAGGGATGGATGACTTCCCAAAGGATACTATTATGCATTTCTTGGCATTTAGTTTTAGTCCATGGCTCTGGCACCAGTTGTTTGTCAGTGCCAGCTCCTCCTGGAGAACATTTGTGTCAGTGTGAGACTCAGTGACAGGTCCTAATTTGCAATCATCTACAAATTTAGTCAGCCAGAGACCACTGACATTGGCCTTGACTTCTGAGAAGTAAATGCCAAAAAGTAGCGGTCCAAAGACTGATCCTTCAGTGACTCCACTTGTGACTGGCCACTTTGTAGAGGTGGACTCCCCAATTCTAACTTTCTGGGTCCTGTCTGTGAGCCAGAATGCTATCCACCAGGTGACATACATTTTTTTACCTAACTTCTTGAGTTTGTCAACAATGCCCAAGTGGGGTATTGTGTCAAATGCCTTGGCCAGGTCAAGGTAGGCAGTGTCAATGATTTTGCCCTCATCCATTGCTTTGGTGACCTTCTCAAAGAAGTCCACCAGGTTAAGTATGCATGTTCTTCCCTTGACAAAACCATACTGGGTTGGGTCCAGTGTCTGGAGGTTTACTATATCTCTGTTGATCATCTCCATGATAATTCTTTCCATGGCTTTATATATTAGACTAGTGAGACTTATGGATCTGTAGTTTCCAGGGTCTGTAGTTGGCCCACCTTTATGCAGAGGGATGAATGTTGCCTTTCTCCATTCATGAAGCACAAAGCTTGTTTGGAGACTACAGTTAAATAGTAATTCCAGAGGCACTGATAGGTCATATTTCATGCTATTTAGAAGGCATCCTGGAATATTGTCTGGACCCATTGATGCAGTGTTCTTGGTCTTAGAGAGAGTATTAAGGATCTGTTCCCTAGTGATAGTAGAGGGAGTTATATTTGATGATATTTCCTGAGGGACGGTTGAGGGGGAGAGAGAGGTAAAGTTTGAGCTGAATTTATCAGCCAGGAGGTTTGATATATCTTCTGGCTCAGTATAGGTGACTCAATTTACAATGAGCTATACGCACAATTGTGTATTGCCTTTGAGATTGTGGACATAGCTAAAGAATGCTTTGTGGTTGTTCTTAGCCCGGGAGGCCAAACTTCCCTCAAATTTGGCTTTGGTAGACTCCATTTGTCCTCTGAGTTGTTTGTTTAGTTTGATGAGAGTGCTTTTATCCTGCTGGCTGCTGCACCTCCTAATTTTTGCCATGATTTTCTTCCTCCTGTTATACAGTCTATTGATTTTGTGATTCTACTAGGGTGGCTTCTTTTTGAGTTAGTTCTGTACTTCTTCCTGCTGAGTACGGCTGCCTCTATGCAGCTATTAACATGCTTGTACAGGGTTTCTGTGAACAGTCCTGCATGGGCAGCAGTGTTCTCAGGATTTATGGGGGCTTTAAATTTTGCCAGGTTCTCACTTAATAGCAGGAGGTTAGCCTTAGAATAGTTCCTGAATATTCCTGGTTTAGCTGGGGGTGCAGGTTTTATTTTTACTTCAAAGGAGACCACTTTGTGGTCTGACCTTACAAGGGAAGGCATTACAGTAGGGGGTGTGCAGCATTCCCCATATTAGTGAGGGTCAGATCCAGTATGGTTGCACCCCTGGTTGCTGTATTGGTTATCTAGTCCAGGCAGTTTGTGTTTACAAAATCCAGGAATCTCTGTGCATGTATGTTTGGTGTCGTATAGGATTCCCAGTTAACAGAGGGGTAATTAAAGTCACCTATGAATATGGTATTGGGTTGGATGGTTAGTGTTTCTAATAAGTTTAAATACATGATGTGGGTCATGGATGGGGACCTATAGCTTGCGAGAAAGTGGTATCGGATTTTGCCTATGGTGATTTGAACATGAAGCAGCTCAAGTGCATTATCCTGTTTGACCAGCCTTGTAGCATATTTATTTTTGATGTAAACAGAGACACCTCCACCTTTAGTCCCTGCCAGGGAAGTAGCTGGCCTAAATGTGTGGAAGGCATTATAACCTTGCACTGCTGCAGTGCTCTCAGTGGCTTTAAACCATGACTCAGTGACCACACAGACATTATCATTCTCTAGGGTAAAAAGAGCTTCTAGGGAGTGGAGTTTTTTGTTTAGACTCCTAGCATTGAGCAATAATACCTTTTAATTTTCTTGGTTTTGATTTGCTATGTCAGAAGCACTTTCAGTTTAGGCATTGCCTAAAAGAGGCACTATGGGGGAAGACAATGTAGCTAATATTCGAAAGCATAGATGGGAGAGGTGCAGACCATCCCTGGCAATGCACTGTGGTCTGTTGACCATCTCCTTCCATGCTGGCAAATATTGCACCCCCTTAGAGTGATACCAGAAACTAAGCCAATTATTAAAGTCAGTCATCTTTTGTTCATATTGTGGCATTATCCTTGGAGAAGGTAAAATGCTTCTCAATGCTAGCTCATACCAGCCTGAGACACATGTTCTGAGAGCTTCATGATGTCTCGCTTCATATAGTCTAGAGAATTACATCTCAGGTCATTTACTCCCACATGGACTATGACTGAGTCATATTGGTAATTGTGGTCCAATGACATGAGTGCATTCATAATGTGGCAGATCCTAGCCCCAGATAAGCAACTGACCATGACTTTCTCCTTACTCAGTCTGGTGAGAGGGACATCAGTGTCTCTCACGATGGAGTCTCCAATGACTAGAATGCTGGATTGTGTGGTGGCTTGCCTTATAGGCTAAGAGGTAGAGGCTCCATGAGATGTAGATCTATATGTTGATGTGGGTGTTGTTTTGAAAGAGTGCATTTGGGGCTGCTGAGGATATTTGTTATGTATACTTCATCTAGGAGGTCTTTGTGGTTTAGGAAGGTTACATTTAATTGCCTCAGCATATGTGGGTTAATATGCTCATTCCTCTATATTACCTTCAGCATTTCCCTTATCCTCTCTGCCCCTTTTTCCTACTTTACTATCCACCTCCTTTTCCAACCATATACAATAAATAAACTGGAGTCCATCAATGGGCATCCTTATAGTAAGGTCGCTGATACAAACAGTTAATTCATGTACCAGTGTCATTATGCCAAGGTATGCACATCTCGCAGCAAAGTCCTGTGATTACAAGGCTAAACTTATGGGATCACAGGAAGTTACTAGGCTATTGGCCCTGAGGGTCTTACAAGCCTAGCCAAGAATTTAGTCCATGTTTTTGATAGATTCTATGAGGTCCAGATAAGTGACTGGGCATCTTGGGTTGTTGGGGGCCTGTAGCTAGCTATGATTTGAATAGGGGTCTTGTCAACAGTTAACTGCACCTGGAGTGCCTCCTGTCTGTCATACTGGTTGACCAGCCTGGAGGTGTGTATGTCTTTAATATATATTAAAACTCCACCCCCTTTTGCATTGCTGCCCTCGGTTTGGGGTTTGAATGTATGATAGGATGAGTAATCTGGTATGACTGGGGTTCTCTCCATAGCTTAGAACCAGGTTTCTGTGACTACACAAATGTCAGCATCTTCCAGGGTTAAGAATGCTTGCAATGAGTGCAGTTTCATGTTTAGACACCTAGTGTTTAGCAGCATGACCTTTAATTTGCATTTTGATTAACTTTTCATGTTGGTAGTTTTGACCTCATGGCATTACCTAAAAAAGGCACTATGAGGGAGGCAAGAGTCTTTGCCAGAAGCCTGAAGTCCAAGGGAGACAGATGCAAGCCATCTCTGGCAGAGCATTGTGGTATGTCGATCATGTCTTCCCATGCTGTCAGGTACTGGATCCACTTGGAATGACACCAGAAACTAAGCCAATTGTTAAAGTCAAGTCATTTTCTGTTTGTATTGAGGCATCATTCTGGTTGACAGTAGAATGATGCTTAAGGCTAGGGACATACCTGTCTGGGACACATATTCAGCAAGCTCGGTCATGTCTCTCTTCATATAGTCCAGGGAGGTAAGTCTGAAGTATTTCACGCCAACATGGTCTATGAAAGAGTCAGAGCAGTACCTGTTGTTGAGAGACTTGAGTGCATGTGTGATATGGCAGACTCTGGCACCTGACAAACAACTAACTGTGACTTTCTCCTTATCCAGCCTGGTGAGGGGCACATCTGTGTGTTTCACAATGGAGACTCCTATGACTAATGTGTTGAGTTTATGGTTAGGCTTTAGTGACTGTGACATACAGATATGTGGAATATGTGTGGTGTGTGGTGTGGTAGGCTGTGGAGTTAGCATGTGTTTTTGCCTTGGAGGTCTCATTTGTTTGGGTATGTTTTTGTTGAGGACCTCTGCATACGTAGGCATGTGTTGTGTAGGTGTAGGTGGTGTTTGAGGTGTGGTTGTGTTGACAACCTTCCCAGTGCCAGATATACTGGCTTGTGAGGGAGAGACCATAGACTCTATGTTCTTAATGTAATTGTATCTCTCACAAATTATGTTCCTAGGTGGTAGTAGTAGAGGGTTGTCCGTGTCTATGAGGCAGTAACTACACTGTCTCAGGATGCCCATATCAACCAGAATAGCAGGAGAAACTGTAGGAAATTGTACATCCATATTTTTCCAAATCTGACGGAGAGAGGCTAGAGAGCTAAGGGATAAAGTGTGGAAGGTCTAAGATGAATATTACTAGGTGATCAGACAAGTGCTACTAAGGGAAAATTTGTAGCTAGAATACCTCGCAATGGGTTAAGAACAGTGCAGCTGTGGTGTGTGACACGCAAACAAGCCCAAACCAGCTCAAATGTGGGGTTTAAATATCTCAAAAACTAGAAGATTCTTGTAACACAGAAATCTAGCCAATCCTGCTAGCCACTGCTCTCTTTACCAGTCAGCTTGTGCCAGACAAGGTCCAGGCAGCCCTGCTAATCTCACTAGCAGAGAAGATAGGCTCCTACCAACACAAGGTGGCTGCCAGAAGCAGTAATGAGATGCAGTAGAATGCAGTCAAACAGTAATGAATTGCAGTAAATCCCAATGAAATACAGTTAAACAGTAATGAAATACAGTTAATCAGTAAATTGCTTTAGAAGAGTGCAAATGTGATAAATTAGCTATAAGGCACAGATAAAAATGATAGGCAAGTGCAAATGCAATAAAATAAGTGAAAATAAATGAAAAATCACTTAGATTGATCTTGGAGCCTCAGGAATTTTGTAAAATGTTCTAGAGATGATGCACCTCAGCAGAGTCTGATTCAAACAAGCCCAAACCAGCTCAAACACGGGGTTTAAATACCACAAAAAATAGTAGAGTCTAGTAACACAGAAATCAAGCCAATCCTTCTAGCCCATTTTTTTCTTTACCAATCAGCTTATGCCAGACAAGGTCCAGGCAGCCCTGCTACTCTAACTAGCAGAGAAAATTGGCCCCTACCAACACAAGATGGCAGCCAAAATCACAGAAAGCAAACACAAGATGGCTGCCAGAAACACAGAAGGCAAAAACAAACAGCTCTGGATGCAGCAAACCTGTGTTCAGACTATGCTACTCAATTTAAGTATTAAGAACACAGTAATACTCACAAAAAAGTACAGATTAACCACTTACAGACAAAAACAGACTTCACAGTATGAACAAATACAGTTAAACAGTAATGAAATGCAGTAAATAGCAATGAAATACAGTTAAACAGTAATGAAATGCAGTTAAACAGTAAACTGCTTTAAAACAGTGCAAATGTGAAAAATTAGCTATAAGACAGATAAAAAACTAAAGGCAAGTGCAAAAGCAATAAAATAAGTGAAAATAAATATATTACTATTTTGGTTTTGTTGGTAATTTATTTACAGAGTCACAGCTCGCATCTTGAATAAGACTTTTCTTCCATACTTTCATGGATTTGCACAGTTCCAGCTCAGCACAATTTGGATTGGCAGATTGGTGCAAACTGCACACTTGCAAAACCTAGTGACTCATTGTTTGAACATACTGCATTTGCATTCTACATGCACCACTATTCACAATCTCCATTTGCACACTTGTATAGTCGATAGTTACGAATACTGACCTAACTCTTGTTTGGTACCTGAACTAAGATCTCCAGCATTCCATGAGGATGTCATTGTCTCTAGACTAATAAGAGCCCCCTAGTCAGATGGGTGTTGGGCTTTTCCTTGTGCCCTTAAAGTCCTTTCTCCTTTTAGCTATGAATCACCTAACATTGGGGTTAAGGTCAAATTACATAACTACATACTACACACACACTAACGCACATACACACATTTACACACAAACTCTAGAACACAAATGCAGGGAAAGCCTTTTCCTCAGACATTGGTTTTGAATCATGGCTCTAGGAAAGGAAATCCCAGCTCCTGTTTGTGACTTGAATCCAAGAACTCCAGAAATCTATCCTGGGGTTATTGTTTCTGAACTAACAAAAGGTTCTAGGCAGGTAGGTTTTGAATTTTCACTTAAAAAAAACTTTTCTATGTTCAGCTAGAAAACTCCTAACATGGGGATCAAGGTCAAAGTACCTGCAAATGCAAACACAGACACCAATGCATCGAACACTTTTTTCTTATTGTATCTGATTTATGGAAATATGAAAAGACAGTAGTAAGTTTTCTGAAATAATATATTATTATTTTGGTTTTGTTGGTAATTTATTTAATCATAAAGGTCTGGTTAGATTTACATTAATGTCAAAGTGAGTTATTTCTAGAGATATATGAATCATGTGCTAAAGTGTCATCATTTGTGATTATTGTGAGCCATTAACAGCATACCCATTAGGACATCACTGCTATTTGTGCAATGATGTGAGTAAATTAACCTTAGCCAGTAAAAACAGAAACATTTCATTTACTTTTTCATGTTTCATCCATGAATAATTCTTACAGTAATCCTGGGATGGAACATTTAGTTTTTAAATATAATTTATTTAAACATGTGTTAATCAGATGAAGCGTTTAGTCTGAGGATCCTTTTCAGCCACAACACAGACCAGAGGTATAGTCAAAGCACAATGTGGTGTAGATTATATAATGCATAGATTTAAAACACATACATGTCAAGCTTGCTAAGAGAAAAATGAATGTGCTTTACTTATCAGACTTCAAGAGATTTCTTTTTTGCTTTTAGTACTTAAAGATAACAGTGAGGAAAAATATATTGCAATAATGGACAGAAAAGATTCAGAGAATGAAAGTGGAAAAGTTCTAAAAGGTTTGATGTATTAAGAAGAGGAGAAACAGAAAAGAAAGTTACATTTAATTTATAAAGCATTTATGCTTGGAGGATTTTAATGACATTATTGTACAGAGCTTTCTTAACATTCTTCAGGACCAGGAGATTTCTAATATTGGGAGGTACGGTACTCTAGCTCATCAGTCTAGTTTACTAACTATTCTTTCAAGTAGAGGATATAAGGTTGCTTTGTGAAAGAAGAGACCTTATAGTGGGTAGTGATGGGAAAAGAATAGTTGTCTTAGGAACTTAACATACTTGCAGATGTTTAAGTGCATTCACTGCTGCTGTCCTCATCAATAAGTCAACAGTCAGCCTGATTTCCAGAACTGTTCCTTTCCCGCTGACTTAGGCTGACTCCTTCCCAAATGGATGTCAGAAATATAAGGGTCATTGGCTTATGCCATCTTCAGGTCTTTCTTGCTCAAGGTAGGCCTGAGCTTAGCATAGGCAATAATGGTCCTGGAGGGGGATAACCCCTCAGACAAAAAGGGCCAGCCTTGAGGCCCCAATCTACCTCTCAGATGCGATAAGTAAGATCTAGGAGGAAGGGGTTGAGTAAGGGATAGGAGGGAATGTGTGGGCAAGGAAAACAGTATACACCCCAAACTCAGTATGCCCAGTCATAGAAAAGAGGGGATGGTGAGAAGGAACAAGGACTGCATCAATGAATATACTTGAATATCTACAGATATGAAAAGTTACTAACACAGCTGTCCTATGGTTGCCATACTTTTCAATGATGCAATCTTTATCAGTGTGATGACTCCCAGAGCAATGAACCAGCGGGTGGCTGTCTGTTATACTGCTCCCTAGGAGAGCAAACACTGCAGGATGACTGAATTAAATTCTGCCCTAGTCCTGGATGCACTGTATAAAGTATAATGTTTAGAAAAGGTGGGCACTAAGGAACAAGTAACTGCTTCCAGGGTGGATTGCATATTAACCCCCCTGAGGATGACTATGGTGGATGCAGGGTAATGTGTGTCAACATGACTTTGTAGTGGTTTACAATGAGAAGAGTAATAACAGTAAGTGCAATAGGCAAGCCACTTAGGAGGTGTTTGTTTATTCACTGGTTTCTCCTTACTTGCTTTTGAAAAGTGACACAAAGAGTTGTTCGGATTTTCCGAAAGTATTTTACCTGTCTAAACAAAATGTCCATTGTTTATGCATATCCAGAGAACATAATGTCCCTCTCTCTCTTGTTTTGGAGGTTAGGGAAAATATAAGTAAGTGAATGGCCTGATTCAGAAAAATCTTAGTCATCACTTTTTGCATAAATGTGGAGTTAGCATGAAGGGCACTTTGTCTTTCTGTAAAGTCAAGAATGTTCAATAAATATCGAAGCTTGCAATAGTGAGATTCTTCTGGCAGATGTCACAACCACCAGGAACAGCATATGCTAAATAGGTATTTGAAAGAGGCAGTAGTAGCTGGTTCAAAAGGGGCAAGGATGAGCTTCTCTCAAACACATAGTTGAGGTCCTACAATGTAAAAAATATTCTTCTAGGTGATCTGAGATGTGAGGAAATACTACACTAGTCACTAAGAATGTAACCGGGAGTCGAGTGGCATGCAGGTTGACATAGCAGATAAATAGGACAGTTTTGTAAAGGTCTGAGAGGTAATTAAGGGCCTGTGAGGCTTGAGTTGTATTCGGATCTTGATCCCTGGATATGCACCAAAGGGAGCATCTTTTTCTTTTAGCAAAGCAATAACCAGGGTGTGGCAGAGACAATGGCAGCCCTGGGAATAAGCTGTTGTGGGCCCAATCAGCAGCTGTGGATGGAGCAAGAGTGCAACACTCTCATTATTTGATGACGTCATATGGATGTTCTGCATTCATAAATAAAATCTAATATTGCATTTGTGGTCATGGTTGAAGCTCTGAAGCCATCAATCTCTGATGATCATTCTTGCAAACTGCTTTTTATTTGTAGCTTACTAGTGTGACCCCTAACCGGGAAAAGCCGAAAGAAGAACAAACAACTAGTTACAGGAGTGTAGTAGTGCAGAATAGCTTTTTTGATGCTTAACTTTGAGAGCATCTTTTTTTGTTCCTCTTCAATGGCACAGAGCACCAGATCAGATAATCCAGCTATGATTTGATCTTTTAGCTAAGTATGATTTCCTTTCGTTAACCCTCACAAACAATGTTAAGCACATCCTCTGAAAACATGTACCTGGAAGAGATGTATGCTAGATCATCCATGCTATTAGTTGTGAGTAGGCAGGTTGGGAAGTATTATACACCTTTTTTTTGTCAGGAGAGCCATACATTGAAGCATAATTTTTGGTTCTGATCTTGTAAGTCTTAGGAAGAGGGAAAACCAATGCTACCCAAATAAAAAGGAATCTGAATGGATTTGGGTTTCCAGCAGATCAAGGATATAGGAAGTAGAGTGAGCATAAGCAGGCCTGTATACTGCAGGGAGAAGACATTCAGTTTTCTGGCTTCTGGAGCTGCTATCCTGCAGCAAACATTTCCTTATGAGACTGTTTTCTGGTGAAGCAAAAAGGTCTGCTTTAGATATATGCCATCTGTTGACTTGCTCCAGAAAGGATTCCCTGTTTAACATCCATGTGGGGCTTTCTGGGATCTGATCTGCTTGTCTGCTAAGACATTTTTTTCCTGTGGGGATGTAGGTTGCTTTGAGGGTCATGCCTAAGTAGCCACATCAAATGATTGCAAAGCTGACCTGCATACGATATAAGGAAGGTACCCCCTTGTTTGTTGATGCACCACATCACAACAGTGCTGTCTTTTAGGATTTGTAGGGTCTATTACACCCAAGTCTATTTGACATTAAAACAGCAGTCATGATTTATTTTGCATTTATATGTTTGTTTTTCATGTTCCTATCCCATGTGCCATGGACTGTCAGAATTCCCAGATTGTGCCACCAGGCGGGAGAGTCTATGGTGGGAATCTGAGTGGACTGGGATAGTCTAGAATGCACTTTTACCTGTATTTTCCACCAAAAGTGGGTTTTTTTTGTGCAGCAGATGGTAGGTATAGAAACCACCATAGATGGGAGTATTAGCACCATATGTTCCTGAAGCACCACTGCAGTTTCCTTGTGTGTAATTGTGCTAGTGGGGTCATGAGAATGCATAATGCCATGTAACCCAGAATTATGAAGAATTCCTTTGCAATAATGGAATCCTTTTCCAGGAGAATCTAGGAAAAGGAGGAAAGGCAGAGTACCTTGCCCCATGGGAGGAATTTGTTTTACAGTTTTGTGTCTATCGGAGCCTCCAAGCACATCAATCTCCTTTCTGAAGTCAGATTTTGACCTGGAAAGGTTGAATAAAGGACCCAGAGTTTGGAGACATGTGGGCAAAGTTCAAGGCCCTCTGAATTTCCTCCAGGGCATCTGTATAAATCTTGAAATCATCAACATATTGGTAAATGTGGATGTCATTTGTCCTGCAGAAGGCTATTACTGGAGCCAGGCATTTTATAAAGACCCTGGGTGCAGTAAACAAGCCAAAGCTCAATGAGGTGAATTGTAAATTGTCTACTGCTGCTACAAATCTTATAAATCTTCTGGGCTCCCTGCTGTGGGGACATGTAAGCAGACATTCTCCAAGAAGAAATACAAGGAAAATAGAGGTAGAAGGTATTGAAGGGTCAGCATTTTGAATTTCAAGATCTTGAGTAATTTGTTTAGTAATAAGAGATCCATGATAGGTCTGAATGTGCCTTCTTTCATGGGCACCAACACGAATGTTGAACTGCCTGATCTCTCTACTCTTTTTGTTACTTTCTCTGTAGCTTATGATCTAATGTTTCTTTTGGTAGTGGAATGATCAGGGTCAATTGTTCTTTTAGCATTGTAGGGATAACTCATGACCATGACTTGCTTTCACTCCCAGCCTGTACCCTTGTTTTAGAATGTTTAACACCCACTGATCCTAAATTTCCACTGTATTGTAAATTTTACCAGATACCCTTCTATCATCCATATTGGAGGAAGGTCAGTGTTTGAGATTTGGGTGGGTTGGGTGGGATTGTTGAGGATATTGGAAGAAGTAGCTGGTCTGTATTGTGATTGTTCCTTGTGGCAATCATGGCCCTGAGGGTCACAGGTTCCTTTTGTGATTTTTTTTCTTGCCATTGTTTCCTGTACCAAGACTTCTTACCCTTACTTGGCTTGCTTTTATCTTGTTTGGGGTACAGAGGCAGGATATGCTGAGTAATCTCTGCTAAATTTATCTGCCTGAAAATTGAAACTCTGTATGACTGATTGCATTGTCCTGCCTTTTACTTCAGTCTTTTGAAGGCACTTTCAGCAGGGGTCCAAAGAGAACCTCCTTGTCCATGGGTGCATTTAGGAGCTCCACCTTTATATGGTCAGTAGTCTCTGTGCCCTCAGTCAGGCATGTCTGCAGATAACAAGCTCAGCAGCTGCTCTTCTACAGAATATATACACTGTATAACATCTGGTGACCAGAGAAGAAAGATCACATAATTCAAGTATCTCCTGCATCAGAGCCTGAGCAGTTACCCCATCAGCCTTAGTCCTCATATTGTTCAGCAGAGATTGCTTGTACTTCAACATATGGCTCTAGCAATACAAGGTTCTGAAATCTGGGGTAGCAAAAGTATACATTTTCTTACCAAATTAATCTAAAATTTTACTTTCCCTTTTATTTGGAATTGGCAACTTACAAAGAGCCACAGGGGATCCCTTACTGGAATCCAGGAACATAACAGATGGTTTAGCCAGAAGATTCCTATGAAGAAAATGGTGTGAATGCCAAATATGGTAGAAAATGTCAGGCTTCTTGGAAGCAAGGAAAGAGAATCAAGTTCTGAAGAGTCATTAGTAAATGTGTCCTTCAGGAGATTATAACTCTAGGAACAGCTAGGGCTCTAGTATCTGGCAGTACCCTGAAACCTCTAAATCTGAGCTGTACCTGAGATTACCAGTGGAGACTCCTTTTGCAACTCCTCCTAAGTCTTGGGAATGGTGTTCACAAAGAAGGTATCTTCTGGAAGTGAACAAGAAGATAAGGCACCCTTGGTGTCCAAGTCATAAATGGGAGGATGGGGGATTTGGTCCACATAAATGAGCTCATCCTCCTCTGAGGGTATAAGGTATCAGAATCCCCTCTATCGTGTGGCTCCACCCCTATTCTCTTAGAAAGGACCACTGACACAGTAAAAATTTGCAAAGCTGCCTGTATGAACTTAAGAAAACTCAAAAAGTCTCGAGCTAGTTGAAAAAGATCAAGTGTAGAAGCATAGAAAGAGGAGTGGGCTAAGGATCAACTCAAACTGGATTGGGGCATGGTAGTGGAGATTGGTTTGGTCTTCTTTGCTTTTGTCCTCATTTTCTCAGAAGGAGCCACCAGAGGGGCCTTGGTTCATGAGTGGGAGGCTGAAAGCTCAACACACTCTCTACAAATCTCCTTGAAAATGAAGATGAAAGGGAATTTCTATCTCTCCTTTATTGACTACAAACCTGGAGCCAAAAGTTATGACCCTATAGAGAGGTCTCATGAGGCAGCCAATGCATCCATGGCTTTCATCTGTGAAGACATAACTTGCAGCCAAAAGCATGGTGGCATGCAAAGCAGTCATGCCAACAGTCTTGAGCAAAATTGATTCTGAAGCTGGAGGCTGCAAAGTTCGGTGTCACCAGACCTCAGAAAGCCAGTTGCTTGAGTCAAACCATCCTTAGATTCCTGATGCTTCTCCTTGTGTCATTTCTCTGAATGTCTGCATTTCAGAAGCAGGTGTATGGAGGACTTATGTAATACCATATCAGTTCACGACCAGATGTGCGACCTCTTAAGAGTCTCAAAGTCCCAAAGAGTCGGTGTTCTCTTTCTGAATGCCCTTGGGTCGAACCTGACACACTTTGGACAGCAATCCACATTGTGCTCCAGGATGAGGTAAAAGGACAAGGGGAATGAAAGTTCTTATGGTGACTCTGTTTCTCACACTCTGTGCTGTTGTTCTGTTTAACAACAAATTCAGTATCCAATTCACTATCAGACATTAGCCTTAATACAAAACTTTTATCTAAAAAACAGTTCCTCTTTGGGACACGTATCCTTGTAGAAACAGGCCATATCACATGACTGATAATGCTTCTAAAGCAGGATGCAAATGTCAGTGACACTGTGGCAGGATAAATCTGAAGATGGCATCAGCCTGTGACACTCACACTACCAGTTTCCTGGTGTCCATGTGGGAGGGAGTGCTGGTCAAATTACATCTTTGGAAGTCAGACTGACTGTCAGGTTCCTTGCTGGCAGCATAGTCCACTGATCAGAACTGCAACAGTGAACAGTATAATGAATATCAATTTGTGTACTGACATGTTAGAAGTCAAGATAGATGAGTTTCTAAATTAAATTGCCAAAGAACAGGGTGCATCTTTCCATGACTGGCAGCATTACTTTTTTCCTTTTTTGAGATTAACAAAGTGCAGTGAAAAGTGTGTGCCTGACAGATCTATGAAGTAGCAGATGGTATTTGTAGTCTGCTAAAGCAGGGTTTGTTTGTGTCTTTCGGCTTTTCCCATTTAGGGGTCGCCACAGCGGAACTCCGGTCCGCTAATGATTGGTAGTTGATTTTTACGTGCCAAGTTACCAGCCCTGATGCACAACCTTCAACGAAGGTACGCCCATTCACGCATGTCTCCACGCAGAAGATGCTCTAGCTGAGAATCAAACCAGACAGCATCTTACTGTGAGGTGACAACGCTACCGCAGCACCACCACCGCGGATCTATGTGTGAAATTAAATAGTTCGAAAATTGCAAGGATGGAGTCAAGTTTAGGCATGAACACATTTTAGCAATAGATATTTGTATTTCATCTGAGTTGTCATTAGGCAGTGTTTTCCTGTCTGGTAAGTGTTTTCACGGATCGCTAGGTCTGTTTGTGTCAGATGTTAACTTGTGCCAGAAAAACACTGATTTTGTTTTGACAGTGCTAACTGAATAATTGCGATTATTGAACTAATAAAAATACCACTCACAAAGCTGTTTTAAAATATACACTCATTAGAATAATCTCTCTTTTAGCCCAAAATAAACCTCAATAAAAATGCAAAACTGGAAAAGAAAAGCAGTTATTGCTTTTTAAAAGCAAGTTTTAACAAGATAGGCATCTTCTGCAGTTGCACTTGCCAAGAGCACTACAAGAAACACCCAGGATAGAAAAAGAGAATGAATGGAAATGTTTCAAATAATAAAACACATCACATTATTTTTGAAGGGATATTTTTCAAATAATAAAACATATTAAGTTATTTAAATAGTATTTTATGGGTTTGGGTTACAAAAAAGGGCATTGATGAATTATAATAAAAAGTAAAACCCACCATGGCGTGTAGTTGGTACTAATCTCCAGCAAACATGACCTCCAGGCACTCTGCAGTGTTAGGCAAGACAGAAGTACAATTACAGGTTTTTATAGAGTGAAAACTAGATTCATAGGATATAGAAGGGGAGTTCTCTCAGGATTTTGCAATCTTATTTGATCCGAAAACTCTGCATCTGAAGGAAAAAAGAAAGCTACAAAAAAAAAAAACAGAACTTCAAGGTCATTTAGCATGCCTTGAGTACTTATAAGGCTGCATAGCAACCCCATTCTATTCAACTCTTAAATGACAAAACAAAGATCAGAAAGACATAGCAAATAGCAACAATCCATGGCATGATTTTGTGGGTTATGGCGGGATTTAGTCACACCTTGCAAGACCATTTGATCATTTGGACTTTGCCCTAATGGTCAAAGATTGCTAGAACACCCCTTATCAAAGGCAAAGTTAAGGTGGCAGCTGAACTATGCACTAGCTGCTAGGGAATACAATCAGCTGAGTAGAATAGGTTTCGTTCAGCCTTTGCAAGCAATATTACCAAGCTACTCAATTGTGGCTGTTTAACTGATGGATAACCAATGACAAAACAGCGCTGGGAACTATAGCCAGGTGCTTTGACACAGCATAGCAAAGGAGCTTGACTCAGTTTAGCAAAAAGCTATCACATACATGCATAATAACTCTTTGCTTATCGTCAACTGCAATCTTGTGGGATGGGCTGCCAAATAGACTGCTAGAGCTCTTGTAAGCAGATTTTACCATACCTCATAATCTTTGTATAGACTGTCTTTTAAAATGTCTCTGCCCTGCTTTTATGAAAGCTTTGGATGAAGCTTGAGTAAAGTAACCTTCCTGCTGTAGGATCCATAGGCTCAGAGCATGTCTAGGCTCACTGTCGAATAGCCAAAGTACTGTACTGTCCTTGCTATAAAAAATGCATTGGCTAAGCCCAGTGAGAAATGTAAACATGAATGACAAATGAGGTCCATAGCTAAAGTCTGAAGCAGGACAAAAGTAATAGAAAAATGAGGGAGAATGTGAAAGCATCTCTTTGGCAAGAGACATAAGCAGGACAGCGTTTAGGAGTGGGTTATATATTGATATTCAAAAATAATTCCTTGCAGAGGCCTTGAAAAGATACAGTATGGGGAATGATGAAATCTGTTTTGTCTAAAACACTTATGTGCTAAACATTTCTAAGTAATAATAACTTATAGTAGTGTTAGGACACGGAAAGGATTGACAGATTGATAGCTCTTTCTCGATTCTGTGGGTGGTGGTGCATGGCCGTTCTTAGTTGGTGGAGCGATTTGTCTGGTTAATTCCGATAACGAACGAGACTCCGCCATGCTAACTAGTTATGCGGCCCCGTGCAGTCATCTCCAACTTCTTAGAGGGGCAAGTGGCTTTCAGCCACACGAGATTGAGCAATAACAGGTCTGTGATGCCCTTAGATGTCCGGGGCTGCACGCGTGCTACACTGAATGGATCAGCGTGTGTCTACCCTTGGCCGACAGGTCCGGGTAATCCGCTGAACCCCATTCGTGATAGGGACCGGAGATTGCAATTATTCCCCACGAACGAGGAATTCCCAGTAAGTGCGGGTCATAAGCTCACGTTGATTAAGTCCCTGAAGGGTTGGGAGGGTGGCCTAATGGTTAAGGTGTTTGCCTTACAAACGCAAGGTGCAGGGTTTGAGTCTCACAAGGGATAATTGGCTAGGCTTAAAATGGCTTGCAAGGGCAGTTAGCTTAGTACTAATCTATGAACCTATGAACCTACATCAAACAGAAATTGACTGGTACCTCCTCATGGCAATGAGGGCATAACTAAATCAGATTGAAGTTTAAGGGTTTCTGGGTACATGTGTAAAATATGGGCATCATGAGCCGCAATAGCTGATGCTATCGCCGATGAATGAAAACAAGAGAATTTTGTGAGGTGCAGACATTGCAACAGGGATATATCCATTATCTCAGCTGCTGAAAATAAAACTGTTTATTGAAATGGGTAAAAAATAGCATCATTAAACACATTCTGGCTATCGCGTCATCAGAGTTGGGGATCATGATAACACATAAACTTGCACTCAAAGGTAAGGAAATGCTATGGCAGAGTTGCATGCATTTTATTAAAGCAAGCATTAAAGATGCATATAGTAAAAACATATGCAGATTAATCTTCTGCCAGAAATGATGAGACCAGTGTCATTATGAGGAATAACAAGTGCTGCAAATTAAATGTATTTTGCAGAGGTCAACCTGGTGACAGAAACAGAGAGAAAGAATTAATGACAGTAACCATAAGTTATTTCTTGACACCTGTTTAGCAGTCAGAATCGGCTGAATGAAACAATCTTTTAACATTTATTGGTTGACACCGTCTTTGCTTTCCTATAGATGGGTTACTTGCTGGGCTATAGCATACTATACATGTTGAGCCTATGTTTTTGCTTCAGAATTAGAGAGTTTACATCAAAACATATTTTGTCATTTTTTTTTTATTTGCACGTGACACCATGTGACTGCAATATAATGGCATGCTGCCACTCGGTGGGGCTGGTTACATACCAAGAACAGAGTATGCCCCATTACCTATGAAAAGTTTTCAAAGAGACATGCAGTCTAGAGATATTTTAACTTCTGAAAAGCAAGCAGTGAAAAAGTTTTGATTTATAGCCACTTTTCCTTTGATGGACCATTGCTAATGACTGTAGGTTATTTTTGTCACCTCACCCATTTCTTCTTTAGGATAACTGATGTTTATGTAGTTGGCTGACTTTCTAAAGCCATTTCCTAGTCCAAGTCAGTTCACTGTTTGTATTCTAACTTGCTTTAGTAATGCTGTGATAAATAGATAATATCACCTTGGAGTATCTACTGATTTATGCATGGCTTTCACTGCTTTTGTCCTGCTCTTTTTTTAATTCTAAGTCATTTTATGTGCCCATTAATCCACAGCACCATGCTGTGCATATGAATAGCCTGAGGTAGTGAATTTAGTGCCTCAGACTTTGTTTTTCAGAGAAGGTTTCACCACTGCTAACAAAGGCAGCAGCAGTTTTCTAACTTTAACAATGCCATTTATAATTCAGATAATGATTAGGAAGGAGAAGCCGACAGTTGTGTATATAAATGCTGTGATCTTCTGCAAACTGGCTATTATTTTCTGAGGAAGTATTGTCCCTGTTATTTACAGAAGACAAGGTTCAACTGAGAACATCAGTTCAAAGCTGGCCTTAGGTAATATGTTTTCTCATGCTAGTGCTACATTTACAGTAGGATATTGAAACCTTTTATGTCATGAGCCTTAGTAGCCCATATCCACAGCCCTAATGCATCAGGAATGTGTCTGCTCTGAAGTTGCATGCACTATAAACATGGAGTTTAGGACTCTGTATCATAGATACAATTGACTTTAACCACTGTAATCTGCTGTTGGTTCAGAACTAGCTTTGAGAGTGGCACTCATTTTGTTTTAAATCTTCCAGGATGTATGCCTTCCCACGATACCTCCCACACCTGCATTTTCTGCCTTCTCTATTCACTTTACAGTGCATTTTCAGGGTACCTTGTTATCACCATCTGTCTGTTCATCCCACCTAATGAATCTGCATGATCTAAGATGTGCACATTAGGACAGTCCTGCATCTCTGATCCTCCTCAGCCCCGGGGGTGTCAGTGAAGAGGCACAAACAACATGGATCCTCCCCAACAGAAAAGAGAGCTAGCCACAGGCAACTTCATGTTATCCTAGCACCCCCACACCATCAGTGTTGCATCCTGGCTCTTTCTTGAATCCAGTTCAGAGACAGTATGATCAGACATATGGCACCTGTGCCACATGCCTTGGAAAAACAGTAGTAAACCCTTGAAGTTAGTCAACAAACAAACTAACAAACAACAGGATTATACTAGCATGATGCTGCATGTACTAAATTAGAGTTTTGCAATCTGTAGTTACCTCCTTTCTTGCAACGTAGTCATATCTTCTTATTCCAAAAATAACAGGTCACTGTATACTCCCCTACTAATCAATTATGGCAATCAGAGCTGAGAAAGCATTGCTGATGTTGTTCATCAACAATCATGAAATGAGAAACATAGCATCAGTCAGCAGGTAAGGAGACATTCATCCACCTTATATGCTGATTATCAAGCCTAACCAGTTTACTTTTTCTACACTATATTAGAGTTGTTTAATGTCTGTAGTGTACTTTCTCTTTCCCCCCTACCAATATGGGGTCCATGTTTTCTTCACCATGGTATGCCATGCATTTGCAACCCACTCTGAAAAGAAAATACCTCTGAATTGTCAATTTGCAAATTCTGTTCCTTTATTTCTTTACATTTTCTCTTCAGAAAGATGCCATTCTCTTGGAATTCATTAATTTGCTGAAGGTACAGTAAACACTTCTATAATATCTCTCTTCCCTCATTTCTCCAAGGACAGCATTTTAATCTATTTCAGTCTCTCTTCATCGGTTTCATTGCATAGGCCCAATACTATTTGAGGTTTCTTTCATTGGACATCATCTATTCTGTCACTGTGCTCTGCAGAACCCTATAAGTCTAACCTCAAAAGCTTTGCTGGCCAAGCCCCTAAATCTTCACTAGTTTGTGACTTGATCTTTCTCTCCAAGAACCTCCTATATATATATATATATATATATATATATATATATATATATATATATATATATATATATATATATATATATATATAAGTTCCCTTCAGATTGTCGAATGGCCAGAACATTGAACCGCATATGGCTGAAACGAAAACATAGTTTCTTCACAACATCAAACCGTTTGCATGGAGATCACCATAGGGAAAAATTCCCATTCACTTCAATGTAAGTGCGATCTCAGAGTTGGTATATTTAAGTATTGGGGATGTGGAGGTTGCAGAGGGGGGTGTAGGCCCCTGCTGCAGAAAAAAAGAAAAAAGAAAAAGCTTTTTTATTTTGGGTTTGATGTTGTGAAGAAACAATGTTTTCGTCCCAGCCATACACGTCATCATTATGGCTGTTCGACTATCTGAAATAGACACACACACACACACACACACACACACACACACACACACACACACACACACACACACACACACACACACACACACATCTTTTTTAAACTTTTCATGGAGTTTTAATATTGCCAACAAGTACACTGCCTTATCTGACTGTAATGTTTCACTGATGTTCATTTTCTCTCAATGATTTAACTGTTGTTAGAATTATATGAGTCCATATTTGTAAGGGCTACGTATCCCAATGCCTAAGGAAGTATGGAACACAGTCTCTTATCCTACAGTTATGTAGCCAATCATATATTTTAATTGTTTGACAGTAGTTCACTCTGCCTATCCGACAAATGCTGTACCATCCACCAGTCATGCACAGACTATGTAAGCCCTGATCTTTGTTTACTATTTCTGTATTTATTTATATTTATTTATTTACTCACCATTAAACTTCTATTGGTGTGTTGGCAGTTTACAATGGAGACCTAGGAGGAAAGGTCCATAACAACAGCAATACAATAGTTTCTGAACATAAAAGGTATCCAATACATACTTATTGAAGCTCAAACGTGCATACAAAATTAGCAGATATTAAAATGGGATATTCTTTATAAAATATTCAAATAGGTGGAACAAAGGAGACCATGAGGTAACTGATGCTATGCAGTATGAGAAATGGATAATGTGTAAGAATAAATGGCTGTAGTATTACACATGGATATGACAATATGTTATATGCCATAGGTTTGGAGAAGGAAGGGGTGAAGGGTAATGAAGACTAAAGATGAGGAAAAGGATTGAAGGAGAAAAATATGACAAGAAAGATCAGAAGGAAAAGAAGAAACTGTGGAGGTAGGAATATGGTTGTGAGCAGATAAGATAAGGGCAATGAGGGCAATTACCATATAAATGAGATAAGCTAGAAGATGGATAGTTTAAAGTTGTAGGAAGATGAGGGAGTAGGTATTGTCAAAAGAACAAAATAATGTCAGAACTGCACACACTATGAAGAGAATGATGATGGCAATGATTTCAGTATTACTATTACCAATATTTATAAACCTTAGATGTATACATGTGTAAACTACTTACTGAGAACTTTGGTGAGTGGAGGAAAGGAATGGTGATACAGTGAGACAGTGAGAATGTAACAGATGTGACAGGATTGTATTCTGACATTAGGACTGATGACTATTTTATCAGAGAGTAGGCAGCTGTGGTAGAAGAAACAAGTAAAGAATGTTGAAACTATAAGAAGAAACCTGCACAGGCTACATGCTACTGAAGAATTTAATGTTACTGCCTCTGGTCCTGTTCCATCTACGCTACCAGCATACAACTCTCCATTATGTACCCTTCTGCTTGGTTAGGTAGTCATATACTTCTGCATACCTTTGAGCTTAGCAAGTCCATTTTCACAATATTTACCACATTCTTTGTCCTGGAACTATTGCAGGTGGTTTAACACAGCCTTGGTTTAATTTTGTCTCATTGCAGTATCCCTAACTGTCTCTATGTCACACGGGTGCGCACACACACACACACACACACAGATGAGCGCACACACATGCACATGCACATACACGCGCACACACATACACACACACACACACACACACACACACACACACACACACACACACACACGAATGTGCAGACACTTATACACAAGGCAACCTTCAAAATTACACCAGAAGAACATGAAATGCATCACATATTTAAGCTCTCAATAATGACAATCGCTGGCTGGCAGCCTGTGGTGTGCTGCTACATGTGTTTATTGCATATTTGTATGACTTAGGTTCATAGGTTCATAGGTTTATACTAGGCTATCTGCCCTAAGGCATTTATAAGCCTAGCCCAAAGTTTTGTGGCTTACGCCACCCCTTATATGAAAAAATACTGTGCCCATTAGTTTGTTGTGCCTCTGTCCAGCAGTGACACAGAGATGATTCCCGGGATAAACCTACAATCTCCCATCCACAGGTCAAGATTTCTCTTGAACAGAGCCAGCGAGGTGCTCTGCCTCACATGGACTGGGATTTTATTCCACAGGATAGGGAGTCTCTGAGTGATAAATCTATCTCTCCAGCACGTCCTATTTATATCCGTGCTAAGGTTTAAGTCGCTTGCTCTAGTAGTTTTGGTGGATTTGGATTTTTTGAGGTGGAGCATGTCCATTAATTCCGGGTTGGACATGGCCTTGTATGTCAGGCACATGTCACCTCTGAGCAGACGGTATGCAACTGAATAGAGCTGGAGTTTCTTCAATCTGGCAGCGTATGACAGATTTTGGAGTCCCTTTATCCTTTTGGTGAGGAACTTTTGGGGTCTCTCCAATTGCTGCAGATGTCGGGTGAGATACATCCCAAATGGGGCATTGTACTCGATCATTGGTCTGATAAGTGAAGAGTACAGGGGAACAATGACCTCACTAGATCTGGATGTGAATCCCTTCATGATCAGGTGGGCAATGTAGAAGGTCTTTCTAACCACTTTAGCAACGTGAGTGTCAAAAGAAAGGCCACTGTCAACCTGGGTCCCCAGGTCCCTGATAACCTCTTCTGTGCTTAGTGGATTGCCACCTATATGGTAGCTTGGGGTTACTTTGTTTTTCCCGAAGGGTATGACTATACATTTTTTGGCATTTAACTTCAGGCCATGGCTCTGGCACCAGCTATCTGTTTCCGTGTGTCCCTTCTGAAGGATATCCGTGTCAGATGCACTTTCCACTATGGCGCCCAGTTTGCAGTCGTCTGCAAACTTTGTCAGCCAAAGTCCTCCCATGTTGACTTGTACTTCTGAGAAGTAGATGCCGAACAATAGGGGGCCAAGGACCGAGCCCTGTGGGACACCACTTGTGACCGGCTTGGAGTCTGACATAGCGCCAGCAACTCTAACCCTGTGGGTTCTGTCCTTAAGCCAGTTTGCAACCCATCTTGTGACATATGGGTTTACATTTAAGCTGGTAAGTTTTTCTACAATACCTGAGTGGGGTATTGTGTCGAAAGCCTTTGCAAGGTCAAGGTAGGCTGTATGGACTGCCTTTCCCTCATCAATGGCCTTGGTGACTGTTTCGAAGAAGTCGACCAAGTTCAAAAGGCATGATCTGCCCTTGACGAAGCCAAACTGGGTCGGGTCCAATGTCTGCAAGTCCCCTATATCTTTGTTTATGAGCTCCATTATGATCCTCTCCATAGCTTTGCAGACTAGACTTGTTAAGCTTATGGGGTGGTAATTACCAGGGTCCGTAGAGGCACCGCCTTTGTGGAGTGGGACCACAGTTGCCGTACCCCACTCCTTGGGCACATATCCTGTGGTAAGGCTGAGATTAAACAGCTGCCTTATGTGCGGGTTTAATTCCTCATTTAGCTCGTGTAGTACACAGCCGGGGACACCATCCGGTCCCATTAATGCTGTGTTTTTAGCTTTAGATGCTGGATGTTGGATGCTGGATTTACTGAGCTTTCACTGCTGATACTGCTGTTTTGCAGCATGAGTAATTCCTTCATTGTTGAGCTTTGAATGTTGGGCTCTGTAACAACTTTTAGCCAAACTGGAATGAAATTTGGTGGACATTGTTCTGTCTATGGCACTTTGATATTTTCCAGTATTTTGAAGTTTTCAGGAAAGAGTTCTATGTCAAACAGCTAACGAGATGCATTACTTCCACTGTTCAGTGAAGTTTGGAACCTGCAGCAGCATGGACATTTTTGCACAGAGTATTTTTTTATATCATTGTAGGCAGTATTCTTAAGCTTTTTTGTCAGTTTTAGTGCTTTTATTATTGGAATGTTGCCTAAGGGTACTTATTTGTCACAGTGCCTTTTTGTGGAGTATTTCAAGTCTTCCCTAAATTTTCAATGTTGCTTGAAATGCTTAAAGACATTGTAACATCTACAATTGTTTGTTTCATGGAAATTTAATATGCATTTTTCTGGGTAGGTTCACTAAATACTAGCCACAACAGACATGTTGTGAGTTTTCCCTCAGTATTATTGTTGCTATCTTCTGATTTTTACTGCTTTGTGAAACTATGTTTCCAAAAGAAATGTATGTAATTTTTGTCTGTTTTAAGCACTATTGTAATTCGTCCATTGTTTTAGATTGTTTTTTTGTGAAGTGGTTAGCTAAAGCAAATATTTATTCAGTGATATGCAAACCAAAATATTAGACAGATTTGTTTTGCAGCTGCAAAAGAAAAAGTAAACAAACCACTTATTAAACTTCTAATAACAATGTGCAGTCTATACAGTATCTCCAGGGTATAGACTGCCTTGTTAAACAATGACAGTCCAAGGCTGCAGGCCTCTACTAAGTCAAGCGTTCAGCTGTAAAAAGCAGTTTCATCTGTAAGGTATACTCTCTACAGCAGTCACAGTATAGTAGATAATTTGTAGTCCAAAATGGATTGCAGTTAGCAGCAGAGGTAGCACACTGAGAGTTGTATTTTCTGTCTGTGAGTGCTCTATCAGAGCTTTTCTGTGCATTTTTGATTTTTTTAGGTTTCTGTGTTCTACAGCTAGGAACTGTAATAGTGTGCATTGCTATAATTGTCTGTTTACAGTTAAAAGCATTCTCTAGAGTCTACTTGATCTGTTTAAAACTTTCATTTAGTGGCTACAGCTAGGAACTGTAATAGTGTGCATTACTATAATTGCATTTTTATTTAATTACTAAATTGTAAACTGCTTGTTCATACTGAGGCTTGTATTTTCTCTTTGTGGGTGTTCTTTCTATGCTTTTAAAGTGAGGTTTCTGTGTTCTGCTCAGGTGGCATAATCTTGATAGAGGCCTGTTGTCTAGGCTGGTAGTTTTGTTTGAGTTTCCTGTGTTTCTGGCAGTCATTTTCTGCTGATTGTCTTCATTATTATTGAGAGTAACAAGGCCTCCTGACCTTCTGTAGTACGAGTGATTGGGTAACAGCAGGGGCTGAGTAGTAATTTGATCTTCCAACTCTTCCATTCTTACTGCTATATAAACCATGTGTCTTAGAAAGGTTCTGCTTGTATTGTCAGGCTCTGGATTCCATTGCATAAGTGGAAATTCCTTAAGATTCCAAGATCAGGATAAGTTATTTCTTACACTTATTTCACTGAACTGCACTTCTGAAACACTTATAATTGTGCTATACAGTTGATCTACTACATTTTGCACTGCTATAAAGCTTTTTTTATTGTTTCACTGCATTTATGTACTGTTTTATACTGTTTTAACTGTATTTTTCATTGCTAGATACTGTTTCATTACTCTAATTGCATGTTTACTGGATTACTTAACTGTAAACTGCTTTTTCATACCGAGAGTTGTATTTTCTGTTTGTGAGTGCTCTGTCCGAGCTTTTCTGTGCATTTTTTGATTTTTTGAGGTTTCTGCGTTCTACAGCTAGGAACAGTAATAGTGTGCATTACTATAATTGTCTGTTTACAGTTAAAAGCATCCTCTAGAGTCTGCTCCTTGAGCTGTTTAAAGCTTTCAATTAGTGGCTACAGCTAGGAACTGTAATTTTTCTCACCCACCGTCCCTAGTGTTGTGTGTTTTTATATTTGATAGCTTTGCAGTTGCCCGCCCATACTGTATATTTGATCTGTGACACTCCTCCCAGTCTAGTGTCATTAGTTCACTCAATCTAATAGAAAACATTTGTGAAGGCCAACCCACTCAGTTTCTTAACGTTGAATTAACTTCTGTTCCAGCTTTCTCAATTTCTACTTTTACTGGAAAAAAATTCTAAGCTTTCGTCCCCCTTTTCCTGTGGCAGGTCTTGTCCAGATACGGATTTGCTGTGTCCAGGACTGTTTGTGAGCTCCTAAGCCCCCCCCCCCACACTTAATTGGGGTTAAACTATTTCTGGCGCCATAAAGTCTGTTCTTCAAAATTTCCCTTGCAACTAGCCAGCTTTTTAGTTTTAGCACTCAAATCTGTTTCTTTGAGCTCAGCACTTGTTCAGAACTCATTGTAAGCACTGAATAAGTTACAAATTACTACAGCACTCAACTTTCCTCACTTGTCTAGAGGAAAACAGTTTTTAGTACTTAATAAATAAGCACCTAATCAGGCATGTCTAAAGGTCAGCTGTATTTTCTCCTGTCTACCTGATGAATCTGGGCATCTTGGGACAATGCAGCAATTGCCTCATGTACACAGAAAACCCTCTCCTCCTACCACCCAACACTACAACCTGTGAGAGATGCACTTATATAGCCAAACTGGAAGCAAAGCTCTCTTCACCAAAGACTGGCCTAGACAGTTAAAAGGAGAAGGTAAACACTTGCACCACACCACACTCATCACATAGTCCCTCAAAACCTACACCACCAAAACACGCACACAGAAGTACAAAACACACACCTACATTCGCGGATTCTCTCAGTACAAATCTGCCCAAACAACAGAGAACTCCAAAGCAGAAATGCAAGCAACCTCCACCCAACAACACAACCCAAATGACAAATAGCCCACATACTCAGTTGCCACTCAACTGCAGCCCATAAGGCATAACATACCCAACACTCTAGTCAAAGGTGACTCTATAGTCAGGCACACTGATGTTCCACTCACCAGGTTAAACAAGAAAAAAGTTACTGTCAGCTGCCTGTTAGGTGCCAGGATCCGCCACATTATGCAAGCACTCAGTTCACTCCACAACAAGTACAAATATGACTGTCATTGTCCATGTTGGTGTGAATGACATGAGATGTACCTCCCTGGACTACATGAAAAGAGACATGGAGGAGCTCTCCGATCTTGTAGCCAAGGCAGGTATGACCCTAGCCCTGAGTAGCATCCTGCCATGACCCAGAATGATACCACAGTACAAGGACAAAATGATTGACTTTAGCAATTGGCTAAGTTTCTGGTGTCATTCTAAGGGAATCCAGTATCCGTCTACCTGGGATGACATGATTGACAGACCACGCTGCTTTGCCAGAGATGGCCTGCACCTGTCGCCTTTGGGATTCCAGATACTGGCAAAGGCTCTTGACACCCCATAGTGCCTTTTTAGGCAAGGTTCAAATAGCAAATTCACCACTGTAACAGGTACAAGCAAGCAAAATCTGAGGGTAATGCTACTCAATGCTAGAAGTCTAAACCTCAAAATGCACTCACTCACTCGAGGCACTCCTTAAAATGGAGAACATTGACATCTGTGCAGTGACAGAGACCTGGTTCAAAGCTCCAGATAGCACCCCTGCATTACCAGACTATAACTCATACCACACCTTCGGCCACCAAACCCGGACCGAAACACTAAAGGTGGAGGCATGTCCATATTCATTAAGGATATTCACACCTCCAAGCTAGTTGCTCAGCATAATGCATCCGAGATTATCCAAGTTCAACTAACTCTGGGCAAAACCGCAATCCAGATTGTAGCTTGCTATAGACCCCGCACCATGCCCCAGGATTCCCACTCCTCTTTTCTTGATACACTGGAAAATATTAAGGTACAACCCAACAGTCTAATAATGGGTGATTTCAACTACTCTACCATTAACTGGAAAACTACTCATGTACCAACTCTTTTGCTCAACGTTTTCTGGAAATCATCAATTCCAATGCCTTGGATCAACTTATCCACACCCACACCAGGGGTAGCAATATCTAGACCTGGTCATCACCAACATGGGTGACCGGTGTTCCACACTAGAGGTCAGCTCCTCGTTGGTCAGATCTGACCACAAGCTAATCACCCTAGACATCCACATCCCGCTCCCACCCCCCATTAGGAAAACAACCATAAAAAATGTCTCCAAAGCCAACTTCACGCTTCTTAAGACAGAAGTGGCAAACTTCACGACACCCATGCAGATGGACAATAGAGGTATGACTGCTGAATCCTACACAAATGCACTTTATAAGCACTTACGAGTGCATGGATCGTGCTATCCCTAACAGAACCAAGATGCTATCCTCCAAAAAAGGAAGCAAATCTGGTGGTCTTCTGCCATAAACAAACTCTACAACAGAAGAAAGAAACTGTTGCAAAAAAGAGTAAAATCCCATGATTAGAGGAACTCCCTGGTCAGCCTCAGTAAGAAGCTGAGATCCCTCATAAAATCCTCCAAAGCTAGTTATGAAAACAAAATTGCCACTGATTCAAAAGACAACCACAAAGCATTCTATAGCTATGTCAAGAATCTCGATGGCAACACTCAGATCTGCTCTGAGTTACAGCACAATGACACTAAATATACAGAACCAACTGATATTGCCAACATCCTGGCAGATAGGTTCAGTGCTAACTTTACCCCCCTCTCACCCCCTAAAGGGCCCATCTTTATACCGGAAGAATGCAAAGTTCCTGCAATCATGGCTGCACATGTAAAAAACTCACTCTCCAAAGCCAAGAACACAGCATCCATGGGACCTGACAACATCCCAGGCTGCCTTCTACATAACTACAGAATGAACTGGCACCCCACCTAAGTAGCATGTTCAATCATAGCCTCACCTCAGGCTTTGTTCCTATTGAATGCCGCACCGCAACAGTTATCCCACTCCACAGCAGACCCTGGGAACTATCGCCCCATTAGCCT
The DNA here is from genome assembly GCF_019279795.1 of Protopterus annectens. NCBI lineage: Eukaryota > Metazoa > Chordata > Ceratodontiformes > Protopteridae > Protopterus > Protopterus annectens. The sequence continues at coordinate 1,074,347,656 of NC_056741.1, forward strand.
GACGAGCCTGGTCTGCAAGGCCATGGAACGTATCATCATGGAACTCATAAACAAAGACATTAGAGATCTCCAAACTCTGGACCCCACACAGTTTGGGTTTGTAAAAGGCGGATCATGTCTCCTAAAGGAACATGGCCATGGAACGTATCATCATGGAACTCATAAACAAAGACACTGGAGATCTCCAAACTCTGGACCCCACACAGTTTGGGTTTGTAAAAGGCAGATCATGTCTCCTAAACCTGATAGACTTCTTTGAAGTAGTCACCAAAGCCATAGATGAGGGTAAGGTGGTTCACACAGCCTATCTAGATCTCACCAAGGCGTTCAACACCACCCCCCACTCTGGAATTATAGATAAACTCACTAAACTAAGTATAAATCCCTATGTCACAAGATGGGTTGCCAACTGGCTTACTGACAGAACCCACACTGTGAAAGTAGCAGACTCCAAATCAGACTTCAGGCCAGTGACAAGTGGAGTACCACAGGGTTCAGTCCTGGGTCCACTCCTGTTTGGTATCTACTTCTGTGAAGTACAGGCTAACACAGAAGGTCTTTGTCTAACTAAATTTGCAGATGACTGCAAACTAAGAGCCATAATCAAAACTCCTAATGATGTGGACATCCTACAAAAGGGCCTCACTGAGACAGATGCCTGGTGTTGAAGCCATGGTCTCAGGCTCAATGCCAAAAAGTGCATTGTCATCCCCTTTGGTATAAACTCTGTACCCATGAACTACCATATAGGCGGTAGTCTACTTAACACCGAAAATGTGATAAGAGACCTTGGGACACAGGTGGACAGTAGTCTCTCCTTTGATAATCACATTGCCACAGTAGTCAGGAAATCATTCAATGTGGCACACCTCATCACAAAAGGTTTCTCATCCAGAAAAAAAGAGGTCATTGTTCCCCTCTACTCATCACTCATTAGACCCATTATAGAGTACATGCCCCTTTTGGTATGTACCTCACAAGACATCTACAACAACTGGAAAGGCCACAAAAATACCTCACAAAGAGGATTACTGGCCTCAAACAGATGCTTTATGCAGACCGTCTCAAAAAACTCCAGCTTTACTCCGTCGCATATCGCCAACTCAGAGGTGATCTCTGCCTAACATACCTATGTCAAACCCAGAGCTATTGGACATGCTCCACTTAAAGAAATCCCAATCCCTCTGAGCTACATGCTCTAGGGACCTAAACCTTGTCACCACAATAATCAGAATATGCTGGAGGGATAGATTCCTGTCCCAGAGACTTCCCATACTCTGGAACAGACTACCTATCTATGTCAAACAGAGATCCTCATTAGCACTCTTCAAGAAAAATATTGATGATTGGATGGGTAATAGGAAATTCACCCCTGGGATCACTTCTGTGGTTCTGCTTGACAGGGGCACAGGAAAATAATTTTCTTGGGTGGCAAAAGCCAGGATAACTTTTTGGCTAGGCTTGTATAGGCCAATAGCCTAGTACCTACCTATGAACCTATGAACCTACGGAACAAAAATTATCAAGTCTGTGGTCAGCTGCACATGTACAGACCACCAGTGTAAGTTCCAAAAAAAAACCACTGAAAGCATGATAGGTGTAAAACACAGATGCATTCAGTAATTCACAAACCAAAATATTAACTCACATGGCTATGCAGTTTTAAATGGAAAGAAACAGTACCTTAATACATTTATCATAACTACTTACAGTTCACGCAGCCCTTCATTCTGCATTCAGGCCGTCTTCTAATATAAGGAAAGACAAAGGCTGCAAGCATACCTCTCAGTTATACAGATTTTCACAGAATGTCCAGATTTTGCCTCATATTTTTGGTCCCTTTTTCATAAAATTGTGGTTTTCTTGCAAATTAATGGCAAATAATTAAAGACTGACTTCAGAAAATAATGACAGGTATTTGAGTTTCAGACTTCATTCCCTTCAGAAAATTCACACTAATGCAAAACCTATTGTTCTATCAACTTTCTAAGTTTGTAAGAGCAATATTTTTAAAAAATTCCCTATTTTTGGGCCTTTGTGCCACTTTTATTTATGGCTTTATCCAGATTTCTGGGTGTAAGAGATTGAGAGATATGCCTGCAAGCCTCTCATAGATCTAATGTTCAGTGCTAAAAACACGTACATCCACAGGCATCCCCTGTAGTTTTCACTCATTCCCCCAAGTTTAGCCCTACCATCAGCATAATTTGCTATCATAGCAATTTACAATTAAGACCTTGCGATATAGCTAATTGCTGTGAGAATACTCTTAATATTCCATATTGCAGAATACATTCTGAGTATGCATTGAAGGTACATATACAGTCCTCATAAAGAGTTTAGTTAAAGTGCAGTTTATTTACAGTGATAAAACCAAAAGAAAAATTCAGTTTAACTTGGGGAAAAACAAGAAAAAAACTGTTTTAATCAGGATTTGATTATTTATAACTGAAATCCATTTAAAGTCTGTCCATATACAAGCTGCGTATAGTAGCCCTAATAAAGCTACTTCAGATATATCTGGAGACTGGATTCTGATTCATCTTGGACAAATTCATATCTAGGCGTCTGATATTCCAGACCCCCACCCACCCACTCAACCACATGGGAGGTGCAGGGGTGCTTTCATCCTACAAAAAAATTACTTTTTTATGTTTTCCTTTATTTAATGTTTGCATGTGCTGTGGTTGTTTCTCAGCACATGCTTAGTAGTGCATCAAATCAATATTTCCATTTTTGAGGCATTGTGAGTTGCCTTTTAGATGTCAACATTCATTTTTGTCGACTGAATAAAGGAAAACCATCAGAGGATACACTGTGATAGCAAACTTGGGTACAAATTTTCTATAGTCACTTATTATTCCTACAAATGCTTTCACTTGTCATTTGGTACTGGGTACAGGCAGTGATTAATAGCTTCTATTTTGTCAATAATTAACCATCTTCCAATTATATACCTTAAGAATCTGGTTTCTGACATCCAAAGTTTACTTCAATAGCATTATCTGTAAATCCTGCCTTTCTTAAAGAATCCATCGGAATCTGCCCTTTGTAATAAGGTGACTTATATTCTGTAACACAAATTATTACTTCATTAAGGAATGCGTATAAATATTTGGCATAAGATTTCAGATCTTTATCTATGAACCTTTGAAAGGTAGCTGGAGCTCAGTGAAGTCCAAAGGGTGAGACAGTATAGTGAAAGAGATTTTCAGTGGTACACAATATTGTCGTTCTTTTGGCTTCATGTGCAAGGGGAAATCTGCTGGTATCCCTTTGTTAAAACAAGGAAAGTCAGAGGCTTTGCTTTCCCTTGTCTCTCAATGAGCTGATCCACTCTAGGTGATGGATAAATGTCAAATTTGGATATGACATTTCAGTTTTTTTGGAAATTATTACAAAAAAACTTAAAAAGCCATTTGAATTAGGAAAAAATCAGACTCACTTTGGGACTTCTCTTGAGTGCACAGTTTAATTATTTGTTTTCATTTCTTAACAAATTTCTTTTCTTTGGGACTGTAGCACCTCATAAAATCCTCCAAAGCTAGTTACGAAAATAAAATTGCCAAAGATTCCAAAGACAACCACAAGGCATTCTATACTTATGTCAAGAATCTAAATGGCAATGCTCAGATCTGTTCTGAGCTACAAAAGAAATGCATTAAATATACTGGTCCCAAGGATACTGCCAATATCCTGGCAGATAAATTCAGTGCCAACTTCACCTACCTCTCACCCCCTAAACAGTCCATCTCAATGCTGGAAGATTACCAAATTCTGGTAATAATGGCCACAGAGGTAAAAAATGCACTCTCCAAAACTAAGAATACAGCATCCATGGGACCAGATGACATACAGAGCTGTGTACTACATGAATTACAAAATGAACTGGCACCTCACCTAAGTGTCATGTTTAATCATAGCCTCACCTCAGGCTTTGTGCCCACTGAGTGGTGCACAGCTACATTTATCCCACTCCACAAGGGGGATCCACCTTGGATCCAGGGAACTACCGCCCCATCAGTCTGATGAGCCTGTTATGCAAGGCCATGAAATGTATTATCATAGAGCTTATAAACAAAGACATTGGCAACCTTCAAACACTGGTCCCCACCCAGTTTGGGTTCATGAAGGGCCAATCTTGTCTCCTGAACCTGATTAACTTCTTTGAATCAGTCTTCAGAGCAGTGGATGAGGGTAAGGCGGTCCACACAGCCTATCTGGACCTTGCCAAGGCCTTTGATACCATCCCCCACTCTGGAATCATAGATAGACTTACTAAGCTGGGCATTAATCCCTACATCACTATATGGGTTGCCAACTGGCTTACTTACAGAACCCACACTGTAAAAGTAGCCAACTCCAAATCCAGCTCCAGACAAGTGACAAGTGGAGTAGTCAGGGTTCAGTCCCAGGACCACTCTTGTTTGGCATCTACTTCTCTGAAGTACAGGCCAACACTAAGGGACTCTGGCTAACAAAGTTTGCAGATGACTGCAAACTGGGAGCCATTATTGAATCCACACATTATGTGGATACAAAAGGGCCTTACAGAAACAGATGCTTGGTGCCAGAGCCATGGGCTCAAGCTCAATGCCAAAAAATGTATAGTTATCCCCTTTGGGAAAAAACATGTACCCATGAATTATCACATAGGTGGCAGTACACTAAACACTGAAAGTGCGATAAGACACTTAGGGACACAGGTGAACAGTGGTCTCACCTTCGATAACCACATCTCCACAACAGTCAGGAAATCCTTCTATGTGGCACACCTCATCACTAAGGGCTTTTCATCCAGAAAAAAGGAGGTCATTGTCCCACTGTACTCATCCCTCATTAGACCCATTATAGAATATAATGCCCCATTTGGTATGTACCTCTCAAGACATCTGCAACAACTGGAAAGGCCACAGAAATACCTCACTAAAAGAATCACAGGCCTAAAGCAGATGCCCTATGCTGACAGCCTTAAAAAACTCTAGCTATACTCTGTCGCATATTGTCTGTTCAGAGGCGATCTCTGCTTAACATACAAGGCCATGTCAAACCCAGAGCTGTTGGACATGCTACACTTAAAAAATCCCAATCCCTCAGAGGCACACGCTCCAGGGATCTAAACCTTGTCATCACAATAAACAAAACATGCTGGAGGGATAGGTTTCTGACCCAGAGACTCCCCAGACTCTGGAATAGACTGCCCATGCATATCAAGCAGAGTGCCTCTTTAGACCTCTTCAAAAGGAATCTTGACGATTGGATGGGAGAAAGGAAATTCACCCCGGGGATCACGTCAGTAACCCTGCTAGACAGGGGTCCAGGGAAGTAAATAGTGTGGGAAGAAATATCCAGAGAATTGTTATGGCTAGGCTTGTACAGGCCCTAGGGCCGATAGCCTAGTGCCAACCTATGAACCTGTGAACCTACATAGTTTTAGGTTTACCTTCTCCTCTGATAAAATTTTAACAGGATGTTATATTAAATTTGTCCTATGAGGCAGAACATGAAAAAAAAAAATGCTTATTGCTCAGTAAAAACTTTTCTGCTTCTTGCTTCTATGTTTTAGACAATATTTTATTTACTTAAGTAGCAGAGACATAATTCTCTGATGCCATATTATTGGTATCAACTACGTCCTAGGGCTGACACTCATAACAAAACTTCAGCTTCCCTCCGTGTCTTAATACATAATGTGATATGTCTTCTCTGAAAATTTCCTTCCAGTTTGTTTTATTTTGTACTTGTTAATGTTTTTTTCCTCTTGTCCTCCAACGGATCATTGTTATCTTGCTAATAACTTATTTTCAGCAGAATAAATTAACACTGTTACATTGTCCCCTGTTTTAAACTCTTGCATTTCTTGTAACCTTTACATATGTTCCTTAATTATAGGCATAACCGTTTTTAACCTACCTTGCAAGTTTGCAAAGTACATTATTACATTTTTAAATGCGATTTCCTCCTTCAACCGAGTCTCCTTTACTATATCAAGCAAGCCTCATGGATGTCTACCACAAAGTAACTTGAATGGGCTAAGTCCTAGTGAAGCTTGGAGTATCTCTAGTACAGCAAAAACAAGTAGTGAAGTAAACAGACACCAGTTTTCTCCATCTTGTTCTATGGTCTTTGTTAGCACAGACATCAGAGTTGTATTAACTCATTAACACTTAAGTGTTGTAGAACGTCACACCTCTAGCAGACTACACACATCTTGCATTCCAGAGCATTTTCTAAAAATAAACTTAAAAAGTATAAGATAAACAAATTTAAATACTTTACAACAGAAGCTATCACAACTGTATAAATAACAGTGTTATTAGTACAAAGTATTAATTTTAGTGATAACAGTCAGTGCATTCATTGGGCCGGATTCACGAAGGCTTGCACGGAGTCTAAGAGTAGAGTAAGACTCCATGCAGCCAACATGTCTGCGGAGCGATCCAGGAACAGCCGGCAGGGGTGTGCAAGAGAGCTCCTAAAATGACTCTTACACGGACAGGGCTAGGTTATGTAAATTATCTCATTTGCTGCCAAAAGCTATGCAAATGAGGTAAATTTGCGATCCAGGAAACCCTAACCTGTCCAAGAAAGAGTAGTGTTATTTGCAGAAATGTACTCCGTTGACAACGGAGTACCATCCTGCAAATAGCAAACCGGAGCCATGACAGCTCCAAATAAAGACTGCATCCAGTTGAGGAAGCATGCCAATGGCCAAATATATGGCCATTGGCAATGTTCCCCGATGCAAAATAAAAAAAATATATATATTTTTTTACCTCGATCTCCGAAGTTTAAGAGTAGGGCAGCGCCGCGCAAATGTGCTGTGCTTTAAAAACCAGAAAAACCAAAAATTAAAAGCCATAAATAGGGATTTTATTGAAAATCTTAATTTTCAATGCAAGTGAATGGCAGGCTGAAGACAACATAGCTACTGAGTAGAGGTTGCTAAGGGGGGGGGGGGGAGCTCAGTCTAAGAGATGTAACGAAGCATTAGTAGGCAATCCTATGCAAATGCGCATAAGGATAGTGAATCCCAAGTTTACATAGCAAATGAGCACTGTCAGTGGAGTGTATGAGTAGGATAAGGGGAGTATCAGAGTAGAAGATAGGTGACATCATGAGGGGGGGTATGTATGAAAGAATGTAAGCTCATTGGAGCAGAGTGGCATGTGTTTGCTGTCAGTTACTCATCACTGGAAGAGGTGTGTCAACAGGTATCCTAGCTAAAGGCAAGACATTGAAGGTGCATGCCATGGATAACACTAAAGTTTCTTGGTGAAGTGCCTGTAACGTGTCCGCGTGCGGGTGCGTGCCTGTATATCCGAGTAAGACTGTGTGCGCGTGTTTAAGCCGGAGTAAGTATGTGTAAAGTTGTTGAAATGTGTGTAAGCATGTTTGCGCCCTTGTGCACACGTTTAGGCAGGAATTAGCAAGTGTTAGGCCATGTAAGCATGTGTGCGCACATGTGAGCTGGTGTGCACGTGTTTGCACTTGTGTGCGTGGCGCTGCCCCCTGTGGAAACAGAAAGGGAAAAGGAAGCACAACAAATAGTAGGAAGTTAACCAAGGGGAAGTAGCAGAGCTAGCAGGTGAAAACAATCAGAATCAGGCAATTACACAGGCAGTACAGTAGTCCAGCCCAGCCCAGCACTTAAAACTCTGCAAACAACTTTCCACCATGTTTTCCTCAGAGACACTGCAACACTGCAGTAAACTAAGAGAAGTGAAAACTTAAAAAGCTTTATTGAAACAAAGAAATGTTAGGGGCTGCCATTGCTGTTAAAAGGCAACATGCTGAGGGTGGTGACAATGCGAATGCTGCTGAGCAACCCACAGTGAGGAGACGGAGAAGAGTGTACAGGCCCAGGGTAACCTATCAGGGGCTACATGAGCTGGAGATAGCGGAGCACTATAAAGTGGACAGAGACCTCATGCAGCAAATTGTTGGGCTGTGCAGGCCACGCCTCACACACAGAACCAACAGAGGGAACCCATCCCAGTGGAAACCAAGGTATGTGTTGGCCTAAGAATACTAGCAACAGGTATTTTCCAGAGACCAACTGGTGATATGATGGAGATATCACAGGCATCAGCATCCAGGGTACTGCACCAGTTCCTGAATGCCATGTCAGCACATGTCGGTGATCATGTATATTTCCCCAATTCCCGTGAGGTATTGGCCAGCAATATGCGTCTTTTCCAGCAAATAGCAGAATACCCTGAGGTAGTGGGTGCAATAGACTGCACGCACATATTCATCAAAGCACCAGCCAGTGAGCAGGGTAGGGCCTACTTTAACCACAAGGGCTTCCCCTCCATCAACTGCCAGGTCATGTGTGATGCCCAGGGCATAATGCTGAATGTGTGTGCTGGCTGCCCTGGAAGCTACCATGATTCCCATATCTGGCATCTGACACAGCTGTACCAGACATTTGCCAATGGGGACATCCCTCATGGTCACCTAGTGGGGGATGCTGGATATGCACTGGAGCCGTGGCTGATGACACCCATCAGAAATGCACACACACCTGAACAGGAACACCATAATGAGGCACACGCACAAACACGAAATGTAATCGAGCATGTGTTTGGGCTGCTCAAGTCACAGTTCTGGTGCCTGGACACATCTGGTGGAGCCTTGCAGTACTCACCAACTACATGTACACAAATTGTCATGGTATGTGCTATGCTACATAATATGATCCTGCGAAAACAGCTGCAGCAGGAGCAGCATAGGGCCAGGCCAAACAGCCCCCCACCATTGCCAATGCCATCACAGGCAGAGCGTGACTCGGAGGAGGAACAACCTGAGCCTGCCCCAGTAGGCAGAAGGAGGCATGCCCAGTATGCTTTGGCCTTGGCAAAGAGGCAACGCATAGCACATACACTGGCTCAGTAGGAACCCTGGAAATGATACCTCTCTCTGACTCACACATATAGTAAAAGGGATGCCTAACTTGACACTACCTGTTTTCAAACATATATAGGGAGTGTACTTTTGCATCCAACATAGGCAGCCCACCTGAGGCATGATTGCCATGTTTTAAGCAATACAAAGCAGTGCTAAACAGATTTTACCACTATTTAGTATATGTAAACAAAATTGCACACACTAACTAGCACAACTTTCGGCAATGTTGAGCAATATTGGGCAAAGTTCAGCAATGTTGGTTAACGTTGAGCAATGTTGGGCAAGTTCGGTCAAAGTTGGGCATAGTGGAGCAAAAGCAGGTAAACATGCTCATATTTGCTTTACTGGTCCTTAAGCAGTCTGGTCTTCCCAGTATGAAAATATAAAGCAGTGACAGGCCTCGAACCCAGGATACTGTGCACTATAGTCACAGTACTGAACCACTAAACCATGACAGTATTTCACTGGTCAGCCTGTATGAAGAAATGTTGATAAGTCTATGCAACGTGTCTCATGGAAACCCTGCAGGCACAGCCTAATCCCTGTCACGTTATGACACAAAAGTGTGCCCTGCAGTAAAAATACAACTTGATTTTCAACACACATATAGTATAAATGTTAATATTGGGTGTGTTCACACACATCAACAAATGTAGTGGACTTCAGACAGCAACATACTGAAAGGTCACACTGGGCATGCTCACACACTTGAATAAATGAGGCAAATGTCAGGCAACAAAATACTGAAAGGCCAAACTGGGCATGCTCACACACTTAGGCCATGTCTGAGTACAGCAGTTGGCCACACATATCTGGCAGCTGTATGTGTTAACCCAGGAACCTCTCACTATTCACCAATCCTGCCTTGTACACACAGTTATATGACAACAGACACATATATAATATATTGGAACCCTGACATAATCAAATATGTATTACAGATACTTAGGTTGATCATAGAAAGTGGTAAAGCAAAGAAGATAAAAAACCTGCAATCAGTATCATCAATAAACTATCCCCGGGACTCATGAAGCTTGTGCTAGGTGCAGGCATAGTGTAGGTGGTATAATGCCAAATATGGCTGCCGAGCGATTCAGGTACAATCCAATTCCACGTGCACTACCAGCATACACCAGATCTGCACAGCCCTCGGCACAGATATGCTAATCACCCCATGTGCAGTACTGCACCATGCAAATGAAGGTACATAGTGATTCATGAAGTGGTGCAGGCATAGCATAAGCCCACAGAAATGTAAACCAAAAAAAAACGGTTTACATTTTTCCAAACAGAACATTGGAGCTATGAAAGTGGACCAGACTCATGTATTACAAAGTTAACATATGCCAATGGCTAAATATACAGCCAATGGCATAAGAAACGATGCACAACACCTAGAAAACAACATTTAATGTCATGTCCACAGTAACGCAAAGTACAACCGCAGGGCATGTGTGCGCAAACGGGAACACAAGGAAAATATACACAAATGTCATAAAATCGCAATGTAATACAAATCATGATTTCACCATAATACTCAATGGTATGCATGGTACACCACAACCAAGCTGCAAGGGTTTCTAAGTGTCTGTGACAGTGTTTGGCATGGTACCTATGAATTAGTAGTCAATGCAATGCAAATGAGGCAAGTAATAGTGAATTGCAAACATCCCGCCGGACTAAGGATGTACCATACGGCGCAGCGCTACAACACCGAGGAGTGGTTTGGAGGTATACACGACATCAGAAGTGGGGTGTGCCACCGTAGCTATAAGCACATTGGAGCAATGCAAATCCAGCCTGCCCATTGCTAAGCAAAGCCACAGGATAGGGGTGGGGATGTAGGTATAGCATCGTTTAGCTGAGAGCACATATGGTGCCCGAAAGTGCATGTGTACGCAGATGAAAATGTGCCTGAAACCCGGTAAGCGGACGCACGCGACGCGCACCATAGCTCAAACAGGAAGGCTAGGGGAAGAAAATAAGGAAATGCCACAGTAGGGTAATTGGAGTACAATTGAGCAATTAACACCTATTAACTCACAGTGGGCAATCGACAGCAGCTAACAAGTCTGCTCGCAGCAACCTGCAGAACAGGATAGGGGAGGTGTCGGATTGCAAAGAAAAGAAAACTGTCATAGCAGAGCAAAGCAAACCTGCAGTAGATCGGCCATAGAACACATGTCATAAGATAAGCCAGGTTTTGGAAAATACAAATGAAAGCAGGCTGCTGGATGCATGCCAGAAAATGGGAGGGGAAACATTAAGAAATGTTAAGGGAAGGGCAAGAGGTAATCCATGGCAGCAAAATGTAATTCAACACCAAAGGCACCACAATAGCAGTACCTGTGGTAAAACACATAAGATACCCTGTAGCTCCAATGGTACATACACACCCTATGACATCATCAGTGTTTACAGCACAATAGTATAAAGTGTGAAGGCACCTCACACACATCTGTGTATTCCCAAACACTGCACCATCGGTGTAAACAGACGGGGAACTTTTACAATGTACATGTTGGGAGCTGCCATAGCTGTGATTCATCACCATGTGTTAGAGACTGAAGGTGTTGTGGAGGATGATGCTGACAACCACCGCAGGCCATGGAGGAGGAGAAGAGTGTTCAGACCAAGGGTAACCTACCAGGGGCTACATGATCTGGAGATAGTAGAGCGTTACAGGGTGGACAGGGATATCTTACAGCAAATAATTGAGCTGTGCCGGCCACGCCTGAGATCTAGAAATAACAGAGGGGAACCCATCCCAGTGGACACGAAGGTATGTGTAAGCTTGTGAATACTAGCCACAGGTACCTTTCAAAGGCCAACTGTAGATATAATGGGGATCTCACAGGCATCAGCATCCAGGATACTACATCAGTTCCTGGATGCTATGTTACCACATGCCAATGAGCATATATACTTCCCCCGAACTCAGGAGGAGTTAGCCAGCAATATGCGTCTCTTCCACCAGGTGGCACACTACCCGGAGGTACTGGGTGTGATAGACTGCATGCACATACATATCAGGTCACCACCCAGTGAGCATGGTAAGTGCTACATAAACCACAAGGGATACCACTCCATCAACTGCCAGGTCGTGTGCAATGCCCAAGGCATTATTATGGATGTGTGTACTGGCAGTCCTGGAAGCTACCATGACTCCCACATCTGGCATGCCTCACGGCTGTACCAGGTATTTGTCAGGGGGGACATCCCACATGGCCATCTTGTGGGGGATGCTGGCTATGCACTGGAGCCATGGATGATGACTCCCATCAGAAATGCACACACACTCATGCAAGAACGCCATAATGAGGCACACGCACAAACCAGAATCATCATAGATCGTGTGTTTGGGATGCTGAAATCACGGTTCCATTGCTTTGACATATCTGATGGAGCCTTGCAGTACTCTCCAGCCACGTGTGCCCACATCTTCATAGTATGTGCCATGCTACATAATATGATCCTGCGGAAACAGCTGCATCAGGGACATAATGGTGAAGGCCCTCACAGCCCACTGCAATTGCCAAGGCCATCACAGGCACAGAAGGATTCAGACCATGAACACCCTGTGCCAGCCCCAGTAGGCAGATGGAGGCATGCCCAATATGCCCACGCCTTGGCAAAGAGGGAACGTATAGTACATACACTGACAGTGTAGGCCCCTACGGACTGACACACCTCTCCACCTGCACACACAGTAAACTGGATGGCACACACACACGACCACCTGTAAATTGTAATGTATAGGTGGCCTACTGTGTGAATCCTACATAGGCAGCCCTCAGCCATTGCACATACAACAGCTATTGGAACAAAGGAATGTCAACACCTGAACAGTACACGCACCTAACAGCATATGCTGATACTGTATGTATAGGTTCCTAGGTACATCGGTAGGTACATGCCCGATTGTCAGAGGCCATTCATCAACCGAGGCAAACAGTGTCTGCTGTCGCCACCACATTGATTAACCAACTGTCCCTCAGTGGAGCAGAGCCAATTGCGGGATCCATGTGTGTAATCACTGTTCCCCACACACTCTGCATGGCTTACCTGGTGTGTTAATGAGGGGCTCCATATAAGGAAATCAGGGATGTAGTGACAAAGCATGGGGTGTACCCATGACAGGTATCTGTCACCCCAGCATGCTCCACCTATGGTTGTGTGAAGGTGTAGCACATTATAGTGTGTGGCTCACTGTGACATACATTACCAATGCTGGAGCACATCCATTAAACATCACTTGGACATAGCATTAATAGGTCTCATCCATATGTAAACTAACTGAGTTACACATTTGATTGCAGTATGGAGAAACAGCCATAGTACAGTCCACATACAAAACACCATAACACGTGTAAAATCCCAGCTGCCCAAGTGGTAAATGCACTGACTGTCGTGCATGTTCCCGGTCCTACGTCCTGCAAGGGACGTCACGTAATCCCGAAGGCACGAGTAATGGATGTTGGATGCAGGTCATCAGATCAGGTTTAGCACATGTCAGCGGGATTATGCATTGGCAAGTGCTGGTAAGCGTCGTTTAAACATGACTATACGGATATGAGCGAAACAGGGCTAAGCTTTTCTGAATATCACGCAGATCATGGTCAATGATGTCCAGAACAGGTGAAACTAGCATTATTCACCCCTGTACTAATAGTGCCTGCTCTGAAGGGTAAAACAACCACGGTCAGGAGTAGAACACGCAATCATGTACACAATCACCTAACACTAAGCTACCCGAGATGTACCAACGGCAGGTGTGTATTGTGACATGTTAAAGCACAAATGTGTGGAGTCCAGGAAACAGTATACACCGACATGTACACAACAAAAGGTGTGTTCTCCCTCTCACTCTCTCTCTCTCTATATATATATATATATATATATATATATATATAAATATAATAGCGATAGAAAGGGTGATAGAGAGATATAAGTTGCTATATATGTATTCACCTATATCTGCAAATATATAGATAGGTCAACGGCATGTACACAACCATGGAGGTACAAATAAATAGGATACTACCAACTATCGAATGTGTCACATACCGACACGTGTAATCATGAGGCTAAAAGACTGAAAGACCGCAGTACCGGAACACTAGAACTGAGAGTAATATTATCACGATGTTAAGGGACATTTAGTTATCACTGCCGGTGCTGCGGTCCAGGTAGGTACTGTGTTCAACTGTGTTTGGGACTGCTGTAGTCTGTGTATGTGTGTGTTGAGGGTGCCGTGTGCATTTCTGTGGGACTGTAATGTGTGTGTGTGTGTGTGTGTGTGTGTGTGTGTGTGTGTTTGCATCGTGTGTCTGTTAGTGCTAACTCAGAGGTAGATCATTACAGTAGGTATGGTCATAGCTGGCCATAGGCATACGGTTACCACCTGTCCCACTTTAAGAGGGGCAGCCCCTCCCTGGCAGTTGTGTCCTGACAAAAAATATTAAAAAGGGCAAATGTCCAAGATTGTAGGACATAATTATGTCCCCTATATTATGTAATAGTTGCATTAAATAGTTATGCCTGTATCTAAAATACGTTAATGTTACATGAAACATGATAAGTAGATAAAGTGCTTCAAGAATAAGTATGTATTCAGGATAAAAGTATGTTCTATCCTGTGTACTGACCATGGGAATGTGTCGGCCAGTAAACACCAATGTGTGTCCTGCAAATGTCCCACTATGGCCATTTGAAAAGGTGGCAACCCATGCCAAAGAGGTTCAGTCACCAACACACCTGCAATGAGTGCAAATATCTGTGACAGAAATACATGAGACAGCTGTCATTTAGTAACATTCCCTTACATATCGATGTATTTCTGGAGGTATTGAAGTATCAACCTCACCTGCATGCTATATAGAAACCAATTAACAATGGCTCAATGTATAAGCCTGTAACAACCATAGTTTCTCAGTCTACTAAATGATAGGTCTTCAATTAGGAAAGGAGCCCGCACACATATATGGAATATGTAGAAATGCAGTCCCCACAAACCTGTATATGCTATGTACACCCACCTACATCTTCCCCACACCCGAAACAATTGCAATACAGACTGTAATAACATCACAAACATCCACTCACTCAATTACATCTGCAGAAGCATTAACATACCTTGTGAGAGACACATTTGTAATGGCGCCATGTGAAATCCTAGCTGTTGTATAATGGAACAGACGGCGATGTTACAGGTTTTATTTGCAGTAGTCCCTTATCAGATGGTTGAGATGACAGGTACACTCACATGTAGAACCACATACTCTAGCCATCACACACAATCCACGGGGGACATGAATTCAAACTATCTGTGTCTCTCCAAATAGCAGTTGCAATTCCTCACAACAAAACACATACAGGCCGTCTCCCCGAAGGTAGGGCAAAAGGGCAACGCCCAAGTGGAGAATTCAATTATACCCCACTGTTGCTGCGTAATTGGCGAATGGAGTAGCTGCACAGCTGATGTGCATGTAATAATTTACTCAGGAACACCAACTGGCAGCAGGATACCACATGTTACAGGTATTGATGTATATAAGGATGCCTTGCCATACATTCAAACCGTATGCTCATACCATAGAACCGTTTAAACAGTAAAGGTGTAAGAGAGATATTTACGAAGACTCAGAAACAAGGTATGTAGAACACTCAGTATGTCAGTGTATGTAGAGCCTGTTTTGTATTAATTAAAGTGTACGCAATGCATAAAGTGGGAAAAGGTGTTATGTAGTGATGCCTTGTTGAGCATAGTAATGCTTGTAGAAATTGTGTGTCCTGCTGTGGGCCACAAGGTAAACAACTCATACACCACAATGGATGCTACATGAGGGCTTTAAACACAGCAATTCCACACCACCCGCCATCAGTGGTAGGGTTTGTCCAACAAGTACATGCCATAGCAGGGGATAGTATATGTTGATATACAGTCACAGTAGGCATGTGTATGGGCATATAATGAGAATAACATGCCTAAGGTAGTCCTGTTGTGCAAGTATGCTTTGCATTATGGGATAATGTTTAAAATATGTGTAATGTACAGTATTGTAGGTAGATATGTCAGATATTTTACACAGCATAACTGTTATATCATGCAAACAAAAGGTATCATCTATTGGCATGTACAATACACAATAACAGGATACATATGGCTTGTAGTCATGGGGCACTGTAACAGCATGATAGCTAACTGAAATGGAAGAGCTACTCAATTATCCATGCACAAAGGACATGTAATAGCTTCACAGGTTCATAGTGGGGTACTATGCTGTCTGGCCAAGTCCATGTGTAAGTCCAACGACAGTGTTTTCACTGGCAGCACCTCCCTAGGGTAATGTCCTGTCTGTGAGCAGCAGAGCCATGTGTTACCTGCACCTGTGTACAGTACAGCCACTGCAGTGATCCCTGGCGTACATGTGTGTCTCCCATCCACCCATCGAGGTATCTCATGAAGAGTGCTAGTGAGTGTCCCTGCTTGATGTACATAGGAATCATGTTCCAAAGCATGGTGAGTGTCTGGTTCAGGAATGTATCCCTCAAGCACGTCCCACTCATCGTTGCGTTTGTGCACATATCCATGAGCATGTTGCTCTCAGTGGCCTTTGCTTATGTTGCTTATGTGGAGTATATCCATAAATATTGTTGTAGACATGGGCCTGTATGTTCAGCAGAGGTCACCTCTGAGTATGCAGTATGCAAATGTGTACAGTCGTGGTGTCCATAGTTGTGCCGCATATGTCATCCTTCAGAGGTCAATAATCCTCATGGTGTGTTAATGTTGTGGTATGTAAAGCCGTTGCTGTTCTGTAAGGTACACCACAAAAGGGGTGTTGTACCCTTGAATGTGTGTCATACGTCAGGAGTATAGAGGTACAATGGGTGCCTTTGTTCCAGCTACAAACCCATTACAGATAAGGGTGGCCACGTAGAAGGATATCCACGTCACATTGGCAATATGGTTATCAAAGGAGTGGGTGCTATATACGTGTGTACTAAGATCCCGTATAATGTCACATGTATGCAGGGGACTACCACCTATGTGATAGTCAGTGGGTGATTGGTGTAATCCAAAGGGGATGTCTATGCACCTTGTGTTATGCAGCTTGAGGCCATGTTATTGACATCAGGTGTCCGTCACAGTGATACCCATATGGAGTGTCTCTGTATCAGCTGATGGATCAATTATGGCTCCTTGTTTGCAGTCGTCTGGAAACCTATTCAAGGAAAGTCCCTCTGTGCTAGCCTGTACCTCAGGGAAGCATATACCGAACATGAGGGGCCCTATGACCGAGGACTGTGGTACTCCAAGTGTAACTGAATTACAGTAGGTACCATGGTATGCTACCCTCATTGTGTGGGTCCTGTCCGTGAGCCATTTTGCATAACATCCCGAGACGTAGGGGTCGATGTGCAGGTGGATGTGTATGTTGTCAACACCAGAATGGAGAACGGTGCTGAAAGCCAATGAGAGGGCAATGTAGGCTGTGTGGACCCCCTTACCGTCATCAACTACCCTGGTAACTGTATCAAAGGAGTCCACCAGGTGTAGGAGCCATGGTCTGGCCCTAACAAATCCAACCCAGGTGGCATCAAAGGTCTGGAGGCCACCAATGTCTCTGTGAATGACTTCCATGATGATGTGCCCCATAGCCTTGCAGAACAGTCCAGTCAGGCGTATAGGGCAATAGTCCCTGTGGTTCATTGTGGTGCCACCTGTGTGGAGTGTGATAACTGTTGCCGTGCGCCATTCAGGGGCCACAATGTCTGATACAAGGATATTACTGAATCTGGTGGCCAGGTGGGGAGCCATGTCGTTCTGAGGTTTGTGTAAATCACAGCCTGGGATGTTGGACGGTCACATGGAGTCTGTGTTTCAGGCCTTAGAGAGTGCAGGTTGGAACTGCGTAGTTGTGACCGCAGGGACTCTGCATTGTTCCTGTACGGATTTTGGCCCTGTAGGGAGTGAGAGGGTGTAAAGTTAGCATTGAACCTATCTGCCAGGATGTTGCCAATAGCAGTCGGTCTGTAATGTTCCTGCCTAACCGTCGTATGTCAGAGCAGATGTGGGTATTGCCATTGAGTACTGACATACCTCCATAATGCTTTGTGGTAGTCCTTGGAATGTGTCGCAGTAATGTTTACGTAGCTAGCTTTGGAGGATGTGATAAGGGATCCCGGATTCCTACTGAGGCTGACCAGTGAGCTACCCCACCCATGGGATTGTACTCCACTTTGCAACAGCCTCCACCTTCTGTTGTACATTATGTGCATGGAACTGGACCCCCAGAGTGGTATCCATTATCTGGTGGGTACCATCATGGCTCTGTTTGTGATAGCATGATCCATACAGTCGTGTAAGTGCTAATGAAGTGCACTGGGGTATGTTTCAGCATTTGTAAGTGCATTGTCCATCTGCACGGGTGTCATGACATTTACTACCGCTGTCATAAGACGTCTGAAGTAGGCATTGTAGAAATCTTGTACTGTGTATTCCGTGAAGGATGTGGTGCCAGGATGAAGATAACAAGGGTGATTAGCATATGTTCGGAAACTACCAACAAGGGGATAACCCCAGGTGTGGAACACCAGTCACATGTTGGTAATGTCCATGTCTAGGATATTGTTGGTCTTGGTGGTGGTGTGTATGGGTTGATCCAGCTGAGTGGAGGTTATGAATCCCAGAAAGCGTTGGCCTAATGTTTCAGTACATGAGTAGGTATCCCAGTTAAGTGTGGGGTAGTGTCAGTCTCACATCAGTAGTACCTGACTGAACCCCACTGTCCAGTACACCAAGAAATGAGGGCCAGTAACCGTGGGGTATGTTGTTGAATCCGTAGCAAGTTACAATGTGTATAGCAGTTCTGGCCACAGTTAGTTGCGTGTGAATCACCTCTGATGCATTGTGCTAAGGAACCAGCCCGGAGGTGTGCACATCCTTGTGAAATATGGACACACCTTCGCCGTGGGTGTTCCAGTCCTGGTTACATGACTGAAAGGTGTGGTTTGCGTGTAACCTGTCAGTGCAGGTGTGCTCTCCGGAGCTTAGAGGCAGGTCCCAGTAACTGCAGAGATATCGAAGTGGTCCATTATAAGGAGTGCCTCACCTGAGTGCGTTAGAGATGAAGATGTCAAGCACTGAGTAACAGTACGCCAGGTTTCGCTTGCCTGTTCCTGTTCTGGTGGTGAATGTTATTGGAAACTACCAAGACAGGCAGTATATGAGCAGCAAGAGCCTTACATGTTATCCGTACTACCAGGGCTGACAGGTGCAGGTCATCTGTGCCAAAGCATCGTGTTTTGTTGACCATGTCATTCAAAGCAGACAGATACTGGATGCCTGTCGAATGACAGCAGAAGCATAGGCAACTGTTGAAGTGAAACATTCAGTTGTTGTACAGTGGTATCAGTCTGGATGAATGCAGAATGCTTCTCAGGGCTTGGGCGATACCTTCTGGGCTACAAGACCGGAGAGCTATTGCATGTCCCTGTACATGTAGTCCAGGAAGTTATATCTCAGGGCAGTCACACTAACATGGAGAATGACAGTCAAATTGTACCTGGTGAAGTGTGGCATGGGTGCATAGGTTATTTTGCGGATCCTGTTACCCGACAGCCAGATGTAAGCGACTATCGCCTTGTGTAGCCTGCTGAGTGGGACATCAGTGTGACCGCCTACAGAGTCACCTATGACCGGTGTGTTGGGTATATTATGACACCTTATTGGCTGTAGTTGATGGGCACACATGATTCTGTGGGCTATAAGTAATTGGTGTTGTGTTTGGTTATGGGGGCTGCCTCTGTTGCCTACACAGAGAGTATGGAGAGGTTCTTCAAATGTTGTAGTCATACTATGTGTGGCCTGTGGTGGTGGAGATCTAGTGAGACTATGTAATGAGTGGGGTTTGTTGCAAATGTTAAACGTCCCCACATGAATGTCAGGTTCAGTCTGGGTTGGTGAGAGCATTACCCCCAGCATGGCTACATATGTGCATCTCCCACGGGCTGTAGTGTCGTATGTTGGGAGTTGAGCATTGACTGTGTACATGAGACAATTGCTCTATTGCCTCATGTTTGCCATATTCATCATATAGACAGGCAATAACACTGGTAAGTGACACTTGGACATGCCTGTATATTCAACCATGTCTCACAAGATATGTGAGTTACGTGTACAACAGCTGTTGTAATGTAAGCAAGCTGGAAATGTAAGGACAGACAGTGTACTTGTAAGAAATGAGTTGGAATGGGTGCTATAGTAATTAGTAGCTCATGAAGTGCTTACATGTTCTGAATAAGTGCTGAGCATGAATATGCAATACAGATAGGGTGTTGGATAATATAAACCCACTGCAACCCACAAGCGGAGACGCCAGTCATAATTGGAGGCACTGCACTATTACCCTGCTGAGTATGGTCTGCAAGTCTATGAACCTTTATCAACGTAGATGTTAACAGTACAGATGTAGATGACAGTACGGATGATTTCACACTGCATAGCATACCTGTGACAGGTCATAGGACATCACCCATACTGTGTTCCAGCTACACTGAGTATACTAGATGTACCTTCGTATGTCACAGGAGTGGTCTACCAATGGCCTGTTGACAGAAGCAACACTACAAAAGTGTCTGAGTGACATGTGCATATCACACCAGTGGCAGCTACAGTAAAACAGGGTTAATGTTTTGTACTCCCCCCTCATTGTAGCCCATACCACACAGACACATGGGAGGCATCTGCGTATGTAAGGATGTGAATGGCCATGACCTAGGAGCAATAGCTGTCTCAGTGTTGTGGACAACATACAGAATGGGCTTTGCGGGTGAGGTGCGTGACATATGTGCACAATCTGACAGCTGATAATAGCATTGTCACCGCTAGGTGAATAACCCTGTACCCATTAACTACCACCTAGGCAGCGGTCAACATTATGGACACTGTGTGTAAGGGATGGTGCTGTGCAGTTCACCTCCCTGAGCTGGTGACGTCTCCAGGCCTATTAGGTAGCTATACGAGGCACCCATGTCATGGCAGGGTGCCATCCATGAGCATGGAAATCATTGGACAGGCATACTCAGCACTCGGTTGACCAATATCGGATCACATATCACCTTTAAGGGGTATTGGCCATGCGTGGATGGGCGATACCAGCCTTCACAATCCTCACCTTCACTATGCAGCATGCTGCTACCTTGCATAAAGACATGTGCTACACTGTGATGTTGGACATGCTACACGTACATATCCTGATCTGAAAGACATACATCATGGACAGCCACCATCCTACTACAATGATCGCCACATGCTGGACAGATCCCTGTGCCATACATGTTACATACTCCTGCCATACCATGCAACCCTGTCCATCAAAACTGCACATGTCCTCTCTGTCAAACATGGTGCGATGACCGCATGGTAGATGTATCATTAACTGTCTGGATCAGTAATGTGGCACTGATGCACCTGGCGGTGGCAAAATGGCTGCTGGATACAGCTAGAAAACCTTGCCCATACATGCTATGGTTGATAACCATCCCTGCGAATAATGTCCGGCTAGCCATTGTCCCATGTGTATGACATGTGCAACACAGGCGATACATGGCAGGATGTTGAACTGCTGTATAGTGCCATGTAGATGTATATGGCAAATCACATGCATGTAAAGGTTTCCGTGTGCATGTGTGCATTGTTACTGCTCATGTCCGTTAAGGCAGTGTTTGTGTTGATATGTGACATATACACAGCATCAAGGTCAACAGCATTACTATGGACACATCCAGGCATGTGCTGATAGGTAAGAACACCAGTACAGGCAAACAGACATGCCCACATCAAGACAGCATTCACATCGAGTATGAGCAATGTAATGAGGTACACACATATATGGTGATGATATCCAATGCACATTGGGTGTTACATGTGTGTGACACAAACATGTCAGTCGTGTCAGTGTCATGATGATTTGCAAAGATAACTGTTCATATGTACTAGATTTAATACAAATGTATGTGCAGCTGTATCTCTGTACATCTCTGTGATACTGCGACCTGTCTCCATCATTATGTCTTCCAGATAATGCGTCGTTCACGCCTGCCAGTGTATAGCCGCCTGGAGGATGATGCCCTCATCCCGTACCTCCATTATAACTATGAGGTGTTGTTCAGCCATGTGCCACAGCATGCCCAGCAGCGTGACGACCTGTGGAAGGAACTACACAGGAGGGTTAATGATGTGGGTGGCCATAACCACACCTACCAGCAGGTGCGCAGACACTGCATGGACCTGATATGACATGCAAAACAGTGTGCCAATGCAATCGCCAGGGAACAAGGTGGAACAGGTGGTGGGCCACCAACCCAGCCCCCACTCACATACACCGAGGAGCTACTGGCCAGCCTGGGGACACCCTCAGAACAGCATACACAAACACTAGCTGCCATCATGGAGGTGGGTGTCTCCCAACCACTGAGCCTGGAGTTGCCTGGTAAGTCACTACTGCACATATGACTATTATATCCCATTTAGTTGCATGTGTCACTGTACAATATGTAATGTAACATCATATGCAAGGTATGTTTACACACATGCCGTATACTATAGTTTGCTACCCTGTGTATGCACACATGTGCATACTATATGCTATTGTACAGGCAAATGTGTTAACATGCACAGTGCACCCTGTAGCTGTCATACAGTCATGGATAATGTTCAAACTGCTGTGTCACCCCTATACAGGTACCTCTGGCGTGCCGCACAGACATCAGTCCATTGCAGGTGAGACAGTTATCAGTATCAGGCATGTTAATGCTATATCTATTCGCCATGTGGCCAGTTAACACATGTACACATAATGTATGGTCCAGTCACGATATACAGGTCGCATCTGTCATCAAGCACACTAGCTACCCATGTGTAATATATACAAACTAAATGAAACACTGACATGAAACCACAGTATCTGTCATTGCTAGATGTGTGGACAGCTGTGCATACAATGGTGGAGGTGTTGTTCAATGTAGGCATATGTACTGTACATTGGAACAACACATGTGTGGTACGCAAACAGTACCACACAGTGAGCTGGGATATGGGCAGCCCACAGGATTCACCATTGTGTAATATGCCCCTGCAATGGGTACACACATTGTGATGTGCCATCTGACAAGTCCCAGACATGTAGTGTTCCGGCTGCAATATTGTCTCACTATCCCATAATACATACCCCACATACCAAACATACAACCCTTTGTCTGCATAACCCTGTAGACAGTGACGTATCTGACATTTATGGGTGTAAGTCATATGGGACAACACAGACATGTGAGATAGACGGCCATCAAAAACATTTGGCCGGCACATGTTCACACATGGCCATGAAGGATGGCCAGAGACATGTAGCCACACAGTAGATGTGATGTGTATACACCCTGTTGCACATTGTCCACACATGGTCCAACTATAGCCTTTGTTGAATGGTTATATAGTTGATGTGGAACACTGGAGATCCTAAAAGCCTGTGCACAGCTTGTGGAGGTGTCACTTAATTCGACCATATAAGATGTGTTGAACATCATGACTGTGTCATAGCATGACAGTAGTCGCCTGTACAGCTTCCACAGACATAGACACCACATCAGGCCACAGATACCGTACATTTCCCTTGCTGCTGTTGGACATCACTGTCAGCCATGCACCTCATGTGTGTGGTACATAAATGTCATGTGGGACATGGTGTATTGACAAGTCTGCCATGTGTGGAAATGGTTTCCAGGCAGCTAAGACATGTTAGTAGTTGTGCAGGGGTGTCATCCATAGGTCTTCCAGTGACCTGTCACATGACACAGCATGGTTTAGTGTGTATACACCTCAGTGACGTAGGTCACAATCCACAGTAGTTATGTCATGTGTTTGCATGCAGTCATGGCTATGCACTGTGTGTGTATTACACACTGTATAGCAATATAGATGCCTCATGATCCCATACAATGGCACAGTGTCTGTACTTCACACTGTATAGCAATGTAGACACCTCATACTACCCTTCAATGCTCATGCACATCTGCTAAAAGTGCTTTCTATCTGTAGGACATACAGACAACACTGCAATGTGATACCCATTACACCACTGCACATGTGTCAGGACACCATTGTGTCAGACATGTATGCAAGTCAATGCACACGTCAGCAGATTACATGTCATACTACATGTCAATGTCAAGGTCACATCAGCCATGTGTACTGTTAAGCTGTGCTGGTCCACATGGTGTATCACAGGGATGCATGCTTACTACCATGATTGTGTGAACTGCATGGCTTCTGATATGACACCTGCTTGCTGTTGTGTGCAACCCAGGGAGGTATGCTAACTACCACTATTAATGTCTGAGCTGCATGCCGTCTGCTGTATCACATGCATGCTGCATGCCGTCTGTCAAATCACATGCATGGTGTGTCTGTGTGTCTGTGTGTCTATTGTAATGTAGAGTCTTTCTTTGCATTCACAGGTGATGTAGGTGCATTACCCTCCTGTGGTCCATCTGATGTTAGTGTCCCCACAGATACTAGCAGTGATGAACATATGCATGAGGTACAGGCAGGGTTGTCAGGGGTTGAATCTGTGCCAATGGTTGCCATCCAAGCTATATCCACCTCTTCCCCGCACACAGTTCTCATGCCAACACATACCCCATCACCAGTGGTCATAGAGGAAGGACAGTCAGTGTGTGTTAGCTTGGAACAGGAACATGTGGTGGCTACAGAAGGTGTGTCTCCACACCATGGTCTCAGTGTAATGACTGCAGATGTGCCACACAGGCATATGGCCAGTGCTGCTCGTAGGAGGACCTCTGGCAGACATGCACCTGCAGGACAGTGTGCAGCAGCTGGTGTCCCCAGATGCATGTTCCAGACTGTAATGGTGGCACAGGCATGTGCTGAATGGCAGAACACAGAAGGGCAGAGGCTTCAGAGGGCTATCTGTTCTTTAAACAACAACATCCAGGCATTGGCAAATGCTCAACAGCAGATTGCTGATGTTCTGGACAGGCAATTGGGTGACATGGTTAGAATCCTTGACCGTGGCATGGCAATCCACAAGCGTGAGCTGTCTGTGCTGGAAGATCTGGTAGGAGTGAGGCATAGGCCACGTGGATGTAGGCCAGCTACACCACCTGGTGCAGGTCAACGTGAATGAGCCACCTCACATGCCCGCTCCCACAGTGCCAGTAGCAGTAGCAGTGTAGCTGGTTCTGCGCGGTCCACACCAGGACACAGAAGGCCATGTGGACGTGGCCCTGGACATTCCCAGTGGGGACAAGGTTCCAGTGGACATGTGTCATCAGACAGTAGCCAATCTGTACCTCTGCCTGGTAGTGCCCGTGCAACCCCTGGCAAGCACAGGTCACATGGCCGGACACAGTGAGCTGTACATCCTGGTCTGTACAATCTAGAGCTGTCAATAATACCCCTGTGTAGGCTGGACACATGGCAGAACTGTGTGCACACATACACGCACGCAGCAGAAACATCTGTAGGGCACCACAACACCCACATGCATAATGACCACACATGTCTAATCAGATCACCGGCCCTAACCCACACACATGATGACAACCACTGGTGCAGCCTATGCCCCTGGCAAACATTATCACCCTGTGCATATGATGATGCCTGTGCCACATCCCTGTCATCCACACCATCGGTGCAGGGGACATGCTCATATGGTCTGATGCACAGGGTGAACAGAATAGTGAGAAGTGTATATTACATTTGTTGTGTACTGTTGACACGCAGCAGACATACCATGTAGTACAGGTTTAGAATGCATTGTTATATGTTCACAGTATGTGTCTTGGTAACAACAGTAACAGCATGTTGGTAATGATGCCCTGCTTCCCTCCTTAAGGTCTAATTCCATGTGCCATTATGTTACAGTGTATGCAGCTAGAGTGCATTGTTGTATGTTCACAGTATGTGTCTTGGTAACAACAGTAACAGCATGTTGGTAATGATGCCCTGCTTCCCTCCTTAAGGTCTACTTGCATGTGCCAATAAGTAGCAGTGTTTGCAGTTTCCCATGTGTAAATGTGGAGTACTCACAGGCATGTATGGCAATACCAGCATGCTATACGTAGCCTCAACTTTACTGTTAGAAAGGCTACCATTCCACAGATGTCCACACATCTACTGATCCAGAAGCATGTGAGCTGTTTAATAGGCTACAGTGGCTAGAGACATGACATCCATACCGGGTCACATTACAGGTATGGTGACATGGTGTGGGGAGTTTACACAGCGGTCTGGCTGATGTCAACGTTAGAAGCCAGTTGATAGCATGAGGCCTCACTGTGTAGCAGTAATACACTGTCACATTACAGGATTTGAACATGCACAGACATACACAGAAACACACAGTAACATGACCACACTCACGGGGTCAACAACACTATAACGCACACTTGATAGTGTTGAGGTGAGGACCCCTGCCTATGTGGTAATCACCTTCACAGTACTGTGCACCCACATGACGCGACAGAGAATGAACATGTACAGGTAGCCAGTAAGGCTGAGACCGATGGCATCAACAGAGTAGTAGACTGCATCACCATGAGGGGTTAGGGATCCTGTCTGTTCTGTATGGTAGCATACACCCTCACTCCATGCACCAGTCAGCCATGCATACATACACACACACACACACACACACACACACACACACACACACACTGTGGAGTCCACAAATGTCATTCTCATACAGATAGCTGACATGTGTATGTGATACACACACCACCCCTGCCTACGTCTTGCTTTCTACACTGCAGTATGTACAGATCTCTACAACAGTGTACAGGGGTGTGTAACAATTGGGATATATTCCCCACCATATGTGGCATATATGGTCACACAAGCAAACACACATGGCAGTACTGTGAATCATACACCTGCTATATGTTGAAACGTCTGACAGACATGCAGCTGTATTGGCCGCATTATGTGTACCAACGCTACCTTCAGCAATTGTGCTGCTATATGCACACGGGAAGATGTAAGTGTTACAGGTGTCAAGTGATGTACAGTCAGTAACTCCCTGACTGCTGTGTAAGTTGTATGTCTTCACCTTCAAGTAACAGTAACATAGCGTACTGTTTGCACATGCAATGTTAGGATGGCTTGTGACACACCTGTGAGCTCTCTTCAGCAAACATCCATCTGCAAAGGTGGACCACCACTTTATGTACACACATCCATCCATACCTGATGTACATCCTACCGTACTGTCAGTATTTCACCATATACAGGTGTCAATGATGGGGCTGCATTGCAACTGCATGTTGTAGTTAGACACAGATGAACGACATACATCAGCTACTGCACATGCATGGTAGCTGCATGCACACCACTACATGTACATGTGTATTGGTCCTACATTCCTGTCATGTAGCCATATTTGTATGCATTGCAAATGGTGGACACGTGTGATGACATACATGACACATGGACTGTTGTATGATATGTTGGTTGTCATGGGTAACTAGTACAGAGGGAATGTTACCTCAGTCAACATTGCTACCTTATGTACTGTTAGCATTCAACAGCCATGGATCTACCGTCCATGTGCATGCATGTGATTGCTGTAGCCACTTGTCTGCACAGAGGACAGCAAAAGCTATGCTATGTACATATGCATTGTGTGTGTGTGGGCAGTGTACATATCCACTGCCATTACATGTATGTCATATCCAAACATGAGTGTTTTCTGGTGTACAGCAACAGTCATCTGTTACAGCTGTGTAAGACAGAGGGCCCCTGTTATGTGTAGAGCTGACCTGGTTATGAACTATGGTATCATTGCATTGCATACCACATGATGGAACCCTGTCAGTGCATGTGTAGTCTGCACAGTTGCTGTAGACCTATGTACAGTCCACTGGTCATGAGTAACATGGTGGTGTAGTAATGTATGGATGTGTGTTGCTGGTCCAAGGACATGGTGATGTCTTAGGGCTACATAGTAGAATGCAGCATTTACCACTGTGATCTTCACCTGAGACAACTGTGATGGCTCTTGAGTGTGTACTGGTCAGTACATGTGAGTGGCCTTCATGTACGTGGGGACAGTAACACCTGGAGCAGTCCGTCACGGTCATATGGCACACATGTCTGTATCTGAGGTATATGGTGGTAGTGCTATTGTGCACAACTGTGCCGTATGCCAGGTGTTCCTCACTGCAGAGATGTCCGTATTCCCCATTGTTGGATCTGGATTGTCAGCTGTGATTACAAACGCTACACAGCTAGCACTGATGACCGGTGTCAGATGTGTGTAGTTCAGCGTTCGTGCTAACAATGTTCACTATCGACACACTGTGCCCTTTTGTGTTTACAATCCATGTGCATACAAGACAGCCCTTCGCTACTACTAAGTGTGTGAGCATGCCCAGTACACCGTTGTGTAGATGGACACACAGTACATTCCAAACGATGTGTGCTACTAAGTGTGTGAGCATGCCCAGTGACACCTTGTGTCAGTTATGTGCCTCTGTGTATGGGCATGACCATTGAAATCCTGTATAGCGATAGTGGTCATCCAGGCAACAGATGTCCATACCCCATGTCAGGATGGATTTCAACATTGAACACACTGGGACTGTCTTGAAGGGTGTACTGTCTGTGGCGCGTCTTGTATCCATGTAGTGTTGTAATAGTTCTCCTTAGATAGGCAGTTGTCCCACTCACACCACTGCCATGTGTTTGTCTATGTCTACCTTGGGACGGTAATATGCTTTTAGACTGCTCACTCTCCATACATTCCCTATTGGTGTCTTTGCCTTTGCTGATGATGTCATTCACCTAGAAGTATGTCTCTGGGAGTGCTGTGTTCCAGTAATCTCGGTAGTGCGTTCTGTAACTGCGTACTGCTGTAGTATGATAAGGTAGGTGTATGTTTGACTCCCCGCCCTGCCAAGTGTGTGTGTGTGTGTGCTTCCAGCTGCCTGGGGACAGAGTAATGCTTTTAGATGGCTCACTCTCCATACATTCCCTATCGGCGTCTTTGCCTTTGCTGATGATATCATCCACCTAGAAGTATGCCTCTGGGAGGGCTGTGTTCCAGTAATCTCGGTAGTGCATTCTGTAACTGCGTAACGCTGTCGTTTGATAAGGTAGTTAGGTGTATGTTCGACTCCTGGCCCTGCCAAGTGTGTGTGTTTCCAGCTGCCTAGGGACAGAGTAATGCTTTTAGACGGTTCCCTCTCTATACATTCCCTATCGGCATCTTTGCCTTTGCTGATGATGTCATCCACCTAGAAGTATGCCTCTGGGAATGCCGTGTTCTAGTAATCTCAGTAGCGCGTTCTGTAACTGCGTAATGCTGTAGTGTGATAAGGTAGTTAGGTGTATGTTTGACTCTCGGCCCTGCTAAGTGTGTGTGTGTGTGTTTCCAGCTGCCTAGGAACAGAGTAATGCTTTTAGACGGCTCCCTCTCCATACATTCCCTAGCGGCGTCTTTGCCTTTGCTGATGATGTCATCCACCTAGAAGTATGCCTCTGGGAGTGCGGTGATGCTGAAACTCGGTAATGTGTTCTGTTACTGCGTAATGCTGTAGTGTGGTAGACTAGACAGGTAGGTGCTCAATTCCAAGGCATGGCAGGTGTGTGTATTTGGCAGTTATACTCTATGTGTTGGTATCTGTGGGTGGCTAGCTGCGGGATGTGGTCAGTGTGTTTTGTTGCTGACCTATATAGTGTCCACAGCCCGCATATTCTGCCAAGACACTAGGTTGTCACACATACATTCGCCAATAGGTCTGGTGAGTAAATGTCAGCAGCCCTACTCTTACCCTTAATACAGTCTGACCCATGTGACGCAACAGAACACACATGCCTTGATAGTAACAACACTACATGATGCAGGTGGCACATGTAGTTTCCTTTTCATGCCTGTCTAATGCTTTGCTGTCATGTGGTCCGCTGTTGTGATATAAATGCAATATCTACATATGTGTGTACATGTATATGTGCGTATGTATATCTATGTATATATATATGGTTCTACCTCAGTTAGATGACACGCCGGAACATCGACACGGAAATCGCGAGCCCCAGAAGATCGACAGTTAAGAAGACCGACGCGACAGTTCAGAAGACCGACCCGACAGATGAAAGCACCGATGCCGAGGATGCCGACATGGGAAAAGGCTGTGTAAGTATGCGGTAGTGACGGACGTTAGGGTGCGAGTAAGGTAAGAGTGGATATTGACGGTTTGTGGGGATAGGGGTGGGTTAAGTGAGTTAGGGTTAGGGAGCGGGTCAGGTAAGTGTGCGGTAGTGATTGTGTTTGGGTTAGGGGCGGGATAAGTGAGTTAGGGTTAGGGAGCGGGTCAGGTAAGTGTGTGGTAGTGACGGACCTTAGGGTTAGGGTTTGGGTTAGGGTTGTAGGTAGTTGTGTATGTGAGGTTTAGTGTGGGTTTGAGGGATTTTGGTGTGCTTGTGTTGTGTATGTGGTTTTTGGACGGGGAATGTGTTTTGTTTGTTGATTGTTGTGATCGTGGTGTGTGCAGTGTATGAGGTTTCGTGTTTGTGTACCGTCGGTTATTTTGTTGCCGGGCATGTGGGGTTTCGTGTTTTTGTACTGTCGGTTATGTGGTTTCGGTGATTGCGTTGTCGGTGTTTTGGGGTTTCGTTTATGTCAGGTAGAACCATATATATATATATATATATATATATATATATATATATATATATATATATATATATATATATATATATATATACAAATAATATATATGATATATGCAGATATAGAGAGATAGACATAGATATAAACATATATGTCTGGGGACATCAGCACTATTGAATGTTTGTGCTGGATGATCTGTATGTGATAACCTGGGATGTATGTATATCTGCTATGGCGTAGTGGTAATGCACATCATCTGTTGTGTGCAGGGTCCCGGGTTGTAGTCGTGTAGACACCAGTTATTTTGTTGCTGGGAAGACCATGGGACATCGAATATGGTGATAGTAAGGCACCTGTTACCAGTTGTGTACGGATCTGAGTGACACTAAGCAGTGGTTATTAATTTGGATGTTCAGTATGGGGTCATATAACTATTCATTAGAAGACTATACTATGCAGATGAGGTTCACAATAGTGTATCCCATTTATCCCCAGGGTGTGATGCAGATACCTGGAGTGTATGTGTGTAGTTAGTCGGATGCAGGGCTTGAATATAGTTGACAGCATGGAAGGGGGGTCAGGCATACTGTACGTACATTGCAGAACTGTGCTTCGGGAGTGCTCCTGCCTTAGCACGCCTAAGCTAGGGGTGTGTCTATACCTGCCTGATGACATTGGGAGGGACAACAACAGTGGTGGGGTAGTCAGGGTGTACAGGCTGCACAAACAGGTGATGATCAGCACAATCAGCAGATGACATGGCCAGCCCGCACCTGAACAGTACGGTAATGTGAGCAAGCATCATACACACAGGTTTCTTCTGCACTCTACATCACCGGTGTATACCTGTGGGGACATTTCATGACACAGTCCAACCAAATGAGAAGGGCTGCAGCAGGCAACATAGACCAACATGTGCAGGAGGCTGAGGGCAGTGAGAATGTGTATGCTGTCGAACATCCCTTACTGGGGTGACATAAGACTTTATAGACCCAGGGTGACTTACCAGGGGCTACATGAGCTGGGGATGGTGCAGCACTATCGGGTGGATAGAGACCTCCTACAGCGGCTTGTTGACCTGTGCCTGCCACACCTGACACATCAAACAGGCCGAGGTAAACCCATCACAGTGGATACCACGGTATGTGTTGGCCTGGGTATACTAGCCACAGGTACCTCACACAGCACAACTGGGGATATCATGGGGATCTCACAGGCATCTGCATCCAGAGTATTGTACCAGTTCACAGACGCCATGTCAACACATGCTAGTGAGCACATACATGTCTTCAACACACGTGATTAGTAGACCAGCAATATGCATCTCTTCAACAACATGGATGACTACCCTGGGGTACTGGGTGCTATAGCCTGCACACACATACACATCAAAGCACCATCTGGTGAGTGGGGTAGGGTCTACAGTCACTGCAGTGGCATACCCTCCAACAGCTAGGCCATATGCGATGGCCAGGGCATTAGATTGAATGTGTGTGCTGTCTGCCCTAGAAGCTATGATGATTCCAATATATGGCTTCTGACACAGCTTTACCACACCTTTGCCAATATGGACATCCCCAACAGTGTCCTGGTGAGGGATGCTGGGTAACCACTGGTGTCGTGGCTGATGACACCCAGCAGCAATGCGCACACACCTGAACACTCACACCATAATGAGGTGGATGCACAGGCAAGACATGTAATTGAGCATGTGTTTGGGATGCTCAGTTCACGGTTCTGGTATCCGGACACATCCGGTGGAGCCCTGCAGTATTCACTAGCTACATGCACACAATTTGTTATGGTATTTGCTATGCTACACATTCTGATCCTGTAGTAATAGTTGCTGCAAGAGCACCATGGGGCAGGGCCACATGGGCCAACACCACTGCCAAGGTCTGTACAGGCACAGTGTGACTTGGAGAAGGAACTACCTGAGCAGGGCTCAGTCGGTGAAAGGCCGTGCACAGTATGACCTGCCCTTGGCAAAGAGGCAACACAAGGCATATGCACTGACACAGTAGGTACCCACGGATGTCCCCTCTCTGACCTGCACACAGTACAATGGATGCCAAACATGACACTACTTGTGCTCGGCCATATATAGGAGGTGCACTGTGTGCATCTGACATAGGCAGCCCTTCAGCACCGTCCTCAGGTCCGGAATACCCCCAGGGTACGTCTATCATTCTAAAAATTGGCAGTTGTATTAGAATGTGTATTTACCCATTGCTATGATATGTATGTGAGCATACAAGAGACTTTGGTGGCCGAATGTTAGGGCAGCAGACAGTACACATCCATAGTGGCACCATGACATTTGTAGCACACACAGGGAGTCACAATGATAGCCAGTAGTACACAGGGTGTCCTAACCCACTGCAGATTATGGGCTGAACATCATGTGTGTCTGTACAGCCCACACACGTTCCATGCAGCTAGACAGGTGTAGACCAATACAGACAAATGATATACAATGGCCTATGGATATGCCCAATGAATGACCCCAACGCCCAAAGACACACACAGACTACAGCAGGCCAGGCAGTTTGATGTAGGTTGTGAAAGCTAGGACGTCCAACACCTCTGTGCTGGTATTT
Source organism: Protopterus annectens (assembly GCF_019279795.1). Classification (NCBI taxonomy): domain Eukaryota; kingdom Metazoa; phylum Chordata; order Ceratodontiformes; family Protopteridae; genus Protopterus; species Protopterus annectens. Next base: position 1,074,380,858 of record NC_056741.1, read on the forward strand.
AATGCTGGGATCTGACATACACTGGTATCCCTCCAACCGGCAATTTAGGTAGGTCCACACACTGACATGGAGTACCTGGCATACCAGTACAGCAGCAGCAGATGTGTACAACTGTCAGCTGTGCCCCTGTCCAACCTACACATGCGAGAGTCATGTGCGCCACCCATGGTGCTGTGTAGGACTGTGGATTCGGTTGGATGCCCCCCCACGCTATGCAGACATGTAGCAACTGTCAATGCCACATGGCCGGTAGCTACCCTGCAGACACAGCATGACACCTGGCTGTGTAGAACAGAGGGGTCGGCAACACAGTACTATCTGGACATGTGACACATGCGATACAGTTGTCCATACTTGGCATGCTCACACACATGACAGTATGATTGTAATGTCGGTCGACAACATGTGTAACAGTCATACTGGGCATGCTCACACACTGACACACAGGATGGCCAGGCATGCATTCACCAGTGGCCCAGGCATATATGCCAGTACATTACTATACTGTTGGATGACTGTGCTGCATGGTGTGTGTGTGTGTGTGTGGTCTATTGCCTGTACATATGCCATGGTCTATTGTTAATTCACATGAGCTATATGTGCAGGGTACTGCTATCAACACGTGAATAGGGTGGTTCTTTGTTTGCGGACAGACCGACGCCTTTGGATACGGACTGGGTAAGACACATTCCAGCAGGTGGGAGCAGTTATGCGTGGGTTTGCACAGTGTTAAGCACTGCTGATCTCTGGTTACAGCACCTTTTACCCGTTTAGACTCCACATTTCTTTGACAGTGCACTACTGGCATACTGGTAGACAAACACGTTTACAGCCGCTCGCTCACCAAAATGTCTGCTTACATTTGTCACTCACGCTGGGTGTGTGTGATCCCTTGTGATGCATATTACATTGGACTACATGACTACAGTATCGGGTATGTCTAACCATTTGGCGACAGCAGGCGTTCGACTGTACGAATTCGGCAGCCTGTCCAGTGACGTAATCATATTATATGCGTGTTCCTCATACGATCTGCTCCCATCTGCCTGATACATGGGAACCAATACTCTGCAATGTTGACATGTGAATATGATTTTGTTAACGCAGCTGTCTGGTGAGTCATGCTACCGCATACCTACTGTACGTTTTCCACCTTTCAGATTGCATGACAGGAGACTGTAGGAATAGCACCTTTCCCACTTTGCATGGGACAGTCCCTCATTAGGCATATGTCATGTGACGATACTCTAGCCATTGCAATTGTCCTGATTAGGGGACATTCTCATATTCTACATGTCTGTAGTGGTTGCTTGTTACAGGTCTTGTATACCTGACACGTCTATATGTTATATGTAGTAGCATAAGCAACTTTACAGCTGCTAGACTACGCTTTGATTTGTGCTGATATGTATATTGCTGTACTATGCATGGCTGTAGGTATGTTCTGCCCTGGTACATCTGACATTTTTACAGAGCAGGTCCCACTTTGGCCATTCAGAATGGTGGCGGCCCGATAGATCCTATATGTAGAGCTATCACATGTGTCAAGGCAATACATACCCACAGCCAGTTGTAAACTGACTACTTCCACGGTTTGCATACGTTAAGGTTATTCTTGCAGCATTATAATTGCTAATACTGTTTCCTATTACATGTAGCTGTTTCTGATACAACAAATTAATTTCTGACACCACTACACACAATATATGGCCTCCTTTCCCGAACTCACAGGCCATGTGCCATAACATTCATTTTGCAGGACAAAACTGCCCAGACGAGTGTGTCACTCAAAGAAGTATGGGTGTGGAACCTCATCTATTATGCTATTATCTACCTGAGGTGGTCAGCAAATTATGCACTTTCCATCACTAGCAGACCTCACATACCAATGGGGGAGAATGAACACTGTATCAGGAACACTGCATAACACCGTGTGTGGGACACATTTAGACGACTGGTTCTATTAACCAGACACATTGACAGTCACAGATATGTGATATGTATTCATTCAAGTTTGACAAGGTACATGCCGTTTATGACTCATACATGTTGTCATCTGTCATTACCTGTATTCCGCCACCTGTCCACCTAATATCACTAGTTCTGGAAGTGTTTATTTGGACTTTGTTACATTCTGATTCATAACTATGGACGTCCATGCTAATCGGGTACATGGCACTTATTTGGTCTCTATGTATTTCCCCGATGGTTTACAGACTACCCGGTAGATGTGCTCTTCAGGTTTGGGATGTATAGGCATCTGCTATGCCCACATAGGAATATTAATGACTTCCACTGGGTGGACCTACTACATCTCTGCCAACCAGCACCTGTACACTTAAGCCCATTATTGCATACCCATGGTCCACCTACCTGGCACCCCTCTACAGAACTCATGACATATACTTACTGTGACCGCAGCTGGGGTATGAGCACACCCCTACACATTGCCCACTCTCCCCGTCTCGGGACACATGTCGTACGTTTTGTCAACCCATGTATTATCACACTTGCACGACCTACTGTTCCATGTACACCTACATCCTGCTTGCATCGATGACAACAGGTTGACACATACACTGACTTTTTGGGGTCCTGCAAGGGACACCGTTATCCATGTTTAAAGTGTAGACCTTGCAGATCTCTCCCACAGCTACTTTCCTGCCGGTGTTTTGGACAGCAGCAGTGTAGTAATCTTTATTGCCTGTCTGTATGTCTGACCGGCCTAGCTGGGCAGTGTGGGGGGTACAGCATTTATTTATTGGACCTCGCAGTCACATATGCCCGGGCTGTATATATGTTACCCCTAATTGCTGTAAAGTAACCTAGTTATGTACATGTGTATATCTACAATGACATATATATTTGTTTTGTGTGTATGTGTATATATCAATACCTGTTGTTTGTGTATATATATATATATATATATATATATATATATATATATATATATATATATATATATATGTATATATATATATATATATATATATATATATATATAGATATATATCTGTATAAATTTATGTGTATATATATATATATATATATATATATATATACATATACAGATATATATACGTTTTTATCTATATATACATCTGTGTATCCGTTACCCTATACATTTCCTGGACATAGACACTTACACATGCATATTGGATTTTATCTCTGCTTCAACAGCATACTATTGCCTTAGTCATTATGACACCGACACTTCACTCTGGTGAACTTGTGATCAGTATACTGCACGTTATACAGCGGACAGATGTCACATGTTTTTCATGTCTGGGGTGCCGCTGATAAGTGTGATGTGATACAGTGTCATTCGACCTATTACTCGTATGCGCAGCCTGTTATTCCTGCTACTGTGTTTGTTTCTGTGCACATTCATATTATTATTGTTAATAGAATGAGTGTTTGTGTTACTGAGATTGTACGTCAACATATTGATATCTGCATGTAGTTGTGTCTTTCTGCTTTTCCCGGTTTGGGGTTGTCGCAGCAGAACTCCGTTCCACTCATGGGTGGCGTTTAGGTTTTACATGCCGGGCTGCCAGCCCTGACGCACAACGTCCGACAACGATAAGCCCATTCACACATGTCTCCATGCACATAACGCTCTATCTGGGAATCGCACCTACGTACTAGCTGACCTTCACTGGCTGCTCCATTGCAACCGGCGCAACATACCCTAGCACTCCTGTGTCCATAATTGCATATCCATAGTTTCTCCAGCACACTCGTGTTGAGTTTCCACGTATAACAGCCATTATACACCTGATATCGCAGCCATGACACACCTTTACACATTGCCCTCTCCAGAGCGTTGGGGCCCTACACACATTTTGTACCACCTCGTGTATTCACAGGCTCACCATCCATTCATATTTGCACATACGTGCCTTTCCTGGGGTTCTGGATTACGAACGATTTGCGGGTTACAAGTGTAGGTGGTCACAACATGTACTGCATTCCGTCTGTGTATAATGTTGACGTAGCATTTTTACGATGTTATGGCCACTGGTATAACCCTGCCTCTGGTGTGAATAGCGGTGCTCTACTCACACTTGTGCAGCTTTATCTGACATACACTGCGAGTACTTTATAATACCTTACTTGCTCTAGATTCCCTTCACAACCCTTATGTTTGCTTTCATCTTTCGGCATTCATTATATATATATATATATATATATATATATATATATATATATATATATGTGTGTATATATATATATATATATATATATATATATATATATATATATAATTGCATATTTCTGTTATGTCTGTGGATATTTATTTATACATACATCTATCTATCTATATATCTATATATATATAAAACTTACAGCTGTACAAGACAACATACATTTGCTATGCTACAAGCTGCGTACAACCGCGCAGGTGCACTTGCATCTACTTATTCTGAGTTACATATGTTTACTGCCACTTCTTTGGGATTACATGTGCCTTATTCCTTATGAAAGTACCACTTTGATTGATGGAATCCGGTTAACAGCCCCATGCGAGACACATGGTCACCTTTACATGTATAAATGTTGGCTTTACAGCACAGAGGCATTCATTACACAATTAATATGTGCTATAGTCATACTTGAACCGGGAATGCCTTTATGTTAGGTGGATGCTCTAACCACTACACTATTGTTATTCTGCCTCATTTATATGTATACCCATGGTTCATAGCTACTCTGACATACGCCTCATCGCTTCCCTTACACAGCAGGCATCCATTCTCCTGCTGGGAAAACTGCAGTACTACACTTCCGACATTCCCTGTTTCCTACTGCTCTGGACCAGTGCTGCATGTCTACTCCCTCCAAGGATATTCAGAACTCCTACGCTTATAGTCCTCACACATACGCGTGTTTGATTGTCAGGGTGTTCATGTGCTAGTCCGGGTTTAGGCTTGTCCGACTGGTGACTAGAACTGCCTTGGCGCTGTTCAAATATCAGATGTAGCACACAGACAGAGTTAGTCCCAATTTTAACATTCTACCTGTGTTTACAGACGCAGGTGTTTGGGCATCTCTGACCACATTATTAGGTCAGCGCTACATAATATACGGCGGGTAGTAGTTCCACTACATAATACAGGGTGGGGGGGGTTTCCACATGTTTCCCTTCACATTTGACTATTTCATTCATTTATAGATTCAATGAATATTATTCTGGACATCAGTTATAAATTCACTACAGGTATGCAATAGTCCTGTCAATAGATGTGATAATTGTTTGGTGTACATATGTGTATGGACCTCCATTCATTTATAGCTACAATGAATATTATTCTGGACATCAGTTATAAATTCACTACAGGTATGCAATAGTCCTGTCAATAGATGTGATAATTGTTTGGTGTACATATGTGTATGGACCTCCATTCATTTATAGCTACAATGAATATTATTCTGGACATCAGTTATAAATTCACTACAGGTATGCAATAGTCCTGTCAATAGATGTGACAGTTGGTTGGTGTACATATGTGTACAGACCTCTGTGATACTCGGGGGACTAGTTTCTACAGTGACAGGGACAAGGCTATGACAAATCAGGGAAAATCACGGACACTTCTACCATATTAGTACTATTAACTTGGAACGTGTTGACAGATTCATATTACTACTAATTTTCTGCAGTTAAATGCGTCTATTACTCTTCATTGTTGTAAGTAGTCATTCTCATTCAACACCTTTCCTCCAAAGGTCACTGGCTTTGTGAGTGATTAAGATGCTGGCCAGTTATTGTGCAAATGCTCTGACCATTGGTAGGGTTGACACATTGTCATATGTACAGGTTGGTATATATTCTGGGGACACCAGATTGTTTAGGCCAACACATACCCATGGTCAGTGTAGGTTTAGAACATTCATTAGTTTCCTAGCTGTGAGCCTATAACTTTAGCACTTTAGTTGTTAGTCTGTTCCTTGTATGAATTATGTATTTTCTATCCTGACGTGACTGCTTTAGGCAACTGCTACATGCAGTATGGTACATAATTATTTCCTACAATCACAGGACATTTGGCATTGTATCATTGTTGGTCAAGACACACCTACTCACACAGTAACTGTCCCTCACACAGTGGATCAGGGGGTATCCTGTTTACGTCAGTGCCTTCATCACCCTATTTCAATGTGCCACTATCCGAATGTGTGCAATATATTCTCTCGATTATTCATGTCGGGACACGTGCGTCACGGGCAGGTGTTTGATCCTGGGTAGTAGGTTCTGCATGACCATCTAGGGCTGGACAGTCTCGTGCACCACTACTGCACATTCCAACTTGTGTCCAGATGTCTACAGGACTGGGTATCGTGTCTTGATACCCATTCTAATGTTTACACAGGTTGCTTATCCCATGAGGGATATCCAAAAATTTAACAAGACCGATACCGATCATTCTTCTGGTGTTACGAAAATGTGCCGGGGGTTTTACATGCAAGGGATACATAGTTTGCAATTCTGAAACTGCCTAGGGTGACATTGCCTACTACATATGAGTAGTGGTCACTATGTGTTGATGTGGCTGCACCAAACTAGTAGGCCACGTATGGCTGGATTTGGTGGATGTTCAGGTATGGGGGTGGGTTGTGTGCTGTGGAGGGGATGCTGGGTATTCCATTATGCATCCAGGTGTGTTGCATTTGATTTGGCCAGTTCCATCAGGACCAATCTGTGGGCATGTGCCGGTGACATTTCTGTACATTTGCATCGCACATTTTAATATTCATATGTTTGTGGGATTGTGTTCTACAGTATGGCCTGTCTGGTTGTATTGCAGATGTATATACATGTTCTTTGTGTTTCTTTCTGCTTCACCCACTGCTCCCTCATACACCTCCAGTTCACCTATTCTGCATACGACACAGTCTCACCTTTGAGTATTATACCATTACCCAGCCCCCCACAAACATATTCCTGACATTCCATCCATCACTGCTTTGGTTGATGGCCCATGGCACGGTCAAGGTAACACATTGCATACACTACATATGTCAGGTACCTGTATGGCTGTGTGGACTACCCTGGCATGTTTCACCTTCCACATGCTATACATCACCCACATAGGTACACGACCATACTTAACTTTCATGACATGGTTGGTACACCTGGGTAATACCCGTTCAACTGTGACACATCCTGACAAGTACGGCTTGGACCGCAGATGTGCAGATTTTGGCCAACTGTTCTGATCATTGGTAGGATGCCACCTTTTCCTATGTCTAGGATGGGATATATTCCGGACACATATCCGATTGTACTGGACAACATGTACCCACAGTCAACGCTACAGATAATACTGTTCCTTTAAGCCTACATGTTGCCTTATTGTTGTAGCAGTTTATATGCTCCTTCTGTTTTGTTTACATGCTTATTCTATTTCTTGTCACATATGGTATGTTAAATACGGACATACCTATTGTATGTGACTATTACGTGCATTGTGGGATACAATTCTGTCATACAGTCACTAGATATTTACATTTATCGTGGATTTGTTATGGACACATCTGCCCAGCTGTGTACTCTCCCTCACAATATGGGTCAGCTGGTGACCCTGACCATTGGGCTGGACGTACCTATTGGTGGCACGCTAACATGATGCGTTTCACTTCCACTTGGTATAACTATCTACACTGCGTTGGACTATGGGCACATGGTTTTCAATGTCATTTGTTCGAGGGATAGGGACCCGTTATTCCCTACCGTGCATTTGTGTTTGCTTCTTCATTTTGTGTTCGCAGGAACTGTCTTGCACGTTTCAGTATCCACGGACACTGACAGATGTGATTACTATTGCTTGCAAATTGTTATATGCAAGCATTTTAGGTTGCACGTTGACAGCTGACATTTCCACGCCTCCGTGCAGCACTTCGACATGCCCTATGCACTTGTGCTCCCTTCCTATGCACATGGCTGTGGTGGCAGCATGCCTTCATTAATATACATTTGGCGCTACTGCACCATCTTCACACCACACGGTCAGCACAAGCCTAATGCCGGCCTTGTGCCGAGCTTTATGAATCCCGGGAAATATGTACTCCAAACATTATCATAGGTTCATAGGTTCATAGGTTGATACTAGGCTATCTGCCCTAGGGCATTTATAAGCCTAGCCAGACTGTGTTTGGCTTTCGCCACCCTTTTAGATTAGTAGACTGTGCCTTTGAATAGTAGGTCACAGAAGATAGTCCTTTTACGGTTAGTTTATTGTACCTCTGTTTATCAGGGACCCAGAAGAGGTCCCAGGGGTAAACATATGATCTCCCATCCACTCGTCAAGATTTCTCTTGAAGAGGGTCAGTGAGGGGCTCTGCCTAACTTGGACTGGGATTTTGTTCCAGAGTGAGGGAAGCCTCTGGGATATGAATCTGTCCCTCCAGCATGTCCTATTTATTTCTGTGCTGAGGTTTAAGTCCCTGGAGCATGTAGCTCTAAGGGATTTGGATTACCTGAGGTGGAGCATGTCCATTAATTCTGAGTTGGACATGGCTTTATACGTCAGGCACAGATCGCCTCTGAGTATGCAGTAAGCAACTGAGTAGAGCTGGAGTTTCTTTAGCCAAACTGCATAGGGCATCTGTTTGAGTCCCTTGATCCTCTTGGTGAGGTACTTTTGGGGTCTTTCCAGCTGCTGCAGGTGTCGGGTAAGGTACATCCCAAATGGGGCATTGTATTCAATTATGGGCCTGATGAGTAATGAGTAGAGGGGCACAATGACCTCTCTTGATCTAGATGTGAAACCTTTCGAGATAAGGTGGGCTATATAGAAGGTCTTTCTAACCACTTTGGCAACGTGATTGTCAAAGGAGAGATTACTATCTACTTGGGTCCCCAAATCCCTAATTACTTCTTCCGTACTTAATGGATTGCCACCTATGTGGTAATTTGTGGGCACTTTGTTTTTCCCAGAGGGGATGACTATGCATTTTATGAATTTAGCTTTAGGCCATGGCTCTGGCACCAGTTATCCATCTCTGTGAGACCCTTTTGGAGGATGCTTGTCTCAGCCGGAGAGTCGATTATGGCACTCAGTTTGCAGTCATCTGCGAACTTGGTCAGCCATAGTCCTCCCGTGCTAGCCTGTACCTCAGAGAAATATATACCGAACAAGAGAGGCCCCAGGACTGAGCCTTGTGGGATGCCACTTGTAACTGGTGTAGAGTCTGACATGGCACCTGCAATTCCGACCATGTGGGTGTTATCCCTGAGCCAGTTTGCAACCCATCTTGTGACATATGGGTTGATATCTAAGCTGGTGAGCTTATTTATGATGCCTGAGTGGGGTATTGTGTCGAAGGCTTTTGCGAGGTCCATGTAGGCTGTGTGGACTACCTTCCCTTCGTCGATGGCCCTGGTAACTGTTTCAAAGAAGTCGACCAGGTTCAAGAGGCAAGATCTGCTCTTAACAAAGCCGAATTGTGTAGGATCCAGTGTCTGGAGGTTCCCGATGTCTTTGTTTATGAGTTCCATGATGATACGCTCCATAGCTTTGCAGACCAGGCTAGTCAGGCTTATAGGGCGATAGTTTCTGGGGTCCGTAGTAGCACCACCTTTGTGGAACGGGACCACTGTTGCTGTACGCCATTCCTTTGGTACATATCCTGTAGTAAGTCTAAGATTGAACAGTGACTTTATGTGAGGGTTCAGTTCTTCATGAAGCTCGTGTAAGACGCAGCCCAGGACACCATCCGGTCCCATTGATGCTGTGTTTTTTGCTTTGGGGAGGGCAGCTCTCACCTGTTCATCTGTGATGTCATGGAGGCTACACTCTGTTGGGATGGACATTTTCTCTTTTGGGGGGGATGGGGGGGATTTGCACTGAACCTGTCTGCCAGGATGTTGGCAATGTCTGTGGGTTCAGTGTATTTTTTGTAATTTTGCACTAACTCAGAGCATATCTGGGAGTTGCCACCCAGGTTCCTGACATAACTAAAGAAGGCCTTGTGATTGTCTTTAGTTTCTTGTGCAATTTTTCTTTCGAAGCAGGCCTTAGATGATTTTATGAGGGATCGTAGCTTCTTGCTAGTACTGATCAGAGATGCCTTCCCTTTTTGGGATCTTGCTCTATCATGTAGTAGCTTCCTCCTTTTGTTGTATAGCTTATTTATGGCCAGGGTCCACCAGACAGGTCTCCTGCCTTTGGAGAAGTGAGTCTTGGTTTTATTTTGGGATAGCACGATCCATGCATTCCTGTAGGTGTCCATAGAATGCATTTGTAAAGGATTCTGTGGTTTGAGCTGTATTTTCCACTGGCCCAGGGTCTTTGAAGGATACCACCTCAGTTTTGAGAAGTGTGAAGTTTGCTTTTGAGAAGTTCTTCACCAAGATTACCTTGGCTGGGGGTGGGGACAGGATATGGATGTCCAGTGAGATAAATTTATGGTCTGACCTTCCCAATGAGGGGTATACCTCTGGTGTGGAACACAGAGTCCCCATGTTGGTGATGACCAGGTCCAATATGTTTTCCCCTCTTGTGGGGGTGGTGAACAGTTGTTCCATAGCATTTGAGTTTATAAATTCTAGGAACCATTGGGTGAGGGTGTTGGGGCTTGAGTAGTATTCCCAGTCAATGTTTGGGTAGTTGAAGTCACCCAATATAATGGTGTTTGGAGAGACCTTCATATTCTCTAGTGTTCTCAGGAAAGCCAAGTGGGGTTCCTGAGTTTGGGAGGGTGGTCTGTAGCAGGCTACAAACTGAAAGGCAGTTTTGCCCACTGTTAGTTACACATGGATGGTCTCCGATGCTTCATGCAGTGTGACTAACCTGGAGGTGTGGGTATCTTTGATGTATATGGATACTCCCCCTCCTTTTGTAGTTCAGTCCGAGTTTTGTGGCCGAAAAGCATGGTATGGAGTATAACCTGGTAGTGCTGGGGTGCTTTCGGGAACCTTGAACCAGGTTTCTCTTACTGTACAGATATCGATATTCTCCATACTGAGGAGAGCCTTGAGTGCATGCAATTTGAGGTTTAGACTTCTGGCATTGAGCAGCATTACCCTTAATTTCTTTTTCCTTGTATTGTCTATGGAGATGGGTTTGTCTTTTGAGCCTTGCCTAAAAAAGGCACTATGGGGGTGGCAAGAGCCTTAGCCAGTATTCAAAAGCCCAGGGGTGACAGGTGCAAGCCGTCCCTAGCGAAGCAACGTGGCTTGTCGAGCATGTCATCCCAGGCTGACAGACACTGGATCCCCTTTGAATGACACCAATACGTTAGCCAACTGTTAAAATTTATTATTTTGTCTTTATACCGTGGCATCATTCTTGGTGAGGGTAAGATGCTACTCAAGGTCAGGGTCATACCGGCCTGGGCTACATGATCAGAGAGCTCCTCTATGTCTCTTTTCATGTAGTCCAGGGAGGAACATCTCAGGTCATTCACACCAGCATGGACAATGATGGAGTCAAATTTGTACTTGCTTTGGAGTGACCTGAGTGCATGTGTTATGTGGCAGATCCTGGAACCCGACAGACAGCTTACAATGACCTTCTCCTTGTTCAGCCTGGTGAGTGGGACGTCAGTGTGTCTGACAATAGAGTCACCTATTACAAGTGTATTAGGTGTGTTGTTTAGCCTTAAGGGCAGTGACTGTGTGGCACACTGACTTTGTGAACTATGTGATATGTGGGTATTGTTGTGGGGTAGCAGTTGTTTGGGTATCTGCTTTGGAGGTCTCTGCTGCTTCGGCAGATTTTTATTTAGAGCCTCAGAGTATGTTTTTGTGTGTTTATGTGTTTGGTTTGCTGTTGCTATAGGTCTATGTGAGACTGGATTTGTGGTGTGTGTGGTTACCTTCTCCTCCTGATAGGCTGTACCAGTCATGGGTCGAGAGAGCTCTGCCTCCAGTTTGGCTATATAGTTGCATCTCTCACATATATCTGAGTTTGTTGGGAGGAGGAGAGGGTTGTCTGTGTACATAAGGCAGTTGTAACATTGCCTCAAAATTCCCATATTCACCAGCTGGACTGGAGAGTACACATGAAACTGACCTTTGGACATGTCAGGATATTATGAAGAAATACTTTTTGACTGATCAAAAAGGATCAGTAGGGTGTTAGTGTGTAAAAGAGTATAACAGGGGTTTAGTGCTTAAGTTTGTTGGTGTTTTGGAAAGATTATCTGTGAAGGAGTCCAGACAGAACCATGACACTTTCTTCAGCTATGTCATAAATAGCAATGTACACTCATATATGTCCTGAGTCAGGGCCAGCTGTAAATGACTGACAATGCCAACATCCTGTCAGACAGGCCCATACATACATACCCACCTCCCACTGACAAAAGGCCCTATCATCATACCAGGAGATATCACATGTAGAATGGGTAAACAGCTCCTTCCAAAGCTGAAAATATAGCATCAATTGGATTACATTGTTTCCCTATATGTGTCATAAGTGAACTACAGAGCAAACAGACCCTGCACCTGAATAGTCTGTTGAGCCTCACCCTCTCTACAGGATCTGAAACTGTTAAATGGGTTACAGCAACATATGGCACACTCCACAAGTGTTGGTGCACAACAGACCATGGGAACTATAGTCTTATAAACCTATGAAGTCTGATCTGCAAGGCCATGGAGTCCATCATGATTGAAGTCATACACAGAGCTATTGGAAGGTGGCAAACACACAACCCTACCAACTTTGGTTTGGTCATGGGCAGATCATAGTTCCCAAACCTGCTAGACTGTTTGCAAGGCAGCCACCCAGGACATACATCACTGAAATGAGCTACACACATCCCACATAGTCTTTGAATAGCCCTTTTCCAATATCCCAGACACATGTTGTATCCACAAAATCAACAATCTGTTCATAAATATGTATTGTCATATGATGGATTGGCAACTGGTCCACAGATAGATCACACAAGCTAAGAATTGTGGAGTCCTGTTCCAGCTGTTAACACCTGCTGTTCCCCATGGCTCAGTCCTGGGATTGCATAAAACAAAGTGCACACACATTACCATGTCTAGTCTGATGATGTCAGCATCCTAAAATATAGCAGGAGAAATGAAAACATGCAATAAAGCATATAGCGCGTTGTGTTAATGTGTATCTCTCTAGTATCATAACATAGTTAGGTAGGGATTTGAATCCTGCAATTGCTGAGTGCATGTGTGTGGGGGGGGTGTATATTTGTGTGTGATTTCCTTTGAGAGGAGTGCCCTTTTTGGAGACTAGGAAAACACCTTAAAAGAGGTATATTCCTCTTTGGCAAGTCTGATGATGTCAGCATCCCACAAATACAGCAGTGGAAATGAAAGCTCCCAATAAAGCATATAGCATGTTGTGTTAATGCATATTTCTTTAGTATCATAACATAGTAAAGTAGGGGTTTGAATCCTGCAATTGCTGAGTGTGTGTGTGTGGGGGGTATGTTTGTGTGTGATGTCCTTTGAGAGGAGTGCCCTTTTTGGAGACTAGGAAAACACCTTAAAAGAGGTAACTTCCTCTTTGGCAAGTCTGATGATGTCAGCATCGCACAAATACAGCAGTGGAAATAAAGACTGTTAGTAAAGCATATAGTATGCCGTGTTAATGCGTATTTCTCTAGTATCATAGCTTAGGTAGGTGTTTGAATCCTGCAATTGCTGAGTGTGTGTGTGGGGGGGTGTATGTTTGTGTGTGATTTCCTTTGAGAAGAGTGCCCTTTTTGGAGACTAGGAAAACACCTTAAAAGAGGTAAATTCCTCTTTGGCAAGTCTGATGATGCCAGCATCCCACAAATACAGCAGTGGAAATGAAAATGCACAGTAAAGCATATAGCATGTCATGTTAATGTGTATCTCTCTAGTATCGTAACATAGTAAGGTAGGGGTTTGAATCCTCAGTTGCTGAGTGTGTGGGGGGATGTATGCAATGTCTTTTGAGAAAGTTCCCTTTTTGGAGACTAGGAAAATACCTTAAAAGAGGTAAATTCCTCTTTGGCAAGTCTGATGATGTCAGCATCCCACAAATACAGCGGTGGAAATTATAACTCCTAGCAAAGCATATAGCGTGTCGTGTTAATGCATATCTCTCTAATGTCATAACCATAGTTAGGTAGGGGTTTGAATCTTGTAATCGCTGAGCGTGTGCGGGGGTGTATGCTTGTGTGTGATATCCTTTGAGAGGAGTACCCTTTTTGGAGACTAGGAAAACACCTTAAAAGAGGTAAATACCTCTTTGGCAAGTCTGATGATGTCAGCATCCCACAAATACAGCAGTGGAAATACCAACTCCCAGTAAAGCATATAGCGTGTCGTGTTAATATGTATCTCTCTAGTATCATAACATAATAAGATAGGGGCTTGAATCCTGCAATCGCTGAGTGTGTGGGGGGAGTATGTTTGTGTGTAATATCCTTTGAGAGGAGTGCCCTTTTTGGAGACTAGGAAAACACCATAAAAGAGGTAAATTCCTCTTTGGCAAGTCTGATGATGTCAGCATCCCACAAATACAGCAGTGGAAATAAAAACTCTCAGTAAAGCATATAGCACATCATGTTAATGTGTATCTCTCTAGTATCATACCATAATTAGGTAGGGGTTTGAATCCTAACAAAAAACAAGGACCAGCATACAAAGCACCTTATTGTAACATAGAATACTTTAATAAAAGTATTTTGGTTCTTTTGACAGACTGGTTTCGGCTAATTCAATACAGAGCCTTCATCAGTGTAAAAGATTCACAAAAAAAGAACCACTTTATCAATAAATGAATAGACCATGTGATTAATTACAAATGCTCATTAAGACCTGGCTTAAAGAGACCACCAAGTTTAATAATCCATTTTCTCTCCATGGAATTCAGTAATTCATGCCAACCTAATTTATTGTTTCTGGATCTGTTTATTTTATCTATAATGGTGAAACTGAAACATGCATTACTGTGTATTAATGAATGCTTATAAAGAGCATTGGTTTCTCTCTTGTTTTTAATGTCACTGAGGTGATCAGATATTCTGAATTTCAAGGGTCTTGAAGTTTGACCAATGTAAAATGCAGGACAGTTGCACTTGGCCAAATATATTACCCAGTCCGAGGAACAGTTGGCCAAAAAATTTATATTATAAACCTCGGGGGTGTTTTGACTACTAAAATTTTTTGTTTTAAGTAACTTGGCACAATGTGTGCAGTGTCCGCAAGGAAAGCATCCAAGTAAAGGTTCACCTGATAGTGTGGTTTGGATAGTGTTGGTAATTTTGGCTTCGGAATGTTTGAAATGATTGAAAAAAGAAGATAAATTTCTGCCTTTATGGAAAGACAATATTCATCTGTCACCAAGTATTTCATTGAGTTTTGGATCACATGTTAATATATTCCAGTTTTGCTGGATGGTATTGATTAATATGTGAGTATTACGTCCATATGTAGTGATGAGTCTGGGTGGTTTGGAATTTGATTGATTCCTATTTTTGTAAAGAAGGAGATCATCCCTATTCATATTGTCCACAGTGTGTTTTGTGTGTAATAATTGACCCATTTTGTAACCCCGGTCATGAAATCTGAGAACTAAATCGTCCCTAAATCGTGTATAGGTGTGTCGATCAGAACAAATGCATTTAATACGCATGAACTGGGATTTGGGAATGTTTTTGCAAATGTGGGGGGGGTGAAAGCTGGAGGCATGGAGGAGTGAATTATTATCAGGGAATTTACGATGAATTTCTGTAGTCAACATAGGATCAGATGTGTGGCAAACCAGAACAGCCAAAAAAATCATTTTATTTTTATCATAGTTGACAGAGAATTCGATTCCCCATTTATTTTCATTCAAGTATGTGGTGAATTCCAAAAGATATTCAGTATCCGCCCTCCATACCAACCAGCAGTCATCCAGATATCTACGCCAGATGTCCATTTCTTCTACAGAAATATTGTGCGAAGTGTCATAAATGACCTGTTCTTCGAAATAAGCCATGAACAAATCTGTGTATACAGGGGCGAAAGAAGCCCCCATTGCTGTCCCCTTAGTTTGCAAATAACAGTTTCCCTTGTAAAAGAATACATTCTTCATCAATACATGTTCTGTCAAACACAACAAAAGGGTATTAAAGCCAGGTTTGTATAATTCAGTCTTGTTGAGCCAAGGTATCTGTGTGGCAAATACATATATGTACATGTAACCTCAATTAGTTCATAGGTGTGAAGTCTGCTTTCTACATGAATACATCTGTTACCTTTGACAGATTGTGCTGCTGCTTCTCAGACCTTAGGTCACATATGTATGTTTGTGAAAAGGCCAGCCACTTTAGTGATCTGTGGCCTAGGTCATCTGTGTCACACACACCCATGACAGTTTCTATAGAATAGTGTGAGTGAGGGTTCGTGCCTGGGGTATATTTCAGACATGTTCAAACACAACAAAGTCTGTCAGTAATGGACATTCATTATAGGTGTACAACAACTTTGTGGATATGCATACAGATCCCTTATTGCTTATGTGATACACCGAGGAACTTCAGAATACCTTTGGAAATGTGAATACCAAAGGACAGATGACATAACATGCGGCTGTATGTACACATCGGTACCCCTTCTACATGTTGTGGGCTACTACCTATGTGGTACTGTCGGGATACTATGTTTAGTAAATGTGGATGACTATGCTGTAGTTGGCTTATAGCTTTACAGCATGGGTTGGACAACAGGTATCTGTCTGTATGAAACCCTTGTGGAGGATATGTGTCTCATCCGGAGAATGCATTGTAGGCCACTGTATGCATTACCAGATGTGGACAGACATATCCCTAGTGTGTTTGCTTGTACCTAAGAGGGCTACATGCCAAACAGGAGTGGTCCCAGGAATGGGTGGCGGTCAATGCCACTGGTTATTGGTATAGTATAGTACTGGAAGGATCCAAATGCTACTGTGTTTCCTACATCTGTGTGTCAGTTGTCAAGACATCATCTAACGATTGGTTATAGTCAGGCTGTTGAGGTTGTGTATACTACCAGAATGCAAACCAATGACCGATATTAACAGTATCACCCACAGCATAGTGTCAAACCATGTCATACACACGTGTACCCAAGTTAAAACATACGTGTAGTAAAATGCATACTGGCCACCAATAGAAACTATGAAGTGTTAACACTGTGTAATACAGGGCATGTCAACCTTCCCATGTGTCCACTTTGCACATACATGCAGACAGTGCACCTGCACCATTTTCACAAATGTACACCTGCAAATCTGTACTGCACACATCACACACGTACTGTCCACTCACCAACACATGCTGCCTGAACTACACACATCAGCCAAGTGGCACATGAGCGGACAATACATTTTTGGAATTAACACTGGTGTAAACAATACTACATTGATAATCATAGCTTTAATGCATCATGCCTGCTCAGATATACCTGTAAGGATATCATTACACTTTACTGTTGACAACATGCTAACATTGCTACACTGTTATTAAGTCAACCTGTGCATCAGCACCATGTTAGCCTGTTCCTGCATCAATGTTACAGATGACAGGAGGTGGCACAGTTTCATCATATGCACAGGGTGTATTGTTGGTTTGCCAGAGCCCGACATTGACCCATCCAATCGACATGTATGTGTGTGTGTGTGTGTGTGTGTGTGTGTGTGTGTGTGTGTGTGTGTGTGTGCGTGTGTGTGTGTGTGTGTGTGTGTGAGGGACAACAGTACAGCATGGGTCAATGTTGATGTAATGTGTGTGTGTATGTGTTAGCCCTAGGTGTTTGGTTTATGTGTGTGTGTCTGCATGCACACAGTTCCACCATGTGGCTGCCAAATATGGGAGGTTGTGGGATAGCCATAGACTGTACCTGCCAGGCTGTACAGATCACCATCTCTGGCCACAGACACAGTACCTGTGCCTGGCAGGGGTGCCACGGACTGTATCGGGTACTAAGCCAGACTGGGTACTATCATCAGAGGCAGAGGGATGTCAACTGGCCCCATGTCCCTGCTGGGACTGGCCAGAGCCATGTGCACGTGGTCTTCTAGGATGGTCTATTGACAGCCCAGCCCCAACATTGCTGGGGCTGGTACTGCCACTACGGGAGCGGCTGTGACTTGTGTGTCATCCGCAACGACTGCCAGCTGATGATGTTGCTGGCATATATCCACGTCAATGTCTCAGCCTTCCTGCACTGTCCTGGAACATGGACATGACATTGCGGAGGACATCTAGTGTCTCCCCCCAACGTCTATCAATGACCTCGGTGTAATTACGGATGGCACCGGCAAGGTCACGGATACTGTCATTGATAGTGGTGTTATGGGCCCTCTGCGCCCTTAGTCCCTGTCTGGTGTACCGTTCCATACATGCCTGTGCCTGCATTACAGCCCGGAATATACCTGAGGTTGTAAGACCTGTGTGGGCATGTCTGCCATGGGACATTATGACCAGCAGTGCTCCCATGAGAACCCATGGACATCTGCCTATGTGGTACCATTCCAGGAGTCTAGGTATGGCTGCTGTGAGGGGATGCATGTGCCATAGATACCACACTATCCTGGTCAATGCCTACTGTATGCTGTCCCTCAGCTAAGGCCATTGGTGATGAGGGATGTATTGGCAGTATGAATGTGCGCATAGATGGAGTGGAAAGCTGTGTATTGTCGATTGGTGGACCAACGACAGACCCTGTCAAACCTGCCTGTGCCACAACACATGTATCATCATTTCCACTATTTGTGGCAGTGACTTCAGTTTCCCTGCTGCACTCAACCAACACAACCTCAGCACCTGTGAGAGGAAGACAGGAAACACACTTTACAATCTGTACATGATGTTAGCACACATGCACACATGAACACATGCACACATGCACACATGCACACATGAACACATGCACACATGCACACATGCACACATGAACACATGAACACATGAAGACATGCACACATGAAGACATGCACACATGCACACATGAACACAAATACACTACTCATTAAAGTTCACACACACACACACACACACACACACACACACACACACACACACACACACACACACGCACACACACACACACACACCAACAGCAATCCAGAACATACTCATTAGTGGTTAATGGTGGAGTACAGTATCAACGAGCCAAAGAGTGCTATGACACGTGTCAGCATGCAGGATGTGTGTTGCTCAACAGCATGCAGTGCGAGTGTAGAGATTCCTTGTTAATAACCGTATACATGTCTTTGATGCATGTGTGTTGTTCAATGATTGGCCTCACCCTGGAACACAATGTGTACATAGACACAACATTGCTGTGCAAGTATTAAATGCTTTCAATGTCCTGTGCACCATCACTCATAGGTATACATACCATGGCCGGATGCACACAACTGTCAGGTGTATAGCAATGAATGCTATGTGTAGTACTGTAGTTACTGTAACTGGATGTAGTGTAGTACCATGAGCCATCATCAGGCAGCATCATGTGGTCACTCAAGGCCACTAATGTGTGCCACCCTGGCAACTATCTTGCTGTACCTGAACTGCAGCACTTCATCGACATTAACCATTTCACAGGCAGTTGTTACATGGGTATGTAAGGTGTTCAATAGGGAGCATTGCCTAACATGAACGTGTTGTGTGTTGAAGAGTGTCGCACCACCCAATGATAGGCCTCTACCCTCAGGTATAGTATGTGTGCTGTGTGGATGACATTTGGGATACTGGAGTCTGACCTTACAGCAGGTGTCTAAATATGCCATGTGTATCATATTAACACTCACTGCATATGACAAAGTGGTGTATGTTGTGTGCATGTGTATTGACTCTGCCTATACAATGTCCACTACAGTGTACCACAATTGGTTGGGATGCTCTGTGTATTGCATGTGTTTGAGGCAGCTACTCATGTTACTGGGATGTGCATAGTCCCACAGAAAACATGCAGAGCATGCATTATGTGTAGGTGTTTTAGATGTGTATATGGCCTACAACTCTCCTATGACATGCACATGTTATTTGCTATATTAAATGTAGAACACTCACCAGCATGGGTCTGCTGTCTTGCTGCCACACCAGAAGGACCTACAAGGATATGAGACAGTTTGTCAGTGTCAACAATTATGGCATTGCTGCTGTGAGTTTGCAATTTTACAGTAGTACAATGTGTGACAGTCACAGGCATACAGATTATGTTCCAAATTATCAGTATTGCACAACAACAGGCTCCACATCTTCTACATACACAGTACACATCTGACATATGCATGTTCTAACAATCGAGCAAACAGTAGTCTACAGATATGCCATGTTACCTGCACGCTCTGAGTCAACTTGCTGGGTGACTCCGGCCTCCATGATGACATATGTCTGTTGTAGGGGTTGGCCAGGAGCCACCACACTGAGGAGCAGCTCTTCCACTCTGGTGAGGGGCAGGTGTGATGCTGCACCACCACCTGTGGCAAGTTGTTGTCTGCGGACATCGGAGGCATGCTGCCGGACATGTCTAATTAAATCACTGCAGTGATGGCATACCTGCTCATAAGTCCGGTTATGCATGCCTACGTCATTCACCCAATGGACAGCATCTTACCACAGTGCAGTGTGCCCATGCTCGTCCTGGATGGTTCTGGAGAACAGCAGGGTGTGATGTTGTAGTAGGGTAGCTACGATTATTTCCTCCTCTTCAGGGGAATACGCAGGGTTACAATGGTGAAACATGTCCCTGGAAGACAATAAAACAATAATTGTGAGCAAGTAATGTGGCACACTTAACATTCTAAAGTACAGACATCAATGAAATGCCATATATAGCAACCTATCGGCTGTCAGTAGATACACACTTTTAATACCACATATCAGTGCTCAGCCCACAACTGCCTGACAGTGTCTGGCACGTTCTATATATTAAACCATGTTCTGCACAGCAACAAAGTAAAACCAGTATGTAAGACTATACAACAGTACATGGCACACTGTATGTGACACAATGCACCACCTAGCCACAGGAAGTATATATCAAGCTAATGCATGAAGAAAGATGTCATCCATTGCAATGAATGTAAAGTACAGTTACAGTATTACCAGTATACCCCAGTAGTCTTTGATGCCAAACCCCTGCCTAACATATGTGCACAGTTGTTGATATAGGTGGCATACTGCTGTACTAGACTATACATGTTGCTAGATACACACGTATACCCTGTAACACCGATATGATTGAGGACATGGTACAGGCATAATTACACACACATCAGACATACATACAACACACAAATGTATGCCAACCCAGATGAGCTTTACCTGTGTACCATACAGTACTGTGTGTCACTACTTACAAAACCTTATGCCTGAGGTATGTAATCTGTGAGGACTACAGGAAAGACACAAAACAGTGTTTCCAAGCAATGTGAATATATGCCATACTGTACTGCTTAGGCCTACAGCTTCAGGTAGTACTACAGTTCATATGGGAGTTGGATTCACCAGCAGTACCACTCACTAAGCATACATGTATTGCTTTAGCCTACAATGGGACACCACAGTCGACAACAAGGGGCTACGTCACACTGTATGCCATACTAAATTTTCTGCATAGCAATAGCATACACACCTTTTGCTGTGATCGCAGCTAGGACACAAACTACCATGACAGAAACAATTTCACAATAAGCTATTACACCTTTACAGACATTGCACACATTTACCAACACATTGACCATCACACTCAGTCAACCTCAAATAGCAATTATTGCACTAAGTACATGTGTGTGTGCATCGTGTCATGGGTAAGTAATACGCTATTGGCCCTAGGGCCTACAGCAGCTTAGCCATATGCTACCCTGGCCTTTGACACACATGTAATTTAATTTCACTTGGCCCTGTCGACCAGAGCCATAGAGGTGATTCCCGGGGTGTATTTCCTATCTCCCAAACAAACATCAGGAGTATTTATGACAACTGCTAATGAGGAGCTTTGTTTGCTATTGATAGGTGGTTTGTTCCAGAGTATGGCATGTCTCTGAGTTAGGACTCTACCCCTCCAGCATGTGCTGTTTAGTGAGCTGACAAGGTGTAGGGCCCTAGGCCATGTATCTGGGAGGGATTATAATATGTTTACGTGGAGGATGTCCAACAGCTATGGGTGTGACATAGCTCAGTGTGTTAGGCAGAGGTCACCTCTGGGTAGGCGCTATGCAACACAGTGTAGCTGTGTTTTTGTGAGTCAGTCTGCATAGGGCATCTGTCTGAGGCCAGTATTACTCTTTGTGAGGTATGTCTGTGGCCTTTCCAGTTGCTGTAGTTGGCATTGTACTCTCTAATGGGTTTTAAGTGTGATAAGTAGAGGTGAACACTGACCTATATTTCCCTAGATGACACACCTTTTGTGATGACGTGTACCACATAGACAGAGTACATGACCAATGTGGCACTGTAATTATCAAAGGGGAGACTACTGTCCACCTGTGTCCCATGTTCCCTTATCACACCTTCGGTGTTAGGTAGACTACCACCTATATGGTAGTTAATGGGTACAGTGTTCTGGCAAGAAGGGATGGCACTGCAGTGTCAACACTAAGCTTCAGTCCATACCTTGGTCACCAGGCACCTGTCGCAGTAAGTATGCCCCATGTCTCTCTCCCTCTATCTATATATATATATATATATATATATATATATATATATATCTACATATATATATATATATATATATATATATATATATATTTATATCTATATATATCCATATATATCTATATATATCTATATATATCCATATGTATCTATATATATCCATATATATCTATCTATATATATATATATATATATATTTATATATATCTATATATATATATATATATATATAGATATATATATATATATGTATATATATCGATATATCCTATATATCTATATATATCTACATATATATATATATATATATATATATATATATATATATATATATATATATATATATATATATATATATATATATATATATACACACACACACACATACATACACACATGCATATAAACATCCATTGCTGTACATATAGATGTGCATATAGGAACATATACAGTCCACTATTCATGGTGGGAATATCACTTATGCAACAGTTGTGAGATATACAGTTATATAATAATATTGCACAGTATTGTGCAGACTGCATTGAAGGTGTCCTCAGCCCATGTATCTTTAGCAGGCCTCACTGGCTGCAACACTGCAAAACTGACAGAGCATACCCACAGCGTTTAACCACCACATGTCATATACCAGCACTGCATGCTATTGTCTTGTAACACACTACAACCTACATAGAAATATGCACATAACAACCTTTAACGACGTATATATGTACACCCTTCACAAACAGTTGCAGTATGTCCCTTGCCCTATGCACATGTACAGATACATAGAGATACGTACTGCTGCCACATATGGATGATTCACAGTATGTAGAGTACTCTTCATAAACATCTACTACATGCCAGCAAATACATATGTGTTACATACCTTTCGTTTGTATTGCTGTGTTCCGTTTGTTTTTAAAGGAAATTTTTTTTCCCTCTGTCTTTTGCTCTTTCTTTTCTGTGTCTCTCTATTCCTGTCTGTTTGTCTGTCTTTGTCTGTGTCTGTGTCTCTGCCTCTGTCTCTGTCTCTCTCTCTCTCTCTCTCTCTCGCTCTCTCTCTCTTGCTGCAATTAGATTATTGCATGTGTAGACAGCAAGTACAGCCTGCTTTTCTAGGTATCTGCACATGTGCATGTAATGGCCTCTGCACCAATTGGTGCCCACCATTTACTAACTGCATGCAGCCTGCTGTGTGGTAATTTCAGTACTCACTGTCATAGCATTCCACTGCTATAAAATGCTAGGTTAGGTAGGCGTAGCCCTTTCAGCTTTCCAAAGTGGGGCCCATGCTTGTTTGCTGTGGACACCGTTGTGTCAGTTAGAAGGTTGGTATACTTCTTATCTCTGAAGCTAGGGTTGTAGCCAGTGATTTGCATGTTGTACTCAAACCTGAATGTTGCTGCTTCTAGTACACACTTGTCAGTGTAGAATTTTACTTACCCCTCCACATGCTTACACAAGATGCATGGGAGTATGTACTTTCTTTTCTAATTAGACAATTAACTGCCATACAAAAGTAGTTATTGCAATGTATTCCTCTGGCACATGAACTGTTTGTGAACTACTATACTGTAAATATTAATTACCTCACTTCTGAACAGTTTGTTGTTTATTTGTGTTGACATTAGCATGGGCTGCTCAAGACAACTGGACACATTTCAGTACTGAGTATGCCTACCTACATCCTTGGTAGAGTCTGAATACACAGATATATTGTTCTTTTGGGTAGGAGTGCAGAAGTACAGAGAGCATTATATATTATTGTGTGATGTTTATCTTGCTGAACATACAGGGTTGCTGTGTACCTGTTAGTCTAACAAGGCAAGTAGTCTGTCTGCGTAGCTCCCACTTGTGGACATATCCAGATGGTAGCCAGAGGTTAGCCTAGTATTCTCTGTCTGTGCACCACACCAGTCTTTTCTGCACTGGAACAATGGCATTGTCACAGTTGGTTGCTACCAGTACATGGCTACATCCTTTGATATTTCTGTGTTGTACTCCTACATAAGGGTATGCTTGTGGGACTCGTTCCAAAGCTATTTGAAGAGTGTGCAACAGCAGAAAAGCTGAAATGCCTGTGTGTTTCTGCCTCTGCCAGGCCTCTGATACACTCAGGTATATGTTTGAACAGCCTCAGGGAAAGGTACATATATGTGGGGTACACCTGTAATATATTACAGACATTAAGTTGAGACTGTGAGAGAATCACAGCATATGTATTAATGCACCTTTTCTGACGTGCATGCAGTGTGTACTATTACTTATTGACATTATTCATTAAGTGTAATTCCCCACTTTTCTGCCTAACATCAGTACTTTTCAGAGAGATTCAGAGGGACACAGCTAACATTTGTTTACGAATCAGGGACATCCCTGACAAGCAGTCACAGTTGGGAAGTATGGCCTCTGCCCTATTCAAATATGCTAGTGTTTATCCTGCTCTGATACTGTGTGGGGTTTGTAAAGTGCTACTGTAACATTATTTTCTGCTAGAATGGCTGGTTCTCTTTTCCCAGTCATGTCATGCAATTCCACAACAACTGCTGGTAAAGATCCACAGAACAAGATTTGTGTTATGGCATTCCTATCTTCCCTTTTCATTCACTCATTGTAATGCATGCTATATTTATTACAGCACCAACTTGTTGTATGTCTACTGTGGCTTAGTGGTACTTCATGCAGTGTAGTGTGTCCAAGGTCTGGGGTTCGAGACTAACAGAGGTGTTTTATTTTGCCGCTCAGCAGGACAAGGGCCCTGCCATGCAGCTTGACTAAGGCACTTTTAAGCAGTTGTAAGCGGGTTTGCACGGGTTTGCGTGACGCTTAGCAATACTTAGCTAAGCGCACACATGCGCACACTCGCTCAAACACGCTAACTACTGCTTAAAAGTGCTTACTCCCGTTAACCCCCATGCTAATTTCTTTGAAAGAAAAGAAAATGGGGAGATAGGAAAGTGGTGAAAAAGGGGGCACAAACAGGGAAATACAGTAGGGAAAGAAGCTCAGGATGTGTAGGATGGGTGTAGGGAAGGTCCATAACTGCCCATTTCTTTACCAGCAACAGCTGTGCATATGCAATAAATTTGGAGTGAACTTTGAAACCTTCCACCCCTGAGAGAGGGGTGAGGACAACAAAGTATGTTGTACTGCCAATTATAATTATCAGTTTACATGTCCAGTGGACATGTGTGCGAAATGGGCAGCTATGTATGGGGCATCATTTTTTTGTGGGAACAGATTGCCCTTTTTTTTATTTCAGGTGAGAGTGGAAAGTGATGTAGAGGAAGTAGGTATATTTGGGGAGGTAGGTTGGGGAGGTAAACAGACAAGACAAACAAGACACATACAGGGGCAGAGTATGACACATGGGGTGGGTGAACACAATTGACGGGGACAGATGTTTGGAAATCGCAAGCCCATGAGCCCACAGATGGTAACAGTGGAACTGAGACCCCCACCCATGGACAGTCACCACTGCACCTTCACAGCCTCGAGGGTGGCTGTGCTGGGGGCTGCGTAGGAGGGGCAGGCTCACCTGTGAGTCGTGCCACTCTCGCCTTGAGCTGGCATAGGGGATCAGCAACTGAACACTGGATCTCCCTACACACCACAGCCTGGACCCTTCAGAGGGTGACAGGTGGCCCTTCTTCACCCACGCTTACACTGGGGATGAGCCCCATCCCTGCAGCACTTCACCCAAAGGTGGCACAGAACCAACAGAGGAGGGGAGCCCGGGCTGGGCACCAGACCTGCTGGTGCCAGGTGCAATCGCCAGCTGAGGAGGGACAGGTGGGTCCACTGGGACTGGCCTTCCCATACATTCTGTGATTAGATGTGTTTAATTACAACATAAACAACATCATTCCAAATTAGTTGTAACAGCATGCAGTAATATTCCTATTAACCCAACACACCAAGGTTCCAACAGTTGAACAGCAAGCATAACACATGCATATATTGAACAACAGTGGACATTTCAACAGCATGCAGGGATGATTGGTGGCAACAGGCCACCAAGACTGTGGTGTTTGAACAGGGCACATGCATCAAAGTAAATGCAGATCTTTATAGAACAATAGGACATATGTCCCTACAAATGTTTTGAGATTAGACATACCCATTGAGGTGTGGAATTGCATTGTTTATGCACATACAGTAGGGTGTAGAAAGAAACCTCAATTAACATCTTATAAGTACTTTTAGTCTACACTACATTCCTATTGACTGCAGGTGTATATCCCCTACATGTATTATTACACTTGGCAACATGCATTAGGTTGTGTAATGGGTTTGGCTAGTTCAGTAGATACCTGACCTATATCTGACATACTAACTGTCCAAGATGCAGATGTTATTGCTACATAGTTATTTATTTTATTTATATTTCTATATCTACATATCTGGATGTGTTCACGTGACATTTTCAGTTAAATTTCTACAGAACCCTACATTTCGTGTAACACACTCACATTTATGGGGAACACATTAACAAGCTACTCGTGTGCCAGATTTACTTATGCATGCCAGACATTAACTGACTGTTGAGGACTGTATATGTGCTTCACAGCTACTGGCACTTCCATCATCCACTTTATATGGCACTGCCCAACTGTGGGTTGACAGCACTTATTACAACAGTACTATTTGTATAATGCAAGGGTACAACATTTCAAAGTAAGTGACACAGACACACTCCAAGTATTATACCTTTATTAATTACATTGCACACTTTTCTACAGGCTCTCTCCTTTATTTGATATTACAGTGCATACGGAAGACATATTCAAGACATATTATACCTTTATTAATAGGTTGTAACACTCTTTTTCAGGCTTGCTCACTTATTTTATATGACAGTACATGCAGAGATATTATTTCAGACTTATTTTACCTTTCTTAATGGGTTACTACACTCTTTTTCTGGCTCTCTGACTTATTTTATATAACAGTACATGCAGAGGAATTATTCAGGGCATTTTATGGCTGTATTATTGGGCTACAGCACTTTCTTTCAGGCTCTCTCACCTATTTTATATAACAATACATGCTGAATAATTACTAACCTGCCTGGTGGCGCAGCCTTACCAGCCTATCTGCATAGGCTTGCTGATTCGCAGCTCGGACACCTGCAGCTGTGAAGTAAATGAAGGGATATTGAGACATACCTATCCATTATATAGACTAAATTAGCATGTCTTACATACTGCATTCCATGGCTACCTACTCAGTAGTGGGGCATCTTGCATGTCACAGGCCTCCTGTATCCATTGATTCAGTAGGTCCTGCTTCCGTCTCTTCAGGTCTGCATGGTGGTGACAGACCTGCTCACCAGTCCGAGGAATGCCTGTGGCACTGGTGCGATTATGAGCTAACCGGTTCCAAGCCTCTGCTTTGTACTCCATCCCTTGGAACTGGCCCTGCAGGAGTCTTGACTCATGACGGTGGACAAGGAGCCAAACCATGTATTTTGACTCCTCAATGCCCCAGCATTGCACTCGAAAGTGAGTACACTCTCTAGCACCAGCCATTCTAACTGCAGATGGGAGCTACAGTCAGTTATGCTGAGTATTCCCGCCTATGGGGCTTAAATATGCCGCATTTCCTGCACTTTTTTGTGATTGGCCATTTTTGAAAATTCTCGGCTGACTGCAGACCTGCTTAGCAATGGTTAATCTGCCATTTATAAGTATATGTATGTTAACAGTGGCTGTTTATACTAAGCTGTCATGGCTTAGTGGTTCAGTACTTTGATTATGGTGTATAGTGTCCTGGGTTCAAACCTTGTCATTGCTTTTTATTTTACTACTGTCCAGACAGGCTAGGGGGTGTGGCTGTGTTTAGGCAACTTTGCTCTATGTTGCTCTACAGTGAGCTGGTTGGCGCGATGCGCACCTCCGTGCAAATGGATTGCGCTGGGTAAAGCACTACTTAGCTACGGGCAACTATATTGCGCTAGGTAAAGTGATGTTTAACTATGTGCAACTATATTGTGCTGGGTAAAGCGATGCTTAGCTACGGGCAACTATATTACGCTGGGTAAAGCGCTATTTAGCTATGGGCAACTATATTGCGCTGGGTAAAGCGCTGCTTAACTATGGGCAATCATATGTCAGGATCCTTCTTATATTTACAAATATACATTTTGTTCACTGATACATAGGCCATTTCAATGATTTTTAGTAAAATTTTATTCATATATGTCAGGAATTATTTCATATGCTAATTTAAAACAGAAAATAGAAAGGGGAGTGATGGGACTCGAACCGTGCATGCCTCCTCTTTGTGCGAAGGCTCTATCACTACGCTATTGCGATTTGGTTTAATTTGCATAAACATTCCTTATTATGCTCTTCAGTGTCAACATTGCTAACTGCAGCTAAGCAATGGGCACACCCGCACAAACATGCGCAAATACGGGCAGCTATATCGAGAATTAGAAAAAAAATTGCAAGTTTTACTTTTTATAACTGTACTGGGGATTTACAATGTGACGGAGTGTAGTGCTGGGTACGTAGACATTTGAGCAGACTCGCTGATGTGTGTTGACATTTCACAATTCAGACACTTGCAGGGGCGTGGACTTTTGGACTGCTTGGCAGTCAGACACGCCCCCTGCCTTCCTGCATGGTCCGTATTAGACTTGGAGTGGAGTCAGCTTGCCCCCATGAATATGCATGGCACGCTGACGTCATACCATTCAACTGCAGTTTCCGAGTAAGACTTATTTAGTCTTACACGGAGGATTCATGAATCCGGGGGATTGTCTTTTCATAGGCATTAATATATAATGCAGGTAAACTCCAAGTTATATTTTTTGCTAAACTTTCTCAAACAAATTGTCATATCTTAGAAAATGTATAACCTAGATATATATTGTGCAGATATTTTTGTTAATCATTCATAAGCTTTCACATGATGACAACAAATTCATCTTTGAGTGCATGTTTATTGAGATATATACACAAATATGGAAACATATGCTCAGTTGTTAATTAGCAAAATAAATAACATTTAATATCTCTCAAGATGTGCAAATTAGTGCCAATATCTAAGATAGATTTCTACAGTAACATCTAAAGTTTCACCAGTGCCATGCAACAGTCTGTAAATCTCCTGTTGTTTTGAAGTATTAAGGCCATATGGAAATATTGCTTATTTTCATAATTACTTACAAACAACTAGCAATATCTCAGGTAAAGTGTAATATAAATGGACATTGACAATAAATGTTCCTGTCTTCCACCATACCCTTCAATGACATGTAGGGCTCATATTTATAAAAATATGAACATAAATATGAATGTGTCTAACAGATTAATTTCTGTACTTCAGGACATCCTAGACTATCAATTTTAATATTATTTTAATAACTCCTTGCACTTTCTAATACTGCCTATTATTAGCTGGTAAGTCCGTTTAAGAAGTCAGACACAAGAAACGTTAGGATACCATAAGGGACTATGGATGTGAATTGGAAGTATACAAAAAAGGCATTATAGACTTGAATAAGTTCAGACACTTCACTAACCCATCAGTCTGAGGATGGTACAAAGAAGTTCATACTAGCAAAACACTGGGCAAAGCTGGTAAATTACCTCAGACATAAATGGGATTTCCTGGTCTGTGACTATTTCTTTGGAAATTTTTACCCTAGAGAAAAGTAACACTGTTTTTGGTTACTGACTTAGCACTGGCTGTTTACATGTGTACTACTTCAGAAAACATAGTGGTGCAATCAACAATTATTACAATCTACCAGTAGCTATTACTGTACTTTACTAATGGGCCCACAAGATCCATGGCTATATGTTTGAATGGGGCTTAAGTAATTGTCATAGGTATAATCAGACTTCTGAACACTAGATGTGGTGCCACCTTTTGACAGTCCAGGCAAGTTGCACAAATGTTCTCAATATTTTTTCTTGCATGAGACCAATAAAATACAGAACAAGTTCTAGCTTTGGTTTCATCCACCCGAAGTGTCCTCCTAAAATATGGTTACGTGCCAGTTTCATCTCAAGTGTTCTAAAAGGTTTGCAACTAACAGTTGGTGTTATATTCCTTCCTTGTCTTTATTTTCTATGTACAGCAAGTTATTTCTTAACCCAAAGTATGGGTATAGAAAATTGATCAGTGTGCTCATTGGCGTCTCCTTCTACTCTGATTATTTTTTCTCTGGACTAACTTAATGCATCATATTTCATCTCTGCTTTCCTAACATTCTTGTTCCTTATCAGCAGATCTGCCAAATCAGGAACACATTAAACAATTCATTGATGTGAAGTAAAGGATATAACTTCTTTACCTGTGAATAATGGTATAGGTGTTGCTTTTTCTCATATTCCTTCCTCTAAATAAGGCTACTCATGCTAATGACTTTTTTTTTAATTTTTGTTTTGACAATTTCTTTACTTTTACCTCAATAACTTCCGTGTCTTTACGTATCTCCTGCTGAAACTCATGTTTTTGCCTAGCCCTCTATTTTGACTTTACAGATGGAAACCTAAAACTTTTATTCAGCTTTCTCTTCTTCTCTCAGTGGTTGTATCACTACTGGTTTATCCATCTTTGTTTCTACACAGACATCCTTCATTATTTTAATGAATGAAATCTTCTGACAAAATTCTATATCATACACTAAGAAGTCATCCCTTTCAGTTTCTATACTGGCTTATTTCATTAACTTAACAACTGGAGTTTTCCATTATGGCTCAGTAATATATTTCTGATTATAGACAAATTCTTCTATCCCTATCAGTCATGGTCACAGTCTAATTTCTATTGAAGTTTCTACCCCTTTCCCTTTCTCCTTATTAGGATTGTGTGCTCTCTAACAGTGTGCCAGCCTCCTGCCTTTCCTCAATTTTGATTAGATGCATATTCTGGCTACAGAGTATGTGCTCCTTCCCACTATAATTTCCATAATGCTTTAGACTGAACGAAGTTTTGACCTGTTATGACCAGATATCTTGTGCAAAAGCAAAAAGATATTTGTTGTTGTGTCTTTTGGCTTTTCCCGGTTAGGGGTCACCACAGCGGAACTCTGGTCCGCTAATGATTGGCAGTAGATTTTTATGTGCCGAATACTTTACCCAATTAATTTTTAATTTTTACATGTGTTTTAAGATGATCCCCTGTCTCTATGAACACACATAACACCCACCTTATTTTCTTATGTCTTTTATCTTTGCAGCCATATGGTTATGAGTCCAGTGGTGGCTGCTGACTTCAAATCAAAGGGGGGCTGCAGGAGACAGCTGAATGGGTGGGGCCAATGTGAAGGGGTATAGCCAACTAGAAAGGGGAGGAGCTATGCTCAAAACCACAAAAACTGGAACTTTAATTAAATATGCTGCCCTGGGTGCCAAACCGTCATTATGAAAGTCCAATCAAGACAAAATGAAGTGTAGAAGAAAAAAAAATATTTCAATGCATTGGCTGCATGACAGCTTACTTAATATCTAGATGGAAGCAAAAAGGTTGTGAGGCATGAAAAAACAGATTATTTTTTAAATACATTACTTGAATGCCAGTCAAAATCAAGTATAAGAAAAATAAGCAGCACTCAACTCAAAGCACTTCTCCTTGCACTGCAATTCTAATTATAATTTATATTCAACTTTATTAAAGTACCAAGTAACATGCTAAAAGTAGCAATTTCTGTGATACCCCCACTTGTAAAAATGTTTCTTATCCAAAAAAGACGTGCTGCCTGACAACAATTATCTACTTGTTTCATGGGGAAAACATGATCAAAGTAAACTATGAAACTCAAACAAGAAATAAGCTCAAGATACATTGCTTAAAGGATAATAGATTGGCATTCTGTTTGGTTTACAGATAAAGCTTGCAAAGATGACTGCAAGTCTCCAACCAATGTAATGAGCTTCTTAAAATAATGTAATCCTGCCCTTTATTACAAATACTGTCATATGTATTTCAATACCCAAGGCTTATACATTATCTAGTTATGTAAGTATTCTCTGAATGGCAACAACAGAAAGGCTTTCAATGTTGTCAGTTCTTTAACAGTATGCTTATTAAAGCTTACTTGCATCTTACAATCTCAGACAAGCTTACCTAATGGTCATTAAAGCGTTGCTACTTAAACACAGAGCAACAGGCAATTTCTGAGTAATAATAAGCATAAATCAACAGTATAAAAATTATGACAGAAACCAGAACATTCTGCAAAATCAAGGACAGAATAAAAGTAGTACTTGTGTCTACCTTGGATGGGGGATACTCTCCACATTTGCACTGCATAACTGCTCCTTGCCTTGCTTGGACACATCCAAAGTCACGACATGGGGGAGTGGGGTGCAACAAATATGTCACAATTTGAAACGTCTCTGGCTGACTGTGATGGCTCTGACACATTTGTCATGCCTCTCAACCTCAGAGCAAGAAATCAGGACAAATACATAGACGTGGGAAAAAGGCCCAAAAAATAAGGACACTTTTTAAATATTGCTCTTATAAACTTAGAAAGATAATAGAATAGTAGATCTTGCATTAGTATGAATTTTTTGAAGGGTATGAAATCTGAAACTCAAATGTCTGTCATTATTTTCTAACTTCAGTCTTTAATAATTTGCCACTAATTTGCCAAAAAAACACAATTTTATGAAAAATGGACCAAAAAGGTAATGCAAAACTATAAAATAGCCACACAATACAGCTGGGAACCTGTCAAAAAAGGGACACTTTTTTTTAATATTAGTACTGCTAACTTAAGCAGCTGACAAAATAAAATAATCTACATGCATTTCTGAAATAAAAGTAATCTATAACTCATTTCTTAATTGAAACCCTCCACATTTTCTTCCAAAATTGCCATTTTGCGGCGGGATTATTAGGGGAGGAGCAACATTTTGAGCCAAAATTGGGGACAGTTGAGAGGTTTGGATATGTCTAATTCTATAAAGCAATTTATTTGCATGTACCTCTCAACTTGTTAATGCAGGAAATCTGGACAAGGCCAAATATACTGGGGGAACATATAAACAGTGCTAAAAATTGTTGTATAAGCTGAGACAGTTGATAAAATAACAGGTCTTGCTTTACCATGCATTTTTCTGAAGGTTATGAAGTCTGAAACTCAGTATCTGTCATTATTTAGTGACTTAATTTCTAAATTATTTCCCAGAAAACTACACATTTTATGAGAACAAGCCAAAAATAGGAAGCAAAAATCTATTCATTCTGTGAAAATCTGGACAGTTGAGAGGTATAGTTCAGCCGGGCTGTATTTGAGTTTGCCACCCTTCCCCCTTACAAAATCATGGTCGAATGGAGCCTCCCCCCTGCAGCCATTCCAATGAACCATTACTTGGCTATTTCACCCCATTTACCATAAACACTAATGTGCATACTGCTTTACTTCTACTATGATTTGGACTTCATTTGAAAGTTTTATTTTGCATTTTACACCACAAACACTAAAACATCTGCTAAGCAAAGCAATTCAATCTCACAATGAAAACAGACTTATTAGCATTAAAACCTCTCTTCCCTTGAAACTCACATTCATTGAAACAGCATTGAAACCCACATTCAAAGAAAATACATTTTGCCAGTGGCAGATAAAGATTAACTTTGGGCTGTTTTCAAATCATAGGCCCCTTGCACATGAAACATACACATGCTCTTTGATAAACCTTCCTGATTGTATTAAATTATATTCCTTGTACAATATAGTGCAGTTGTTAGAGGGCATTTTAAATTTGTTGTTTTGAACATTTTTCCAGTAAACAATAAAACAGAATACATGCACCAATAATGACAAAACTGCCCAATTCAAAACATTTCTATCATAAAAGTCTACTCAAACTTCTACAGTCCACCAGTATCAGTAAATATGCACAATCTCTGAAGAAGTAAAAGTCATCTAAATAATTCCACATTAAATAAATCTGTAACTAATGAAGAGGTTGCTGCTAGCAAACAACTTTATATTTCATTGTTTCATCTGCAAATAAAGTGCCTGTTGCCCTTGAGGAATAAATTGCCTTTGTTGCATTAAAAAAACGATAAGCTAGTAATATTGCAATAGGGAATGGATGACAAACTGATAACAGGTTCATATAGTTACTAGGTATCTTCACCAAAAAGGACTGCAGCATCCACCCCCTTTACAATACAGAACAGTATCAGCAATGCATCTACCTATTGTGTAAGAAGAACCCACAGCCTTCTGCATCAAAAGCAAGTACACTACCAGTTATGCTATTAACAACGCAAGCTGATTTAGCATAAGCAGGACTAAACTTTTGTTCCCCTTCAGCTCTCAGCTTCTTGTAAAATTTACTTGACAGTCAGCTGTATCTCTGAACTTTGCAGCACAAGAAATCTGGAAAAAGCCAAAATTTATTGGGGGGGGGGGGCAAAAGACGAAAAAAGAGGGACATATTTTAAACATTGCTTATATAATGTTGAAAAGTTGCTAGAATAAAATGCTGCATTACCACCATACCTTTCATTGCCAAGTATTGAACCCAGGACCTTGTGCAAAACCGTCAGTACAACATACCACTATGCCAAATCATCAGTTTTATAAAAGAAAGGAAGACTGAAACTTAAATGGCTACCATTTAGTGAATTCAGTTCTCACCATAGCTGTCAACATCTTAGCACAAAACACCTGAACAAAGCCAATAATGGAGGAATACAGCCCCCAAACATATTCAGTAAATTCAGTTCTCACCATAGCTCTCAACCTTGGCACAAGAAACCTGGACTAAGCCAATAATGTGGGAATACAGTGCCAAAAATAGGGGCACATTTCAAATATCCATTTTATGTTGTGTCTTTCGGCTTTTCCTGGTTAAGGTTCATCACAGCAGAACTCCGGTCCGCTATTGATTGGCAGTAGATTTTTATGTGCCGAGTTGCCAGCTCTGACACAAAACCTTCAACAAAGGTACGCCCATTCACGCATGTCTCC
The DNA here is from genome assembly GCF_019279795.1 of Protopterus annectens. NCBI lineage: Eukaryota > Metazoa > Chordata > Ceratodontiformes > Protopteridae > Protopterus > Protopterus annectens. The sequence continues at coordinate 1,074,416,391 of NC_056741.1, forward strand.
ACACAGAAGATGCTCTAGCTGAGAATCAAACAGGACAATGTCTTACTGTGAGGCAACAATGCTACCGCAACACCACCACCACAGTAGTTCAAATATCCATTTTATAAACTTAGAAAATTGCTATAATAATAGGTTTTTTTGTTACCATGTACTTTCTGAAGAACATGAAGTCTGAAACTCAGATGCTTGTCATTTTTATTTATTTAACAGTTGTTAACCAGGAAAGTCTGACTTGGAGCAAAAGCCAATTTTTGGCAGAAACACATCTTTGTACGATGGGAGGACACCAGAGAACCACACACACAAACACAGGGAAGACATGCAGACTCCCCAGCCAAGAATCAAACCAGACAACTTGCAGCTGCTAGACAACAATGCTACCACTGCACCACTGCACTACTGACTGCATTAAGAAACAAAAATACAGAAACCACAGATTTTATGAGGAACAGAACAAATATGAGGCAAAAATCTGCAAATTTGTATAAATGGTGGTGGGTAGGGAATTCAGGCTCTTGCCCCAAGGTACAGGGTTCAAGCCTTATTCTCTACCCACCACCATGTTTCAACTGGGGCATTCCACACATACACCTGAGCCAAAGCTGCTGCTGTAAAGCAAGTCCCTTCCACGCCGAGTAATTCCTGTTCTGTTATACATCCCTTCCTTTCCGAGTAAAGCATGCGCTAAATCTGCTGAGTAATTCCTGTTCTGTTAATCCATTCCTTCCTGTGAAAGCACCTAGTTCTCCCTGTCTGTGGACATTGCAGCCTGATCCCCTTCCAGTCTATGCAGTTACAACTGCATAGACTGCTGGGAAAATTTGAATGTTGTCTTCATACTCCGGACTGCTGGTGGAAACAGTCTGGATTCTGTGCCCGTGCTCCAGACTGGTTAACCAGCAGTCCAAATGCTGCGCATGCGCGATTTTACGGGACTTATGTTTTTTTATATTTTTACTTTTCTCTTTTATTTTATTTTCTTTTTTGTTTTATTTCACTGTTTTACAGCTGGGGGGGGGGGCTGCACAGCTCCTGCAGTCCAATAGCATGAGCCACCCCTGGTTATGACATAATTGTGTCCATGTTCCCAGAATCTAGTAGCTCATTCAGTTTCTTTCCATTCAGAAGTACTGTATATTTGACTCACTTGGTAATGTCATAGAGACAATATACAAATTATTCTCTTCTATATATATATATATATATATATATATATATATATATATATATGTACACACACACATATATATATATATATATATATATACAAATAATAAATTATATATGTATATATATATATATATATATATATATATATATATATATATATATATGTATATATATATATATATATATATATATATATATATATATATATGGGTTCCATACACTAGATCGAATTTTCACTAATTTGAAATAGTGCATGGAATGCTCACTGCAGTGAAAGTGCACTTAATCGAAAGTGCACTTACGCGGAGTTCAGTACAACGAACGGGTGTTGTACTGAACTTCCGTGCAGTACTCACGGACCTTGAGGTTAGTTACCATGACCCATGCCCTAACCTTAAGGTCCGTGACGACTGCAGCGCAGTGAAGGACATAGCAATGTCCTCCACTATGGTGCAATAGTCACGAACCTTAGGGTTAGGGCATGGGTTATGGTAAGGGGATAGCTTTACTAACTATCCCCTTACCCTAACCTGTGCCCTAACACTAAGGTCTGTGACTATCGCACCATAGTGGAGGACATAGCTTGTTTTTTATGTCCACCACTGTGCTGTGATGTTTTTGATGAAGTGCACTTATGCAAAAGTTCACTTTCATTAAAGTGAACTTTTGCAGAAGTGAGGCTTACTATTACAAGTTCAAAGTAGTGAACTTTCGTTCTTGTAATAGGAATCCATATATATATATATATATATATATATATATATATATATATATATATATATAATATACATACACATATCTAAAATTCCTGGGACTGTGTCCTTGATAATCAGAAACTGAATTTGCTAGACAATAATACTTATCATGTTCTACATCCTATTTATATGTAACCTTAGTGCATTCTGCCCATGAGCAACAGGTTTGTTATGTACGGCAAAACAGATGAGGCACAGACTGGATTCATATAGACCTGCAGCTGTATTCCAGATCCAGGATGGCACATCTACAGTGAATTCCCCATTAGCTAATCAGAACAGGAGGGTTAGGTCATGTAATCACTATAGTTTTTGAATCAGAATTTTTTAAACACATTATTGAATTGTCACTTGTGACATAGGCAAACTTACATTTATATGAAATTAATGAAAACATATTAACAAGTTCACATTTACAAGCATTATATTTCACATACAATGTTATATATATCATAGAATAAAAGTAAACTTCCATAAATTGTTCAATTTCTGCCTTCTCTTAAACCTCATTTCTCCTCCAAAACATTTTTTGTATGTATTTCCATTTTTTCTACGCAATTTACTGTTACCCTTTTCTAAGAATCCTACTTTCTGTTCTTGTGTCTCTGTTACAGTATTCACTACTTCAAGTATAGTTGGTTTACATTTTGATTTCCATTTCCTAGTATGTCCTTTTTGGCAGCTCAAAAAAATAACGTCCTTAGTTATACTCATTTGCTCACTCAGTATTCTGACAGAGTGCTCTGTAGGGAACTTTTAAAGTCTCAACTCATTACACTCTGAGAACATATGCTCCCAGGTGATTCTTTCTTCCCCGTTACATCTCCAACATTTGCCATCTACCTGAGAAAAAAATTATTAGGAGTCTGCTTGGGGTATAAAAGTATCTATGTACGCACTGCTAGACAAAAACTCCTATATTTTCTACATTTTGTTACATGTATGGGAGCCATACATATGTTCTCCCATTCTTTCTTTGTGAGTGGCATATCTAATCTCTCGTCTCAGTCTTTTCTAATCTATTCTGATTGGTTTCTACAGTTATCATGCAATATTTTATATGCCTACTAATTATCCCTTTTTAACAGTAGCTTCATTTCTAGATTCAAATAAAATCTCAATCAGTGTGGGTCTTACATTTAGGATTCCCATATGCCTTTCTCTTTGACTATATTCTGATAGCAAACCCTGCTATGGAAGGTAATCACTAGCCTGCAATCCAAATGTCTTCATGGCCTTTTCCCATTCTTACTTTTCCCTCTGTAATTAGTTGTTCCCATTACCTTGGTTCCTTTGCCAGTTTACTCCAGTACATTTCAACCCCCTCTTGGCTATTATCTGTACTTCTAATTGCAGTCATCCCTATTGGCAGAATCTCCTCTCTCCATTCCCATGCTGGCTTAGCTCTTAGTATATTTTCTTGTAATTTATAAATACAATGTTCTGCATGACTGTCGTTATTCTCCTTAAAGATCTCCATCCATTTTTAATCAGAATTTTATCTTGAATATCATAATGATCACCCATGCTGTTTCAGATGAATGTACAGGTGTTCTGATCTTGAGCCTTGAATAATTGCACAGAAAAATCCTAAGTCATGGTTGATATGCATAAGGAGATGGGTAACTGGCCTGCCAGGTCACATATATGCATATAATCCAGTTGTGATGCACTTACCTGGGATCAGTAACAGAATTTATCAACAAAGATCAAGCTAATATAGAACAAGATGCAAAGGCCTATAATAAACAAAAAATGTATTCAATGGAGTATCAACAACACAAGTGGAGATACAAACTCTAATGTCATGCTTCTCTCCTTGTCTTTCCCTCTCCTTCTCCCATTCTCTGTCACCCCTCTCTGAAGGGAAGGCATGGGATATTATGAGATATTAGGCCTAAGACTATTACAGTAATATGAGGTATCATATCAGAAGGTGTGTGCATGATGCATAAATGTATAAATGTATGTTCATATATCATTTTTGGAGGAAGCCGGTAATCACAATCATTACATATCTCAGTTCCATAAGTCATGAGAACAGATGAGAGCTTTTTTCGAGTGATATACTATGTGTGCTCTGCAGAGTCTCGATAATAAATAGATTTTTACCCTCTTTTGCATGGTGTACAAAAAATGCATGAGTGGAGAAGGCAATGTTCTTCATGTAGGCTCACTGTCAAACTGAGAGGCAAAAATGGCAAAGTGTTTCCCAACCTGGTCCTTATCCCTCTGCCATGTATCTTGTAGTACCATTTCCTACATTAATGGTTTGCATTGCATTTAAAGGAGTGCAGTTAAATTCAGCGCAATGTGTATAACATTACAAATAATCTCCATAAAGTTCAGGTCTGGATGAGTTTCCATAAACCTCTATAAATCTCATTTCCTGCAGTGTCTGAAAATGACTAAAGGGATGTGAAAATCTCTTTACATTAACATGATCCTCAGTAAACAAATGTCCTATGAAAATGGTAAGGACATTGTATTATTAAAGTGATGCATGCTACATTAAGCCAAAAAAAATTTGCTGTGTTTATTTCCATCACTGTTTGCCTGATGGGCAAGTTCCTGTCCAGTGCCCTGGACCAGACTGATGGAAAAACTACCACTGAACTTACTCTTACAGGAGATACCAATATCAGCCAGAGCTAAAGCTACCGCAGTTTCTTGCCTACATTCAGCTGCATATATGCACTTTACTAATCAGATACTCATCATGCCCCTGAGTTTAAAGAAAGTTACTTTTTTTCAGGGTGTACTCATCATGGTCCTGAGTTCAATACCTCAAATATTACATTTTTTTCAGGGCATTGGTTTGTCAGTCAGATGGAACAAAAATAAATGCAGTCTTTTGAGTGTGTTTTACAGTTCTAGATTCATATTCAGTTAAATTAAAAAAAAATATTTGAGGGGGAAAAGACTGCAATATTCCCAATTAATGGAGCTAGAAAATCAAACCCTGCCAAATATTATCCAGATTTTTGAGGTCACTGTACCTTGTGTAGAGGAAAATACCCATCACAGCAACTTGTAGTTTCATCAAAAATACCTAATTAAGAATAATACTCAACGACATTACAGTCATGTAAATGGTTTAATCCAAAATTTTATTGAGCTTTATAGGGATTGTGAATGCTGATTGTGGGATCAACCTTATGGACTGGTAACTAACATGTTAATGTTGCCTGTGTTTACAGTTCCTTTTACCTTTAACAAATGTTATCTCCTTTCCTGTGTAATGCAATACTGGTACTCAGGGTTACATCTAAAGTAATTGCATAGTGTCTCAGCAACACTTAAATGCAAGTGATAAAGCTTAATTGAATGGAATGTATTATACAAAACTATATCACACAGCTAGACTAAGTTAATATCCCAACACTCTAATACTGGGAATTTCCATACCTCTTGTTTACTGACATCCTGGCTATGTCAATTGAAATAAGTAGTGAAGAGAAAGTGGTCATTAGTTCACTGGCTCCACAGCTCTTGTGGAGGGCATCATCTAGGATATTATGTGCAATTTTTGTTCAAGTTAGGTAAGGATGTTCATTGAGCTGCTGTTTGATTTTAAGGAAATCTTTGAAGAACATCAAGAAAAATAAAAAATAAGTAGATTAAAAGGACTGTCATACAAGAAGACGATATAAAGCCTCAGTATCTTACTTGGATGTGTGTACATGCATGACATCCATCTGAAACAGAATTTATAGCTAGATCCCTAGAAATGTGCTGGTTTAGAAAAGAAAGTACATACTAAGAAATACCAGAATACAAAACATGAACTAAAGAAAAAACTGTCAAGGCAATGTTAAGACAAAGAGGCAGATAACTGTTGACCTTGTTCCCAGAAATAGCAGAAAAATGCAGAAAAATAATGGCTGCTAATACAAACAAAACAAACACTGTATTACTACATGTACAAATGACAGGTTCCTAAGACTAATACTGTTTGGCTTATAAAATACCTGCTGCATTTTGTGTGTATATCACAGGAAAGCTGGTACAGTATCATTCTTAGCCAGTCACATACTAAAGAGTACAAAAATTGCTAATATTGCTATCTGCCCTTGTCTAGCACAACACAGTCACATTATTATTACAAATATAAACACTGATATAAGCACACTGGAAGTACAAACATGACTGCAGCATTTTACCTAACATAATATGAAAGCTATCTGATTCACTTAAATAGAATTAAGCTCATGTTTATCACAATGGAATCCACTACCATTACCTTCAGGCTTAGGATTTTCGTCACTGAAACTTCCTGTAGCACAACTACCCACACCATTTGCACAGCTTCTCCAGTATCTTTTATATTTATATGTTATACCACTTGAATGCAAGTCATAAGGGAAAAGTATAAGCATTATCTTTGGTAGCAACTATCTGGCTACAGCATGTGGGGGAACATACATGTTTCCCATGTACCACAGAGAACAAAGGCATTGTATGACATATCCCAATCCCGAGGTCCCTAAGGTTCTGGGAGCAAATGACAGAATCCACATTACAATAAAGGCTTCCATTTGGAGACCGGGAACAAATCAACATAAGGGGTTCCACTCCATCAAATGCTGCTAGTATGCATTGCACATCCTAGATGTGGGTGTCATGGGGACTGCCTGGGTGCTGTGCAATGCACATGGTATAATACACAATACTGCAATGGGCCAGCCAGTCAGTGCCTGCAATGCCCACATCAGGCACACATATGACTTATACCAAGAGTTTATGTGTCATGGTTTTCTACAGGGCCATCTTACTGGCAATGCCAGATATGTCTTGGAGCCATGGCTGGATGACATCAATTAGAAACCCCCAAATGATGGCAGAGAATATGTACGATGCTGCAGTGTCATAGACTTGAGTTATTGTTCAGCATGTGTTGCACTACTAAAGGCTTGCTTATGATACCTAGATGTCTCTGGTGGGGCACTGCAGTATGATCTTGAAGTAAAATTTACACAAAGTAGGAATATGCACAGAGTTACAGCAAGGCACAGACATCTGGGAGGAGGAACTTGCATATCAACAGAGTATGTGCCTGTTGAAGAGCCTAGGGAAGAGTCAGCTGCAGGAATGACTCTGCAAGCCAGAGGTAGGGACAGTATGCCTGGCACTGACTAAGAATCAGCAACTGGGTCATAACTGTGGGACAGAAAAAAAACATAACAAAAAAGTAAAATGATTCATGAAATATTATACCCAGGCTATACCTTGCCATGCAAAGCTGGAATATGTCACAGGCTACCCAGGCAAGAGACTACTGAGGGTAGAGCATAATTGTTATTATATGCACAGGTGGGGAGGGCCACAGTGACAAGTGTCAACAAAAGGCTGTATGTGGGAGTAGAGGTGAGGATTAATGTGTTAACTAACGTGTGTGTGTGTGTGTGTGTGTGTGTGTGTGTGTGTGTGTGTGTGTGTGTGTGTGTGTGTGTGTGTGTGTGTGTGTGGACTGGTGGACAGGCCTAGGGCACCTCCAGGTAGTGTATGCACTGACCATGAACATCCCAATTGACACCATCAATTGAGAGGGTCAAAAGCACAATCCTCAGCATGCATAGAAAGACAGAGTGTTCTGTGAGTGTAAATCATAGGAAAGTACTACAGGTCTGTCACAGAATTTGACTGCCCCTCTTCAACAACCTCCTGCTAATGACATACACTGTTTCTCTGAAGTACAGTGTATCCAGCAACACAGCACACCCAACTGGTAGAAGACATAGAGAAAATGTGGATGCAGCCCACTGGTAGGATTGGGCTTACAAGCAAGACATCCAGTAAGACATTAAAGCAATCACCTAATAAGCTCCACATACATCCCCCTTTGTGGATATTGGTGGAGGTTATCCATTTCCCCCCAAAAAAAAGAAGTAGTACATGCCAGACATGAAACATCCTGGAACAGATGTAGGAAGAGAATGGCCCAAAAGAGCTACAGAGTCCATAGAGCAAAACTCTCCTACAGTAGATTCCCTGAATCAGGCTGGACAAGTTTATTTGCTGCTAAACCAGGTTGCTCCATGGACTACAAATACAATTAGTCAAAGTTATTCTACACTCCCCCTCCAAGCCTTCAGTTACTAGCACAGTTTCTTCACATCTGCAGTTCATAGGAAAATTGACTGTAAAAGGTATATGAGCACACTTCTGAAACAGTAACACCATGGAAGGATGTGGAAAACAAGGCCATTTCATGCACAACCCTGAACTACATTGGCTACCCCGACCACACACACACACACAAACTGCACCCTCATTACCACACTCCCAGAAGACATGCAATATTTACAGTACACCTGATTAGTACGAATGCATGGTGGAGGACAAATGTAGATCATTACAACCCACCACAGCAGTAAGGATGGCATGTGCTCACAGGATGCCCTAATGATACTCATTGGCCCCAACTCAGGCAAAGAAAGTGTCAGCCTTGACAAAGGAAACCTTCCCATTCAGGATAGCAAAGCATACACTGTGACACAGATGAGGTAAATATTTAGCAATCAGAACACCTCCCAGCACACATGCATATCGACCTGCACTGTACTGAGATGCTCAGTCATCTTACTGCACTCACCTGAGTACCTGGCAAGAGCAGTCAGCATCCATGGGTGGGTTAGTAACCCCTGTGGGTATCTGAGGAAATAAATATTGCAGTATTATTGCCTGTAGAAACTGAAAAGTAAAATTAGTGACATATGTAAGCAATGTGATGTCTCTACTTGCTTTAATTACCATTGCCCACACCCTAAAGACATCATAGTGACATATGTAGGCAATGTGATGTCTGTACATGCTTTCGCTACCATTGTCCACACCCTAAAGCCATCATGCCACACCATGTGTCTTCATGCTATGCAATGGTGGCATTATGGCCTGTCATATTAACGTACTGCTTGCTAATGTGTGTCACATGCCAAAAGCAGCTAATTGAGTCTCAAGGGAGCTACCATATTAATTTGTACTGTAACCTAGTGAATGATCATGGCTTCTAAGGACAATGAAGGTGGTAGAGCTGCCATGTGGATAGAAAAATCTTTATTTACTTAGTCCTGTCTCCTGTATCTTTGAAATGGTTACAGAGGCTATGAACAGCGGTCTGTCTATGCACACTGCTTAGCTTAACCTCTCCAAGACTTT